>NW_006289401.1:63291-63995 GCF_000327345.1 Myotis davidii
AGAAAATAATGAACAACATAAACTGATGAACAAAAATAGAACCAGAGACATTGAAGCTATGAACAGACTAGCAAACCTATGAGGGAAGGCGGGCGGGGTGGGGGGAGTAAGGGGGTAAGAGATCAACCAAAGGACTTGTATGCACACATATAAGCCTAACCAAGGGACACAGACAACAGGGGTTGTGGGCATGAGTGGGTAGGTGTGGGGGCAAAGGGAGGGTAAGGACACATATGTAATACCTTAATCAATAAAGAAGAACAAAAAGAATACAAAATATTAAACACAGTGAAGATTAAAGATGCTAAATAACTGGGCCCTGTCAAGTGAAGCTTGGCTGAGCATCATTCTGTACACTGAAAGGTGGCAGGTTCGATTCCTGGTAAGGGTACATGCCTGAGTTGTGGGCTCAATCCATGATAGGGGGTGTGCAAGAAGCAGCTGATCAATGTTTTTCTCTCTCTTCCTTTCTCCCTAAAACAATCTTAAAAAAAGGTCCTGAATAAGTTGATATAGATCTATTTTATTTTAAGGAGCTAACAAAGAACTTCTATTTAAATACTTTTTAAAGAGTTTTACTTTATTTTTTATTGTTGACACTAGATGTCCCCATTTATCCCCTTTGCCCACCTTTACCCAGCCTCTGCCCCCTGCTTAAATACATTTTCTTATTTTTATTGTTTTTATTGCTTAAAGTATTACAA
>NW_006289402.1:0-272 GCF_000327345.1 Myotis davidii
ATGCTCCGCTCCAAGGGTGGGTTCCTGCCTGAAAACTTGCCCTGAGGGCCAGTTCCTGCCTGCAACCTTACTCTGAGGGCAGGTTCCTGCCTGAAACCTTACCCTCCAGGAAACAGCTGGGGGAGGGCGCAGCCATTTCCAAGACGACCCCTGTAGGACTGACTTCCTTCCCATCGGTCATGGTTCTGGCCATGATGTTACATGTTACACCCAGGGTTTTTCCGTCGGTCATGGTTCTAGCCATGATGTTACATGTTACACCCAGGGTTTTT
>NW_006289403.1:0-245 GCF_000327345.1 Myotis davidii
CCAGACAGAAAGTAAATAAGAAAACAGAGGATTCTACCCTGGCAGGGTGGCTCAGTTGCTTAAGCTGTCCCATACACCAAAAGGTGCTGGGTTCCATTCCCGCTTAGGGCACATACCCAGATTGCAGGTTCAATCCCCGGTTTGGGAGTGTATGGGAGGCAACCGATTGATGTTTCTCTCTCACTTTGATGTCCCTGTCGCTATTACTCTCCAGAATAAATATTAAACAAGAAAAAAGAGAATAG
>NW_006289404.1:0-541 GCF_000327345.1 Myotis davidii
CAGAGCAGGGCCTATCAGGGGGTTGGGGCACCAAACCCTGTCACACAGAGAGCCACATGGTGATCAAGGTGTTGGGGAGCTCCCCTCTATCAGGCACAGAGCAGGGCTGATCAGGGGGTTGAGGCGGTTCCCCTGTCATGAACAGAGAAGGGTGTATAGGGAGGTTGTGGCCCCATCCCCTGTCACACACAGAGCCACAGGGAGATCAGTCGGTTTGGGCTCTGCTCCCTGTCACGCTGATCACGGTGCCAGGAGGGTTCACAGCTCCGCTGATCCCGATGCCTTGAGGCCTCACGGCTCTGCTGATCCCAGTGTTGGGAGGCATGTTACCCTTTTACTGTATAGGGTAGAGGTCCGGTGCATGGGTGGGTGCCGGCTGGTTTGCCCTGAAGGGTATCCTGGATCAGGGTGGGATGCCTGGCCAGCCTGGGTGAGGGGATGATGGCTGTTTGCAACTGGTCACACACCCTTAAGGGTGGTGTTCCCCACTTGGGTGCCTGGCCAGTCAGTGTGAGGGGCTGAAGGCTGTTTTCAGGCTGGG
>NW_006289405.1:0-293 GCF_000327345.1 Myotis davidii
GATTCTGAGAATCAAATCAATGATGTGAAATATAAGAAAGCAAAAAACACCCAACAAAAAGAAATAGAAATCAAAAATATGAAGATAGTGTAAGGAGCCTCTGGGACAACTTCAAGCGTACCAACATTCATATTATGAGGGTGCCAGAAGAGGAGAGAGAGCAAGATATTGAAAACCTAATTGAAGAAATAATGACAGAAAACTTCCTCTACCTGGTGAAAGAAATAGACTTACAAGTCCAGGAAGCATAGCAAGTCCCAAACAAGAGCAACCCAAAGAGGGCCACACCAAGA
>NW_006289406.1:0-410 GCF_000327345.1 Myotis davidii
GATCAGACCGTCAAATCTCAGAGGGAAGGTGGGGGAGGATGGGGGTATAGGGAAGAGATCAACCAAAAGACTTGTATGCATGCATATAGGCGTAATCAATGGACACAGACACCAGGGGGGTGAGGGCATGAGTGGGGGGTAGAGGGGCAATGGAGGAACAAGGACACATATGTAATACCTTAATCAATAAAGAAAAATCCTATCTAATAAAAGTGAAACATGGCAATTAGCGGATGTCCACTACCCTTCCCATTGGCTAATCAGCAAGATATGCAAATTAACTGCCAGCCAAGATGGCGGCCGGCAGCCAGGCAGCTTGAAGCTAACATGAGGCTTGCTTGCTTCAGTGATGGAGGACTCCAACGTTCCCTACATGACTTGCCGGCCTCTGAGCTTGCAGTTTGAAACAT
>NW_006289407.1:0-5661 GCF_000327345.1 Myotis davidii
ACATGCTATTTAGCCTCCATGTGTTCGAATGTTTTTGGGTGTTTTTACTGTAATTAATTTCTAATTTCACTCCACTGTGATCTGAGAAGATGCTTGATATGATTTCAATCTTCTTGAACTTGTATATACTTGCTTTGTGTCCTAACACGTGGACTATCTTGTGGATGAGCCATGTGCACTTGAGAAGAATATACATTCTGCAGCTTTGGGGTGAAATGTTCTATAAATGTCAATTTAATCCATCTGATCTTGTGTGTCCTTTAGAGTCACTGTTTCCTTGTTGTTTTTTTATCTGGAAGATCTATCCAGTGAAGTCAGGGGGTGTTAAAGTCCCCTGCTATGACTGTATTGTTATTGATCTCTCCCTTAAAGTCCCCTGGAAGTTTTTTTGTATATTTAGTTGCTTCTATATTGGGTGCATATATATTTACCATGGCTATACACTCTTGTTGGATTGATCCCTTTAGTTTTAGGTAGTAACCTTTGTTGTCTCTTGTGATGGCCTTCATTTTGAATACTATTTTGTCAGATATAAGTATTGCTACTCCAGCTTTTTTTTTCTTTTCCATTTGCATGGAAAAATTGATGTTTCTATCTCTCCCTCTCTCTTCCTCCCTGAAATCAATAAAATATATTTTTTAAAAATAATGGTGGTGTGGGATACAATTCCCCACTGTCAATTTTTCCATGGAAGATAAGGGTTTGTCATCAAAATGTTTCATGAAACTAGAAAAATTCTGGATCCAGTCTAATTCACACGTAGGAAATTAAATTTTACATACAATTGGCTGAACTAGAGCTTAATATCCATAACTATTAAAATACAACTTTTCCCTAAAATAGCCCTCATTTTTATTAAAGAGCCAAATTAAGACCAAATCATTTACTGCATTAAGTTCAGTTTTAATTTGGCCTGATTATTTGCATAAACACAACAGGAATAACAGTTGTCATATAACCTTTATAAACCTGCTTTGCTGGAATCTCACAAGAAATTTTCAGATTGAACTTAGCCTTTCAGGGCAAAGAAGCCAAGCTACACAGTTGCCATCAGGCTTTGCCTACAATATATATAGGTTTGAGTAAATTCCTCAAGTTCTTTAGGTCCCCAAAATGTCTTTCCTTGTCATCTATAAGGAAAGCAACCTTCGTCCCTTACCTGGAAAGACTGTCATGAACCATGTAAAGAAGCAAGGTACCAGGCCATTTTTCCAAGAGGCTTTTATCGGCTTCAAAGTCAATCTTCATTCCTTACAGTTTTTTGCTGATATTGAGTCTATCCATGTCTCTCTCAAGCATGATATTACAGTCAAAGTCTTGGTTAATAAAACTACAACTGGAAACTGATTTTGTGTGTCCTCTTATGAAGAAAACAGTTTCCTATTGGATTCATGCAAATAAACATATTGCCATGAAAATAATACTCATTAAGAGTTTTTAAATTCTGGAGGGATCAAGTAGGGAGAAAATAGAAATGCTTTAATATTGCTTATCAAGGTACAATTTACCAAATTTCTCCAAGAAAACAAAAGTTTCCTTATATTTGGAAAAAATAAAAATTAAGTATAAGAAAAATAATTCTTTTCATTTTATTTAGCCTCATAATTAATTCTTATTTATCCTGATCATTTCCCAGTATTTCTATGAATGCGGTTCTTTCTTAGACTTTTATAAATTTTTATTTATTTTAAAGGTATGATCTGAATATTTATTCTCAGAAATTTACATTTTAGAATAAGTCAGGAGATGCAACATTTTTGCAAATGCATCAGAGTAAAACAATAATTGTCACTAAATGACAAAAAATACTTTAAATGACATGATTATAGATCTGATTATAATGCAATTGACAAAGGAATTTTCTTATTTTGTAACATCATTTTAAGATAATAACTATAATTACAAATAAAAGTATATCAGACTAAGAAATTGATTAATTTGTTCCCCACTGTCATTTGTACCTCTGGTTCTTGTTGGGAAATTACAATTGGGTTTGAAAAATCAAAGGGAGCTTCCGGCCTTTTCGTTTGTCATTAAAACTACCAATCCACATTACCATCTTTTTTTTATTCTTATTTCTTTTTTCTCATTTCTATTTCCCTTCTTGAGTATTCCTCCTCCAGTGCCTTTCTTCCTAAAATATGTATGTCTTGTTCTTTTTTTCACATCCTGAATTTTTTCTCTTTTTGCTTCTTCTCTCCACAAAATCATTCTTCAATTTACTTTCACAGACCCTCTGTGACTTACAAAAACCCTCTGCAACTTCACATGAACCATCTGCAATGCATACAATCATTCTGTGACTTTCTTATTCCCTTTCAGTTTGCTTCTTAATTCTTTAAGAAATAAACATTAGAATGCCCTGCTTTTAATTTTTTATTACAATAATCATATACTTTTTTCCAACTTAATTAGAATTCTTTATTCTTAGAAAACTTAATTTTTAGTGACAACTAAAGTAAGTATTTAGCATTCTTTTTTAAATTAGCATTCTCTAGGTTGGCAAATTTATGAATACCTTTCATAACTTTCAGAAACAGGTTTTTTTCCATTGGCAAATACACTTTAACTTTTAAGAGGCATAACAGAGATAACATCAATCCTTTTTGTAAACACAGGCAAACACAAACATAGTTTATGTTAACTTTAAAAGACATCAGTTAAACAGTTTTTTAAAGGCTTTTAGTCACCAATACCTTTTTGTAAAAATATTTTTTATTGATTTCAGAAAGGAAGGGAGAGGGAGATAGAAACATCAATGATGAGAGAATCATTGATCAGCTGCCTCTTACATGCCCCCTACTAGGGATCAAGCCCACAACCCAGGCATGTATCCTTGACCAGTTTCAAACCCAGGACCCTTCAGTCCACAGGCTGATACATTATCCACTGAGCCAAGCTGGCCAGGGCCACATCAATTAAACTTAAATTACTTTTTTTTTACACCAATTGGTTGCCTCCTGTGGGGATTGAGCCTGCAACCAAGGTATGTGCTCTTGGCCTGAATCGAGCCCGGAACTCTTTAGTCCACAGGCTTATGCTCTATCCACTGAGCTAACCGGCCAGGACTTAAATTACTTATTTTAATTCCTGGTAATTACTGTATCCCTTTAGTGTGCTCAAAAGTAAGCTGTTTAATTATCTAGTGTCCTTAGCAAATTCTAAGGAGGCTAGAGAAAGGTTGAGGAAGATATCAGGCCCCCCTCTTGAATTTAAAAGTGTCATATTCTTCCCTTAGTTAGGGCAGTGGCCCCTGCCACTTCCACAGCCTGAGCAGGGTTTTGGGGTGACATTAATTTCCCCATTGTTCCCAGGACAGCAGAAGCTCCCCAGCTTCCATGAGAAGGATTTAGAGAGTTAAAAGACATATCATTTGACAGAAGATGAAAGAGCATACAATGGAGTCAGATAGTCACTTCAATAAATGGTATTGGGGAAATTGTAAAAAAATGAAACTAGATCACCAACTTACACCATACACATGAATAAACTCAAACTGGATAAAAGACTTAAATGTAAGTCTTGAAACCATAAAAATCCAAGAAGAAATCATAGGCAGCAAAATCTCAGACATTTTTCATAGCAATGTGTTTAGAGATATATCTCCTAAGACAACAGAATCTAAGGAGAAAATAAACAACTGGGACTACATTAAAATGCTTCTGCACAGCAAAAGAAACAATCAACAAAACGAAAAAGAGCCCACTGTATGGGAGAACATATTTGGCAATGATACATCTGATAAAGGGTTAACATCCAAAATATATAAGGAACTCATACAACTTAACAGAAGGTAGACAAACAGCCCAAGGGAAAAGGACCTAAATAGATACTTCTCTAATGCAAAAATACAGATAGCCAAAAGACATGAAAAAATACTCAGTCACTGATCAGCAGAGAGATGCAAATTAAAATGACAATGAGATATTACTTCACATCTGTTAGAATGGCTACCATCAACAAATCAACAAATGACAAAAGCTGGCAAGGATGTGGAAAAAAGGAATCCTAGCACACTGCTGCTGGGAATGTAGACTGGTGCAGCCATAATAGAAAACAGTATGGAGTTTCCTCAAAAAAATTAAATATGGAACTGCCATTTGACCCAGTGATCCCACTTCTAGGAATATATCCTAAGAAACCCAAAATACCAGTCAGAAAGAATGTATTCACCCATATGTTCATAGCAGCACAATTTGCAATAGCTAATATCTGGAAATAGCCCAAGTGCCCATCAGTAGATGAGTGGATAAAAAAGCTTTGGTACATTTATACCATGGAATACTATGCAGCAGTAAAAAACAAAAGATGGCTCTTTTACCCTTTGAGACAGCATGGGGGAACCTGGAGTGTGTCATGCTAAGTGAAATAAGTCAGCCAGAGAGACAAGTATCACATGATAGCACCCATATGTGAAATATAAATGAAAAAATAAACTGATGAATGGAGTGGATCAATTTAGAGACATCGAAGCATTGAACAGAGTATGGAACCTTGGAGGGAAGGTGTGGGAAGTTGGTAGGTAGGAGATAATCAACCAAGGACCTTATATTCATATATGCATTGTCCATGGACACAGAAATGGGGTGGTGAGGGCCTGGGGCAGTGAGGGTCTGGGGGGGGCTGGAAGAGGTCAATGGAGGAAAAAGGGGGACATATGTTATACTTTCAACAATAAATAATTATATTTTTTAAAAGACATATATCATCACATTTTTCTTTTTGAGTTTTACTGTGCTTGAGGGAAGTGAGATCTTTTCCCCATCTTTGAACCATTAACTTGGATCTTTCTGAGTAGAATATTTATGATGTGACAGTATAAAAGCTTGCATATAATAGATTTATCCTATTTATTAGACCTTTGGCAAAATAATTCTGTGTTACAATAAAAGATCATCTTTTTATGAGCCATTGGTTCATAACTATAGGTAGACCAATTGGCCAGAATACAACCCAGGGGGCTACGATTGGGTACTGAAGCTAAGCTCCTAACCCCATGCTTCAGAGTCAAGGATTACACAGAAAATAACAATCATACAAACAAGGAGCAGGCAACTATATAGTAGTATGATTCCCATTCAGATTTCTCTAAGCAATAATATCCCAAATTAAAAAAGCAACTGTTAAGACTCTTCACAAGAAAAGCAAATAATACCCAAAAATTTGTATACCACAACCAAAAGAGTGCTCTAACCAAATCCCACACTTGGAAAGTGGGATTATCTTTTTTACTGAGCTATGCCTACTGCTGTGCAGCACCTATTGATTTCTAAATGAATCCCAAATGATCTAAAGGAGCCAATTGGTGGGGCAGGGGCTCCTGGTCATGCACAATAAAAAGTTTACCTGGTTTGGGCTCAACAGCCCACCAACAACCCATTTTCCTCCCCCAGCTGGACGTAGCAGACAACCAGCACCAAGAGAGAGCAAAGAACAGTTCCCAAATAAAATCACTTGGCAGCTGCTAAGAACTCCAGGTACATTAAGCATTTTTCTACACTATTTTGTTTCTATATCTGCTTCTAATGCCTGTTTTTAACCACTATGCTACTCTGACATTGTAAATTGCCTATGTGTCTATATATATAAAAGCCTAAGCAACCACCCGACCATTCAACTGGTAGCTATGACGTGCACTGACCACCAGGGGGAAGATGCTCA
>NW_006289407.1:5739-8640 GCF_000327345.1 Myotis davidii
ATTAAAAAATGTGTATATGTTTACATTCATAAGCAATGTATGATATGAGAAAAGACCCATTAATTCTACCTTGGTGGAGTTTTGAATGTTCAAAATGTTTAACATAAGCAGCAGTATACAATCACAATGAAATAATTGAATTAACATCTTTACTGGTACTTATCAGAAGTCATAGATTGTGAAATTACTCTTCATTAGAAACAAAAATGTTGTGACATCATATCTTCTTCCCAGCCTTTTCACGTTACCTTATTTAATCCTGTTAGGTGTAATTATTCCTGTTTTACAAAAGAAACCAAGGGTAAAAGCGTTCAACTACTTTCTTAAGATTATCTAGAAATAAATAGCAGGCAGAAACCAGAAGGCATAAAGTCAGGTCTACAATGAAAATAATATAAATCCAGTGCTTCTTTTCCTAAATAATGACTGACTTCCAAGAATGGTAAGGCAGGTAAAGGGTGCCATTTTAAGGGAGTAAGAAACAACCATATAGGGACACAGAATATGCCATCAAGAGAAGCAGTAGATCAGCATGGCCATTGAATCCTGTGGCTGATGTTTGGAAGAGGAAATAAGGCTGATGAAAGATGGGTTGGGGGATAACTACACACTGACGTAAATTGTATTTGCTGATGCTTTTTATTGAACTATCAGAGCTCTGTAAATAATAGAATTTGAGAGCTGGTGGCCTCCTTCAAGGACAACTACTGGAGGACTGAGGATGGTGCTTCACATCTCCTAAACTGTAGGAGCAAGGACCCTCTATTCTATTCTTAGACACAAGGGAAGTCAGTTTAATCCTTCCAATTATTGTGAGCACCCCACCCCAATAAGCACCTCTAAGTACTTCGTATTAATTCCTCCCCTTAATTATCCCTATATATCCAGAGTAAGAGTGAAATACAGTTTCTAGGTATTATGTCTCCCATGCATCTCTTAAAACAATTGTGCAATATATATTAAGAGCTATACAGAATTCATACCCTTTCAAACAATTAATTTATATGAATATATCTAAGGGAAATAATCAGATTCAGGTAAAGATTTATGTATAAAGATGCTCAGAGGTTACATCAGATGAACAGCATGAGAGATCCCTTTGATGCTCAATGCATGGCTCATTCCAAAGAAGGGAGGAGACAGGGATTCCAAAATGGTGGTGGAGTAAGTGGAAGCTACACTGGCATGCTCCCAGAACCAAACTGGAATTACAACTAAAATACAGAAAAACCCTCCTGAATAATCAACTGAAGACTAGCTGGAGAGAACCCTGATAACCAAGGATGGAAAGTGGAGACTGCATAGAGACTGGTAGAAGTGTGGAGGAGTGAAAGGGTTGACAAGGCTCCCATAGACAACAGCTGAAGTTCCAGAAGGCTATTACAGCTATGGGGGGTTACAAGCTGGGCACCCTAACCTAGAACACCAGAACTGAGAAAGGTGCCCACATAATACCTGACTGTGAAAAACATCAGGGTTGCTATCTGCAACTGAGAGATAGCTGGAAATGCAGGCACCCTCTTAGTGGGACAAGGCACTCACCTTGGGCTCTGGCAGAGGGAGGGAAGAGTGGATGCAGCTGTGTGCACAGAATCCAGTGTGAGGGCTTTGGGGTTAAACCACAGAAGGCATACACCCCGGTTTTCTGTGCTAAGTAATTCCTTTATGTGCAGAGGACATCTTTCTCTGGCAGAACTTTGCTATCCAGGAGGATTTTACCTGGGGAGAAAGAAGTTGTCCCACCTTATTGGAAAACCCTTTGCCCTACCTTGTTGAGTTTCTGAGGCCCATTAAGAGACTAAGGATAACAATCAGCATTCAGGATGAAGCAATTGCCCCACCCTGTTTGCAAACCTGTCACCTCATCCTGTTTTTGATAGCCTGAGGTTAATCAATATTTAATACAATCAGACTATAGGCAGAGGCAGGTATCTGGAGGCTTTGAGTCTTTGCCTGATCTAATTAGGGCCCAGGGCTAGAAAAAGAAGAGTTTGGTATATATCTAGGTCATTTTCAAAGAAACACAACTCTAGCATACAGAGCCCCAAGATGTTGACTGCTGATTGTTTCAAACAGGGTACTCAGGGCCGGTCAGAAACAGCGTATAACACTGTACTGCACTAGAGCTTGGAGGCATAGCAGATCTACCTAATACAAAGATACAAGCACAAACAGAGAGCCAAAATGGGGAGACAAAAAAACAAGCCCCAAATGAAAATACAAGAGAACTCTCCAGAGAAAGAGTTAAATGAGATGCATATAAGAAATTTATCAGACATAGAATTCAAAATGATGATGGCAAAGATGCTCAACATAATGAGAAAAAATATAGTAACTATGAAGAATGACATAGAACTACTAAAGAACACAATGGAAGGAATACAAAGCAGATTAGGGGAAGCTGAGGATTGGATTAGTGAATTAAAAGACACAGTAGAAAAACATTAATCAAAGAACCAAAAAGAAAAAATAATAATAAACAGGAAGACAACCTAAGGAAGCTGTGGGACAACATGAAAGGTAACAGTAATAATTGGAGAGCCAGACGGGAAAGAAAGGGAGCAGAGGATAGAGAATGTATTTGAAGAAATAATGGCAGAAAACTTCCCTAATCTGGTGAAAGAAAAAGCCTAAAAAATTCAGAAGGCATAGAGAACCAAGCAAGAAAAACACAAACAGGCCCATGCCCAGACACATCATAATTAAACTAAAGAGAAAATGAACAAATGGGACTACATCAAAATAAAAAGCTTCTGCACAGCAAAAGAAACCATCAACAAAACAAGGAGAAAACCCACTGTGTGGGAAAACATATTTGCCAATGTCATATCTGATAAGGGCCTAATCTCCAAAATTTATAGGGAACTCATACAACTTAACAAAAGGAAGATAAACAATCCA
>NW_006289407.1:9037-9691 GCF_000327345.1 Myotis davidii
GTAAGAGATCAACCAAAGGACTTGTATGCATGCATATAAGCATAACCAATGGACATAAGACACTGGGGGATAGGGGAGGCTAGGGGACTGTCTAGGGCAGGGGGAAAAAATGTACACATATGTAATACCCTTTGTAATACTTTAAGCAACAAAAAAAAAGAATAAAGATACAAACCTTACATTATAAGATGAGTAAGGTTCGAGGATCTAATGTAAAAAAAAAAAAAAGCCAGTGTCATGAAAGGCTAAGGATCTGTCCCTACATTCAGTTCTTCCCCAACTCTTTGCTTTGTTTAAAGAGCCTGTCTAACAAGCCCAGTTCTCCCTTGCTTGATAAGTAATAAATTCAGCTTCTTTGTTTCAGAAAAAAAAATGTAAATGGATTAAATGCTCTAATAAAAAAACATAAGGTAGCTGACTGGATACAAAAACATGACCCAACTATATGCTGTGTACAAGAGACCCAACTCAGAACAAGACACATAGTACTAGAGTGAAGGGGTGGAATAAAAATTTCCATGCAAATGGAAATGAAAGAAAAGCTGGGTGGCACTACTCATATTTGAGAAAATAGATTTCAAAATGAAGGTCATCACAAGAGACAATAAAAGTCACTACACAATACTAAAAGAATAGATACAACAAGAGGGGATA
>NW_006289407.1:19327-23113 GCF_000327345.1 Myotis davidii
AGCAAGAGAAAAGAAACTGTTATCTACAAAGGAGCTCCCATAAGGCTGACACCTGATTTCTCATCAGAAATTCTACAGGCCAGAAGGGAATGGCATGAAGTACTCAAGGTAATGGAAAGGAAGGATCTGAAACCAAGATTACTATATCCACCAAGGCTATCATTCAAAATAGTCAAATAAAGAGCTTCCCAGACAAAAGAAGGCTAAAGGAGTACATCATCACCAAGCCAGCATTGCAAGAAATGGTAAAGAGACTGCTGTAATAAGAAGAAACAGAAAAACCTAAGCATACAGAATTAAAATGGCTATAAATAAGTACCTATCAATAATAAACCAAAATGTAAATGGATTAAATGCTCTAATAAAAAAACATAAGGTAGCTGACTGGATACAAAAACATGACCCAACTATATGCTGTGTACAAGAGACCCAACTCAGAACAAGACACATAGTACTAGAGTGAAGGGGTGGAATAAAAATTTCCATGCAAATGGAAATGAAAGAAAAGCTGGGTGGCACTACTCATATTTGAGAAAATAGATTTCAAAATGAAGGTCATCACAAGAGACAATAAAAGTCACTACACAATACTAAAAGAATAGATACAACAAGAGGGTATAACCCTGGTAAACATATATGCACCCAATATAGGAGTACCTAAATATATATATTTTTTAAGTTCTGGAGGACATTTACGGAGAGATAAACAGCAATCCAGTCAAGGTAGGGGACTTTAACACTCAGCTGACTTCACTGGATAGATCTTCCAGGCTAAAAATTAACAAGGAAACAGTGACTCTAAATGACACACTGGACCAGATGGACTTAATTGACATTTTTAGAACATTTCATCCCAAAGCTACAGAATATACATTCTTCTCAAGTACACATGGGTCATTTCAAAAAGACTGAAATCACATCAAGCATCTTCTCAGATCATAATGGAATGAAATCAGAAATCAACTACAGTCAAACCACTCAAAAAAACATCCTAACGCATGGAGGATAATTGACATGTTTTTCAACAAAGAATATGTTATCAATGAGATCAAGAGAGAAATCAAAAACTTCCTGAAAACAAATAAAAATGAACACACAACAACCCAAAATCTCGGGAACACAGCAAAAGAAGTCCTGAGAGGAAAATCCATACCATTACAGGCCTACAAAAAAAAAAAGAAAGAAAGAAAATTTAATGATAAACTATTTAACTGTACAACTTAAAGATTAGAAAAAGAACAACAGTAAAAGCTGCAAGTATTATGTACACCAATTGGTTAATTACATGTTGATTTCTTCTTTGCAGTTTAAAGATTAGAAAAAGAACAACAGTAAAAAGCTGCAAGTATTATGTACACCATTTGGTTAATTACATGTTGATTTCTTCTTTGCAGTTAGCTAAACTTATCATGTTGGGTTAGGGCAGCCGTGGGCAAACTACAGCCCGTTTGAAATGAATAAAACTAAAAAAAAAAAAAAAGACCATACTCTTTTATGTAATGATGTTTACTTTGAATTTATATTAATTCACACAAACACTCCATCCATGCTTTTGTTCTGGCCCTCCGGTCCAGTTTAAGAACCCATTGTGGCCCTCGAGTCAAAAAGTTTGCCCACCCTTGGGTTAGGGTCAAGCTCCTCTGGTTAAAACTGCATCTGCAAAATGCTGTGCTACATTTTAACATTGAGTAAGAATAGCATTTAGTAAGAACTGCCCAGACCTTCATACCATTGTCCTATCTAACACCATGCAAGAATATTTTGGAGTGATGGAAATAGTCTATTGTCTTGATGTGTGACCAAATGACTGTATAAAGATTTAAAAAATTAATATAACTGTGTACCTAAAAAGGGTAAATTTTACTGAATATAAATTATGCCTTAATAAACTTGAATTAAAAAGAAGGAAAAAAGCTGAGAGTAAGTAGAAGGAGGAAATAATGAACATTAGAGCAGAAATAAATTACATAGAGACTAAAAAAATACAAAAGATCAATGAAACCAAGAAGTGGTTCTTTGAAAGGATAAACAAGATTGATTAACCTTACCCAGGCTCATCAAGAAACAAATAAATGAAATCAGAAATGAAAGTGGTCCTAGTGTCACCCCAATAAATTAAATAAAAATATATAAATAAATAAATTTTAAAAGAAACGAAAGTGGTGAAGTAACAACTGACACCACAGAAATACAAAAGATTGTAAGAAAATACTATGAGCAACTATATGCTGACAAGCTAGACACTGTGGATGATATGGAAAAATTCCTAGAAAAATACAATCTTGCAAAACTGAATCAGGAAAAATCAGAAAACCTGAATAGGTCAATAACAACTGAGGAAACTGAAGGAGTAGTCAAAACAACTCCCAGCAAACAAAAGTCCTGGTCTGGATGGCTTCACAGGGAAGATTTACCAAACATTCAATGATTAACTAACACCTATACTCCTCAAATTATTCCCAAAAATCCAAGAGGAAGGAACACTTCCAAGCTCTTGTTATGAGGCTAGCATTATCCCAATTCCAAAGCCAGATAAAGACACTACAAAGAAAGAGAATTACAAGCCAATATCCCTGATGAACATAGATGCTAAAATCCTCAACAAAATATTGGCAAATCAGATCCAGCAATAGATTAAGAAGATCATACACCATGACAAGTGGGATTCATTCCAGATATGCAAGGCTGGTGCAGTATTCACAAACCAAAAAAGTGATCCATCACATAAACAAATTGAAAGACAAAAATCCCATGATGATATCAATAGGTGCAGAAAAAGCATTTGACAAAATCCAACACCCATTTTTTTTTAATATGGAACGCTTCACTAATTTGCATGTCATCCTTGCACAGGGGCCATGCTAATCTTCTCTGTATCGTTCCAATTTTAGTATATGTGCTGCCGAAGCGAGCACCCATTTTTTGATTTAAAAAAAAAATCTCAGCAAAGTGGAATTAGAGGAATTATATATCAACATAATAAAAGCCATACATGGCAAACCTACAGCAAACATCATACTAATGGGCAAAAACTAAAACCATTTCCCCTAAGAACAAGAACAAGACAGGGATGTCCACTTTTACCATAATTATTCAACACTAGAGACCTGGTGCACAGATTCATGCACCAGTGGAGTCCCTCCGCCTGGCCTGCAGGGATTGGGCCAAAACTGCTTCTCTGACATCCCCCTAAGGGTCCCAGATTGCGAGAGGGTGTAGGCCAGGCCGAGGGACCCCACTGGTGTACAATTGGGGCCAGGGAGGGACATGGGAGGGCTGCAGTCTGTGTCTGGCCCATCTCACCCAATCCAGATTGGGGCCGATAAGGGCAGGTCAGGGAGGGACCGTGGAAGGGCTCCAGGGCATGTCCAGCCCATCATGCTCAGTCCCAATCAGCGGGACTTCAGTAACAAGCTAACCTACTGGTCGGAGTATCTGCCCCCTGGTGGTCAGTGTGCATCATAACAACTGGTCAAATGGTCGAATGAACAGTCGAACGCGTAGCATATTAAGATTTTATTATATAGGACCAGAGGCCTGGTGCACGACATTTGTGCACTGGTGGGGGCGGGGAGGTCCCTCAGCCTGGCCTGAACCCTCTTGCAATCTGGAGCCCCTCAGGGGATGTCCACCTAAGCCAGGAGGCAAACATCCCCCAAGAGGTCCTTAGTGCTGCCACGGAGGTGAGAGAGTCTCCCATCACCACCGCTGTGCTTGCCAGCCATGAGCCTGGCTTCTGGTTGAGCAGCACAACCCCTATGGGAGTGCACTGACCACCAGGGGCAG
>NW_006289407.1:23495-24961 GCF_000327345.1 Myotis davidii
GCTGTTAGGGTCAGTTTGCATATTACCCTTTTACTATATAGGATAGAGGCCTGGTGCATGAGTGGGGCCGGCTGGTTTGCCCTGAATGGTGTCCCGGATCAGGGTTGGGGTCCCCACTGGGGTACCTGGCCAGCCTGGATGAGGGCTGATGGTTGTTTATTAGCTTTTTATTATATAAGATAGTACTGGAAGTCCTAGCAATAGCAATCAGACAAGAAGAAAATATGAAGGGCATCCATTGTAAAGAAGGTAATAAAACTCTCATTATTCACAGATGACATGATATTATACATTAAAAAAACATAAAGACTCCACCAAAAAACTACTAGATTTAATAAATGAATTCAGCAATAGAGCAACATACAAAATTAACCCACAGAAATCAATGGCATTTTTATACACCAATAATGCATTCTCAGAAGGAGAAACTAAACAAACAGCCCCATTTACCACAGCAACAAATAAATTATGTAGGAATAAACTTAACCGAGGAGTTAAAAGACTTGTACTCAGAAAACTATAGAACATTGAAAAAAGGGATAGAATAAGATTAAACAAGTGGAAGAATATACTGTATTCATGGACTGGTAGAATTAACATCATTAAATTGTCCATAATACCCAAAGCAATCTACAGATTCAATGCAATCCCTCTTAAAATAACAATGGCATATTTCACAGATCTAAAAAAAAAAAAACTCCAAAAAATTATATGAAACCAAAAAAGACCCCGAATCACTGCAGCAACTTTGAGATAGAAGGACAAAGTTGGAGGGGTCACAATTCCAGATATAAAGTTATACTACAAAGCCACTGTAATTAAAACAGCCTGATACTTGCACAAAAGCAGACATATAGATCAAAGGAACAGAACAGAGAACCCAGAAATTGACCCAAGCCATTACGCTCAATTAAATTTTACAAAGAAAGCAAGAGCCTACAATAGAATCAAGAGAGTTTCTTCAGTGAATGGTGTTGGAAACATTGGACAGATACATGCAAAAAAAATGAAACTAGACCACCAACTTACACCATACACATGAATAAGCTCAAACTGGATAAAAGACTGAAATATGTCAGGAAACCATAAAAATCCTAGAAGAAACCATAGGCACCAAAATTTCAGACATCTCTCATTGAAATATATTTGCTGATACAGCTCCTAGGGCAAAGGAAACGAAGGAGGAAATAAACAAATGGGACTACCTCAAAATAAAAAGCTTCTGGACATCCAAAGAAACCATCAACAAAATGAAAAGGGAGCCCACTGTGTGGGAGAACATATTTGTCAGTGATACACATAATAAAGGGTTAATATCCAAAATATAAGGATCTCATACAATTTAACAAAAGGAAGACCAATAATCCAATTAAAACGGGGAAGGGGCGATAGTGGTGGCGGCGGCGGCAGTGGGTTCGGTTGCGCGTGGCGCACGGGGTGGGAGCGGAGCCCAGGCCGGGAACAGG
>NW_006289407.1:25441-32518 GCF_000327345.1 Myotis davidii
AGCCTCAGGTCCAAGATGGCCATCCAGACCCAGCAGTCTAAGTTCATGAACTGGCAGGTGGATGGGGAGTACCGGGGTTCTGACTTCACAGCAGCCGTCACCCTCGGGAACCCAGGCGTCCTGGTGGGTTCAGGCATCCTCGAGGCCCACTACCTCCAGAGCATCACGCCATGTCTGGCACTGGGCGGAGAGCTGGTCTACCACCGGCGGCCTGGGGAGGAGGGTACTGTCATGTCTCTAGCTGGGAAATACACATTGAACAACTGGTTGGCAACAGTAACGTTGGGCCAGGCGGGCATGCATGCGACATACTACCACAAAGCCAGTGACCAGCTGCAGGTAGGTGTGGAGTTTGAGGCCAGCACAAGGATGCAAGACACGAGCGTCTCCTTCGGGTACCAGCTGGACTTGCCCAAGGCCAACCTCCTCTTCAAAGGCTCGGTATACAGCAACTGGATCATGGGCGCCACGCTGGAGAAGAAGCTCCCGTCCCTGCCTCTGACGCTGGCCCTCGGGGCCTTCCTGAATCACCGAAAGAACAAGTTCCAGTGTGGCTTTGGCCTCACCATCGGCTGAGCCCCTCCTGGCTCCTGCCTCCCACTCCCTTCCTCCTTGAGATTCCCCCTGCTTCCCCCCCCCCATATAGAGGGGAGACCTACGCGCCCCTTCCTCTCCCTTCCCTCCCTCCTTGGTGGTCAGGGGGGCAGCGGAAAGGAGGGGACCATCACCCCAGCAGCTGAGGGGGGAATTCTAGAACCACGGGCGCTTCAGGATTCGGAGCACCGGGGACTGTGTGTCCAGTGGACCTGGGGCCCAGAAGGGGTTCTGGAATCGAGGGGCACGCCAGATTCTGAGCACCAGGGGCAGAGGCTGCCAGACAACCTCAGAGAGGTGTTGGGGCATCGCCACACACCCCCCCAAAGATCTTGGGGCCCTGCCCCAAGGGGGCAGCAAGAGGAGCTTCCCCATCCCAGGTCTGCCCTCTACCCACTTTCCCATCCACTCCTCGGTATAAATCATGTTTATAAGTTATGGAAGAACTGGGACATTTTACAGAAAAAAAAAAACAAAAAATATACATGAAAAACAAAACCAAAAAAAAATAAAAACAGGCAAAGGACCTGAATAGATACTTCTCCAAACTAAACATACAGATGGCCAAGAAACATATGAAAAAATGCTCAAAGTCACTGATCATCAGAGAGATGCAAATTAAAATGACAATGCGGTATCACCTCATACCTGTCAGAATGGCTATCATAAACAAATCAACAAATGACAAGTGCTGGTGAGAATGTGGAGAAAAGGGAACTCTTGTTCACTGTTGGTGGAAATGTGGACTGGTGCAACCATTATGGAAAACATTATGGAGTTTCCTCAAAAAATTAAATATGTAATTGCTGTTTTACCCAGTGCTCCCACTTCTAAAAATATATCCAATGAAACCTGAAACACCAATAAAAAAGAATGTATGCACCTCTATGTTCATAGAAGCACAATTTATAGTACCCAAGATCTGGAAATAGCACAAGTGCCCATCAGTAGATAAAAAAAATCTGTGGTACATTTATACCATGGAATACTATGCAGCAGTAAAAAAGAAGACTCTCTTACCCTTTGACACAGCGTGGAGGGACTTGGAGAGTATTATTCTAAGTGAAATAAGTCAGTCAGAGAAAGATAAGTATCACATGATCTCACACATATGTGGAATCTAAGGAACAAAATAAACTGTTGAACAAAATAGATCCAGAGACATTGAAGCATGGAATCAAATGTGGATTCTTAGAGGGAATGCGAGGGTGGGTGCATGGGTGGGAAATGGTCAACCAAGGAACTTGTGTAGCCCATGGACTACATAGCCCATGGACACAGACAGTAAGGTGGTCCAGGCCTTAGTTGATGGACATGATGGGTCAATGGGAGAAAAAATGGGACATATATATTACTTTCAACAATACAGTTTTTTTTAAATAAAAAAAGAAGGGAGGAATAAGATTACCACTAGCACCCACTTCAGCTGGGAAGACCAAAAAGATACACTGAACATTCCTGCAGGTGTGGTCAGTACAAGTGGCAGCTCAGTCCAATAACCTGGAAGGGGATGAAGCACAAAGTTACAGCCACAGTTGTCTGCCAATCAGTTTTCCTGATGAAACAAAGCCCAAAACCTAGCTACCTCCACATATGCTCCAAGAGTTAGCAGCAGGCCCCAGAAGAAGCTATGGCAGTGAGTTTCAGTTTACAGAGCACTTTATATGGAAACACAAGAATGGCTACTACAGAAATATTTTCTCTCTGAGTGATAGTAGCACCCTGTGTGCACTCCCATCATCAAGTGGAGACACAAAGAGGAAAGATTCAAGGGTCTGCCAGTCACCATTACAGAAAAAGCAAGAAAGAGATGGAGGAGCCAGTCTGCCCCAGCTCACTCCACCACCAGCCATTGCAGTTGCACTGCAGGCATGTCTAGCTGTGAAGGAAAGTACTGGAATTTCATGGATTTTGTTTTACTTTGTTATTTTTTTAAATCCTCAGGTGAGTCTATTTTTCATTGATTTTAGAGAGAATGGGAGGAAGAGAGAAAAAGAAACATTGATGTGAGAAGCATTGTACCTGGACTGGGGATCAAACCCACAACCTAGGCATGTGCCCTGACTGGGAATTTAACCCATAACCTTATTGGTGTGTGGGTGGGCACTCAAACAACAGAGCCACCAGGCCAGTCTGGAATTTCGTGGATTTTGAATGTCCATGCCCCACATTCTTTTATGGTGTTGGCCCCCTGAGAAGGAGGTGACCTGAACACAGAGGAGATGCCACCTTTCCATGAAACACAGGACATTTTCCACTACCCCTTAGAGATCTAAAAAGCTAAAGCAGTTTGAGAAAACTAAAAAATTTATGATTCAGTGCCACCTATAAGAAAACAATAGAAACACATTAACAATCTACTAGAGAAGTGCCACTCTTACATAAATGCTTAGACAGAGAATGAATTCATCAAATATCATGAATAAACAAGTTAATGAGACAGCTCAGAAAGAAAATTAAAAATCTTCAGAAAATAAACTTAAAGACAAGAAAATATGTTACTTAAATTACAGAAAATTCAAGATTACAATACTGAAAAAATAACTCAATGAGATGCAAAACTCAAGCAAGTTTAATAAACTCTGAAAAAACATAAGCAACAAACAAAATGAGTACTTTACCAAAGAAATTAAAACACTGAAAATGAACCAAATAAAAATTCTGGAGATCAAAAACTCAATAAAACAGATAAATAAGTGAGCATAGGAAATAGAGCTGACCAGATGGAAGAAGTAATTAATGATTTTGAAGATAGAAATACAGAATGACACAGAGAGGAGAAGAGCAATATTTGGGAGTAAAAAGGAAAGAATTCTACAAGTACAATCTGACTCCATCAGAAAGTTCATATAAAAAAATAGTAATACTAGAAGGAGAGAGAGAAGGGAATGGAGAGCCTATTCAAATAAATAGGTGATGAGAATTTTCCAAACCTGTGGAAAGATTTATATACTCAAATACAAGAAACAATCAGAACTCCTATTTACCTCAATCCAAAAGTCATTCTCCAAGGCACATTATATTAAAACTGTCAAAGATTAATGACAAAGAAAGAATTCTCAAGGAAGCCAGGGAAAAGAAGAAAGTAACCTATAAAGGAAACCCCATTAAATTATCACCTAAATTCCCAATACAAACCCTACAAGCTAGAAGAGAGTGGAACCAAATATTCAAATCACCAAAAGAGAAATGACTAGGCAAGAATAATATATCCAGCAAAGTTATCTTTTGACTATAGAAGAGAAATAAACTTTTTCAGACACCCAGAAGCTGAGGGAATTTATCATCACAACACCTTCATTGCAGGAAATATTCAAGTGGGGGGTGGGGGGAGGTTTCCTACCTGAAACAAAGAACAAAGAGTCACAAAACTATGAGTAAGAGCACCAAGAACATTGCAACATAAATAGGAATAATTTGTGACAAGAAAACATAAAATGAAAGGGGGTTTAGGTCTGAATTTGCAAAGAAAAACGATTACTTTATATATGAACTTCCTTTTTCATAAACCATGCACTCAAAAATCCAAAACTGAGACACATAACTTAAAAAAAAACACACAACAGAAGAAACAAGGGGAAAGTATGGAATGCCACAAAACAAAAACAACAGACTGAAAAGCGAAGGAAAAAATGGGAGCACTGAGCTACCAGAAAAGAAAAGATAAAATGGCTACTAAAAAATTCTCATACATAAGTAATTACCCTAAATGTAAATAAACTAAATTCAACAATAAAAAGGCACAGAGTAGGAGAGTGGATCAACAAACAAAACCCAACCATTTGTTTCCTTGAGACACATCTAAGCTGCAAAGACAAAGATAGACTCCAAGTGAAAGGGTAGAAAATTATTTTTCCAAGAAAATAACATCCACAAAAAAAGCAGGTGTAACTATACCTATATCTGACAAAATAGATTTCAAGATAACAAGGGTAACAAGAGACAAAGATGAACATTTCATAATCACAAAGGGGACACGAAATCAAGAAGACATAGCATTTCTCAGTATATATGCATCCAATCAGGAAGCACCAAAATATATAAAGCAATTACTAACAGAAATAAAGGAAGAAACTGACAAAAACACACTTGTAGTAGGGTACCTAAATACCCATAAGCAGCTATGGGTAAATCATCAAAACAAAAAATCAATAAAGATATATCAGCCTAAATGACACATAATTAACATTTACACAGGCTTTCATCCAGAACATCAGACTATATATTCTTCTCCAGTGAAAATGGAAGAATCTCAAGGATAGACTGTATGTTGGGACATAAAACTAACCTCAACAAATTCAAGAAGATTAAAATCATATCAAGCATCTTCTCCAACCACAAGGCTTTGAAATTAGTAATCACCTGCAAAAAGGAACTAAAAACCTCCCACAAATATATAGAGATTAAAAACCATGCTTCTAAGATTTGCGTGGCCTTTGAAATATTAATTTACCTGTGGTGCTCTGGATGCATGAGGCTTCTTTGGTGTAATGGTCACTGACCTTCTTATGTGAAGCAGGTAAAATCATTTGTCAGTGCAAAATGTGTTAGAACTTGATGAAATAAAGCTTTTTTAAAAATTAAAAAATGCTTCTAAAAATGACTGGGTCAAAAAACAAACAGTGAAATCAAAAGATATATGGAGACAAATGAGAATGACAGTAGACATCAAAATTTTAGGATAGAGTAAAAGCAGTAATAAGAAATAAGTTTATATCATTACTGGCCTAACTAAAAAAAAAACAAAAAAAAAAACACACAAGAAAAATCTCAACTAAACAATCTGGCATTACATCTTCAAGTACCAGAAAAAGAACAAAAGCAACCCAAAGTCAGTAGAAGAAAGAAAATAATAAAAATTATAGCAGATTGAATAAAATAGATAACAAAAAAACTATTTTAAAAAGCTCTGGTTCTTTTAAAAGATTAATAAAGTTGACAAAACCCTGGCTAGATTCACTAGGAAAAAAGCAAAAAAGACTCAAACAAAAACAGAAATGAAAGAGAAGTTACCACAGACATTACAGAAAAACACAGGATCATACTAGAATACTGTGAAAAACTATATGTCACCAAATTCAATAAACTAAAAGAATGTACAAGTTCCTAGGAATAAATGAAACTTCCTAGACTGAATCATGAGGAATTATAAAATCTAAATAGACTGATCAACAGTGAGGTTATTGAAGCACCCATCAAAAACCTCCCAAATATTCCAGAACCAGATGGCTTCATCAGTGAATTCTATCAAACATTCAAAGAAAATTTGATACCTATCCTCAAACTGTTCCAGAAAACTGAAGAGAGGCAATTCTTCCTAAGATATTTTATCAGGCCAACTAAACCTGATACCAAAACCTGGCAAGGATAACACACACACACACAATATGTCTGATGAATAGAGATGCAAAATATCTACACTAATAAAAGAGAAACACAGTAATTGGCGTAGACCGCTACCCTTTTCATTGGCTAATCAGCGAGATATGCAAATTAACTGTCAGCCAAGATGGTGGTTAACCTCCAACAAAGATGGCGGCTAATTTGCATACAGCAGGCAAGGCTGGACAGCACAGTCGCCAGTGTGAGAGCCACCATCCAGGCCCCTGTGTGCGACCCCAGAAGCCGCCTGCCTGCCACCATCATCGGATCATATCCCAGGCCGAAGGCCAGCCCCAGAAGCCCCAGAAGCCGCCCAGAAGCTGGTGATCAGGGGGAAATGGGGGTCCCCTGGCCAGACCTGACACCTCTGCCTTAGGTGTCAGGCCTGGACAAGGGGCCAATTGGGCAATCGGAGGGTGATGGAGGTCGATGCCTCTGGCCAAGGCATCAGGCCTGGGCGGGGAGCAGAGCCGTCAATTGGAGGGGTATGGGGGTCCCCTGCCCAGGCCTCACTCCTCGAAGATGGAGTAGCCTCTGTATGAGGCTTCAGGCGTGGGCAGGGAACACCCATCTTGCTTTCTGCATGAGCCCTGACCTGGGTCCCGGCCAGGGAGGAGCCTGCAGCCTAGGTACATGCCCTTAGTCAGAATTGAACCCAGACCCTGCCAAATTTGATATTTCTCTCTGTCTTACCCTTTCTCTTCCACATTCTCTAAAAATCAATGGAAACATATCCTCAGGTGAGGATAAAAAAATAATAAAGAAATTATTATTATATGAAAGACACATCTTGAAAATGCCTCCATGGAGAGGGCGACCTACCTAAAAGCCATGCAGCTTTTATAGTTGCAGTCGCCCTGGATGGAGGACTGGGGGAAGCAGGGATCAGAGTGGGCCAAGTCAGCCATGGAACCCCGTGTCCCCGCCAAATGACTAGAGCACATGGACTTCAATGGTCCTCGGTCACTTGCTGAGCAGTAGTCAGCCTGGACCAGGAATCAAACCCAAAACCTGACAGAATGGAACCCAAACCTTTGCTGTGGCAGAGGAGCTCCGACCCACAGCAGGAGCCAGGGCACACCAGAGGGATTTTGTTGAAGG
>NW_006289407.1:33024-36824 GCF_000327345.1 Myotis davidii
AGCATCTTTTTTTTCTTTTTAAGTCCTCCTCTAAAAATATGATCTTTTCATTGATTCTAGAGAGAGAGGAAGGGAGAAGGAAAGAGAAAGAGAAACATTGATCAGTTGCCCAAGCAACCCACAACCTGTGTATGTGCCCTCACCTGGAATCGAACTCATGACCCTTTGGTGCGTGGGAGGACACTCTAACTACTGATCCACACCAACCAGGCCCTGGAGGTACAATGAGTTCCCTCCAGAGTGCTGCTCATTCAGAAGCCGGGCTCATGGCTAGTGAGTGCAGCAGAGGTGGCAGGAAGGAACCTCCGAGCACTGAGGAGCAGCGAGCCGAGTGGTAGGGAGCAGCAAGCAGACGGGCGGTAAGGAGCGAGGGGTCCCAGACTGTGAGAGGGCACAGGCCGGGCTGAGGGATTCCCCCTACCCCCAGTGCACGAATTTCGTGCACCCATATAGCAAATCAAATATAATAATACATTAAAAAAATAATACATCACAATCAAATGGGATTCATTCTAGGGGTCCAAGGATGGTTCAACATACACAAATCAATCAATGTGGAGAGAACCAAGATGGCAGTGTAGGTAACTGCAGGTACTTGCCACCTCCCCAAACCACATCAAAATTACAATTAAAATACATAACAACCATCATTCAGAACAGACTGAAATCTGGCTGAATGGAAGTCCTACAACTAGAAAAGTAAGCATCCTATATAATAAAACCTTAATATGCAAATAGGCCAAATGGCGGAATGACCGGTCGCTATGACACACACTGACTACCAGGAGGCAGACATTCAACACAAGGCTGCTCCCTGATGGTCAGTGCAATCCCACAGCGGGAGCACTGCTGAGCCAGAAGCTGGAGTCATGGCTGGCGAACCCAGCAGCAGTGGCAGGCGCCTCTCCTGCCTACGCTGCAGGCAGGTGGTAAGGAGCGAGGGGTCCTGGACTGTAGGAGCCCTGGACTGTGAGAGGGATATCTGACTGCTGGCTTATGCCTGATCCCTGGGGGATAGGACCTAAGCCAGCAGGTGGATATCTCCCGAGCAGTCCCAGGCTGCGAGAGGGCACAGGCTGGACTAAGGGACACCCCCCCCCATGCATGATTTTGTGCACCGAGACGCTAGTAAAGAATAAGGCATGTGGAGACTGATAGGAGAGATGGAGGTGCAGAAATGACTGGTCCAACATCCATATGTGGCAATTTTTTAATGAGGAGAAATATCCTGGCTTCGGAGGCCTCCTGTGAGGAGCAAGGGGTCTTAGCCCCACACCAAAACCCCATCCCAGGGTTCCAGAACTGGGAAGAGAAATTTCCATAGCTTTGGGCTGTAAAAACCAGCAAGGATTATGGCTGAGTGACAGAGGCTGCTGGAGACCCAGGCAGTTCCTGTTAAAGGACTGGCACAAGAACTTACACCATCTTGCTTCCTCTGAGCCCCAAGGCCAGATGGCAGCTTTGGGTGAATCCAAAGGCATACAGAGAAGATTTGGATTGTCTGGCATTTGGGCAGGAACTCAGGGTTGGCTTTCTCCCAGATGGGGTACTTGAAGGGGTCATTGTTCCTGTGCTGGGACCTTGCCCTTGGCAGAGCTGACTGGCAGACATATCTGAATTTCCATCAGCATGACACACACTGTTTGCTCCACCCTGGTGATTCCCTGAAACCCCACCCCATCCAATTTGCAGTCCCACCCAGCCTTTCTGAAGTGCCTTTTCCATATGAATGGTCTGTCCTACCTTAGGCTTAGGACTTTCCCAAAATATCTCAAACAAGCAAAAGTTGGTGTCAGCATGCCCCAAACCTATCAATATGAGGCACAAGACCCAGCAATAGCACCATCCTGCCTTGTGTCACAACTGGGCCTCTCCTGGGCACTTCCAAGCCCAATATAAGTAGAAGCCATCTGTAGATCTCTCTGTAAGCTCCTGCAGGGTGGCCCCAGGCACTGGCTGATTTTGCAGTTCCTGAGAGGCCCCAGAGCTAGTGCACCTGGTGGACAGTTTCAGATCATACGAAATAACAATTCTACACATCCACAAGTGACACACACAAGGGGCAGACTCAGTGAACACAAAAGCCCCACTGAAGCAAGTCCTGCTTCATAAGGGTATCTCCTGCACAGCAGTTCTTCCACGGTAGTCACAGCTGGTTCACACAGCCAATTGGCCTGGAGGTCAATTCCTCCCAGTGAGACCAAAAGCAATCAAGGCTCAACTACAACTAAACTGTGCACATAGCCCACACAGAGGTGCACCTAGAGATCCCAGCTCAGGTGACTGGGAAGGCTGAGCAACTGGGCCCTACAGGATACCTATATGAAGGAAGGTCTTAGGTGACCCCTGTGAAAGGGTCGTTTGACTGTAAAAGGGGTCGTGACCCACAGGTTGAGAACCACTGCTTTAAACAATAAAATAAAATTTTAAAAAAAAAAAACAATGGTAATCAGGTTGCTTAAGGATCCTAATGAGAGCTTCAAGGGACTTAGTCAGACTTTCAAGGATCTTCATGAAAATTTCAAAGACCTGAAAAAGGACCAATCAGAAATTAAGCATACACTAACTGAAATAAAGAATAATTTATAGGCATTCAACAGTGGAATAGAGGATTTCAAGAATCACATGAATAATTTGGACTATGAGGAAGCAAAACACAGCCAATCAGAGGAGCAAAAAAAAAAAGAATCCAAAATTATGAAGATAGTATAAGGAGCCTCTGGGACAACTTCAAATATACCAACATTTGCATTATTGAGATGCCAAAAGAAGAAGACAAAGAGCAAATTTTGAAAACCTACTTGAAGAAATAATAACAGGAAACTTCCCTAAGCTGGCAAAGAAAAAAGCCACACAAGTTTAGGAAGCACAGGGGTAACCAATCAACATGAACCCAAGAAACCCACTCCAAGACACATCATAATGAAATTGCCAAGGGTTAAAGACAAAAAGAGAGTCTTAAAAGCAGCAAGAGAAAAGCAGTTAGTTACCGACAAGGGAGTGCGCATTTGACTGTCAGCGGACCTGAACAACCAACAGATATATGAAAAGATGCTCAACTTCATCAGCTTTTACGAAAATGCAAATCAAAACTACAATGAGCCCTAGCTAGTTTTGTTCAGTGGTTAGAGCATGGGCTTGCGGACTGAAGGGTCATGGGTTTGATTCCAGTCAAAGGCAAGGACCTTGGTTGCAGGCTCGATCCCTAGCCTCAGTTGGGGCACGTGCGGGAGGTAACCAGTCACTGTGTCTAATATCTATGTTTCTCTCTGTCTCTCACACTCCCTTCCTTCTCTCTAGAAAAATTAATGGAAAAATATCCTCTGGTGAGGATTAACAAAAACAAACAAAAACTACAATGAGATACCACCTCGCACCTGTGAGAATAGCTATTATCAACAAGAGAAGTAATAACAAGTGTTGAAGAGGTTGTGGAGAAAAAGGACCCTCCTACATGGCTGGTGGGAATGTAAACTGATACAGCCACTATGGAAAGCAGTATGCAGGTTCTTCAAAAAATTAAGTATAGAGTTGCAATATGACCCAGCAACTACTCTTCTAGGTACCTACCTGAAATATTTGAAAACATTTATTTACAAGGGTATATGCACCCCTATATTCACTGAAGCATTATTCACCATGGCCAAGACATGGAGACAACCAAAGTGTTCTTCCACAGATGATTGCTTAAAGAAGATATGGTACATATACACAATGGAATACTACTCAGCCATAAGAAAATATAAAATACTGCCATTTGCGATGCGACAACATGGATGGACCTTGAGAATATCATGGTA
>NW_006289407.1:37078-38304 GCF_000327345.1 Myotis davidii
ATAAGATATCACTTATATGTGGGGTATAAAACTGAAACGCATAGACATGGACAACAATACTGTGGTTATCAAAGGGAAGGGGGTAGGGAAGTAGTAAAGGGTAAAGGGGGTGAATTATATGGTGATGGAAGATGACTTCATTCTGTGTGGTGGGTGCACAATGCAATATACAGATCATGTATCATAAAAATGTGCACTTGAAACCTATATCATCTTATTAACCAATATCATCCCAATAAATTTAATTTTAAAAAATCATATTTGAAGAAAAACCCATCTGTACTCTGAGCCCCATTTTTTATATATCTAACATCAATCTGATACTCTTTAAGGGCTTAATGAATAATCAATTAAACATGTTATAAAATCTTTGTCTTTCTGCTTGGCTTTTATCTCTGTCTCATGCTTGGCTTTTATTCATCTCCCTTTCAACGTTATGTTTGCTCAAAGTGCTGGAAATAGTCAACAAATAAATCTGTGCTGGCACATGAGAATGGGAGCTCTACTAGCCACCCCACTGAGTTTATCTGACTGATGTTAGTGTTTGGCTTGGCCTCTAAGACTAATGAGCATTGGTGTGTTCCAGGCATGAAATCAGAATTAAGACTGAATTGGGAGGAATGAATACCTGGTTAAAAGATTTAAAAAAATGTGCCCTGGCCAGTGTGGCTCAGTTGGTTAGAGGGTTACCCATACACTGAAAGGTTGTCAGTTTGATTTTTGATCAGGGCACATATCTAGGTTGTGGGTTCGATACCTGGTCAGGGAGTGTGTGGGAGGCAACACATCTCTCTCTCTCTCTCTCTCTCTCTCTCTCTCTCTCTCTTTCTCTCTCTCTCTCTCATTTCCTTCCTTCTCCCTTGTACTATCTCTAAAATCAATAAGCATATTCTCAGGTGAGGGTTAAAAAAACAAGATAGAATGCCATGCTGTAAGATTAAGGGAAATTGTTTGATCACTCAGAGCCGGCTTATGCTGACTCTGGAAGTTGTGATGAAGAGAGAAATGTGATGAAGACATAACATAAAAAATAGAGCAACTGGAGAACCAAGATGGCGGCATAGGTAAACACCAGAGAACGCTGCCCCGCACAACCACTTCAAAAATACAACTAAAAGACGGAACGGACATCACGCAGAACCACAGAAGGCTGGCTGAGGGGAAATACTTCAACTGGAAGGAAAGAGAACAGGATACCAAGACTCAGAGGAGGCACAGTGCGGAAA
>NW_006289407.1:39540-43492 GCF_000327345.1 Myotis davidii
CAAAAGGTGAAAGAATTCATCACCAACAGATTAGTACGCCAAGAAATGTCAAGTCCTTAGGGCAGGAGGAAAATGATATTAGAAATAAGGATCTACACAAATTAAAGAATACCCAAAATGATAACTTCGTGGGTAAATAGTCAAAGTTGTTTTTTTCCTTCTTTAAATTTCTTTAAGAGATAGTTGATGATTAAAATAGAGCAACTGACCCTGGCTCAGTTGGTTGAGCATTGTCCCATGCACCAAAGGGTAGCCAGTTTGATTCCTTGTCAGGGAACCTACCCAGATTGTGGGCTTGATCCCCAGGCAGTGGCGTGCAGGAGGCAACCGATCTATGTTTCACTCTCACATCAATGTTTCTTCTCTCTCCCTCTGCCTCCCGCTTCCTCTCTCTCTAAAAAAATCAACGAAAAAAATCTTTAAAAAATATAACTAGAAGGATGTATGCTGTTGGATCTGAATAAGTCAGTGAGAGTGTCAACCAAAGACAATTCTCTATTTTCTCCTCAGATCAGTAATGGCTAACAGAGACAATCCATGTTCATATTTTCTTAGTTTCTTTTTTTTAAATATATGTTATTGATTTTTTACAGAGAGGAAGGGAGAGAGACAGAGTTAGAAACATCGATGAGAGAGAAACATCGACCAGCTGCCTCCTGCACATCTCCTACTGGGGATGTGCCCGCAACCAAGGTACATGCCCCCGACTGGAATCGAACCTGGGACCTTTCAGTCCACAGGCCAACGCTCTATCCACTGAGCCAAACCGGCTTTGGCATTTTCTTAGTTTCTTAATAGAAGAAATTGGTCATAAGACATTGGTAATAGTTTTCATGACTTGGACAATAGAAAAATTACAAATATTTAAAAAATTAAATAGTTCCTTAGGAAATGCCGTCAACTTAGCCTATAACACATTCACAATCTACTTTAAAATTTCTGATTTCTAGGTATGTTGAGCTGCAACAGAATGGAAAGCAGAACTAAAAATAAGAATTGAAGGAGATCATGGATCAGTAAGTAGAGAAAGAATAGGTGGGCCTTGGAGGCTGCTGTGAGAGTTTGCATCTGAAATAGAGAAAAAGTGGTTTTGTGGAAAGAGCACTGAACTTGGAATCAGATTATATGGATTCAAATTCAAGCTCTGTATTTACTAACTTTGAGATCACCTAAATCCATTGATATATTTATGAAATGGGGAAAATATAATAATCTTTGCCTCATAGGACTATTGTGAATATCAAATGAGGTGGTGGATGTGGAATAGCTTTGAAAACTGTAAGTAAAGGAGAGTATTGCTGTTGTTGGGACATCTCCACACATACTAGCTTCCAGGGCACAACTAGAAAAGAAAGGATTCTCCTCCTTAGGGGAGGTATAGCCAGTGAACTCTTATACCTATTGACCTCTTATTCATCCCCTTGGGATATCCAAAGTTTGTGTGAAAATGTACTGGTGTATAGTAGTAAAGATTACAATTAATTTTTCCATTTTTTCCCTCTAAATGTAGGCTATTAAAGGGACCTTGCTTGCTTTCTTCCTTTGAATCTTTTCCACTGACTTCCAACAAACTGACAAAATAGTCTTAAGCAGATAATGCATTATTTTCTTCATATTCAGGTAATATTACCTTAGTATTTTTCACACTAGTTTTAAGACTGTAGCTCAAACACTCTTTTGTTCAGGTCTCCCCATGACCAGTAACAGATATTTGTGAGAATACTGACTAGAGTTGAGGGAGTAGTCTTTGATAACAGAACAGGAACATGAAGGTTCTAAATTAATTGTCTTGGCATATCGAGTAACACTCCCTCCACGTTCTGCGTGGAGTAGGGTTCGGTATCTGAAAGAGGAGCCGCACAACAAATGAGAGAACAAGACACGAGATAATTTTGCAATATTGGGGGACCAAGCGGGCAAGTCCCGAAGGACTTCCACCGATGCTCAGGCCACTCCAATCTTGCTCTGGGGTAGCCCTTAGGGTAAGGAGGTTTCAATGACACACAGATCAGCAGACAATTTCCAGGAGTAGACAAAGTATCTGATTAACTCATCAATAGATTTCCAGGAATAGGCAGAGTGTCTGATTAACAATAGTCAACAAGGATCTACATAAGGATCTAAGGAATTAAGTGAACTAAGGTGGGGATGCTTCAACTATTATTACCTAAATTAACTGGGTGGTTCCTAGATTAACTGGGTGGTGCACAGTTCTGACCTTTGCTAGAACTTCAAAGGTTACTAGCTTTTGGGGGTCTCTGTCTAAACTCAGCTAGTGAAGACAATGAATGGACTCCGGCATCAGCATGATGTCCTAAACAACTCAATCTTGCACTTAAATTTTAAGCTTTCCGAAACATACAGAATGACAGTGTTAGTTATAGAAAAAAAGATCTTCAAGGGCATCTACTGCAATACAAATGAGAAAGCAGAGTTCCAAAGTGGGGATGGACACATGTTTTTAATGGCAGAATTGGAGCTAAATCTAAAGTTGCCTGACTCCCACCTCAGAGTTATTTATTCTGTTTTCTTTGGATCATCTTTTTTTTAAAAAAAATTCTCACCTGAAGATATTTTTTTAAATTCATTTTAAAGAGAGAGGAAGGGGTGGGGAGAGAGGGGGAGAAAGAGAGATACATCAATGTGTGAGAAAAACATCAATCAGTTGCCTCCTCCACAGGCCCCAACCATGGATCAAAATTGCAACCTAGGTATGTGCTTTGACTGGGAATTGAATCACAACCTTTTTAGTGTACGGCACAAAGTTCAACAACTGAGCAATCCATCTGGGCTGGTATCTTTGCATTGTTAAGAACATGACACTCCTTTCTCTCCCCCTTTCTCTAGATATCTGATTCCTGAATCAGGACAATGCTCCAAGCAGCACTGTACAAAATTCAATAATTTAGAGAAATCAGACAGCCATCAATAACTGGGCCTAAAAATTTTTAACTTTTCACTAGATATCATATTACTTACTTGTTCCATTACATTTTTAGAAGTGGCTATAACTATAATATGCTATCGATACATTTCTCCTATATTTCATGGTCTACATTATGTTTAATAGCTGCAGAATAGTTACACTAATTGATATCAGACTTTACTTGACTTTAGTTGCTTCATTAAAAAAGTACAGTTTTGCAAAGACCTTGTATGCATATATGCATAACCCATGGACACAGAAATAGGGTGGTGAAAGCCTGGGATGAGGAGGAAAGGGTGGGTAGGAAGGGGTCAATGGGGTAAAGGGGGACATACTTTCAACAATAAATAATTATTTTAAAGATAATAATAAAATAAAATAAAATAATTTTCCTTAAAAAAATAAAGTTTTGTTTAAACCCTATTTCTTTCTCTAAACAAAATGACCTCAAAGATTCAAGTTTCAGTATTCTATGATTATAGGATGTAAACATTTCCCATTGGGAGCTTTTGGATAATTCCCAGTTTTCCACTAATAGAAAAATCAATGATGTTGCACAAAAAATATCTTTTTATGTATCATCAAACATCTTAGGAAGTATCCTGGAAATAGGATTGCTAGATTAAAAGAGGGCTGACTTGGGGGCCAGGTGGTGAATGGGCTGGTGGTGCTCACTGCTGCTGCTGAGAGAAGGAGGAGGAGGATGAAGAGTTGGGCTTGTTTGTCTCCCACAGTTTCTCTCCTGCTGCTCTGATCCCCCACCTCCTGCTCCGGCCCAGCCCAGAGCTGAGTGTGTCCCTCCTGGAGGAGGAGGAGGACCCAGTTCTTCCCCCACAACGCCTCCTCCCCAAACCCCCTTTGCCTGGGGAAGAGGAGGAAAGAAACAGCCCAGAGAAAGAGAATGAGTGAGTGAGTGAGAGAGGGAGAGGAGAGGGGAGGTGGAAGAGGGGGAGAGAGAAGGGAACAACCTACCATCTTAACACACTAGTATCTAAAAAGTGCAAGAGGCCCAGAGCAGCAGCAGCT
>NW_006289407.1:43720-45880 GCF_000327345.1 Myotis davidii
CTCCCTCCCTCCATGAAGAAGAGTTCCCTTCTCCTCCTCCTCCTCCTCTTCCTTCTCCTGCTTCTCCTGTTCAGAGTTCCTGCCTCTAGCTGCCAGAGGGGACAGCCAGCCAGCAGCAGGAGGGGAGCAAGAGTACTGAAGGAGGGACAGTTTCCCCAAAATTGGACTTCTCAGAACCTTTAATAATCTAATGTGCATTGTGAATCTCCAAGAAGGGGATATGATAATGCAGCATTCTTGAATACTTCTAAAGACAGGGAGCCCACTACCTCATAAGCTGCAGTGAGAAGAGGAGTTTGTTATTTTAAACGGAGGCTGAAGAAATTATAGAATTAGCAGACATAAGAGAAAGTGGAGAAGGTGGAGGATGAAGTTGCAGACTCTACAGGAAGCTCTTAAAGTGGAAATTCAGGTTCACCAGAAACTGGTTGCTCAAATGAAACAGGATCCACAGATATTTTTTCTTTCCAATTAGAATTCTGATTTAAAGAAGCTGAGGAGGAAGCTGGTCTTGCAAGGCTTGTCAGGCCATAAAAACTGAACTATGCACTGCCCTGGGTGGGGGAGGGGGGAGGTCATTGTCGCTGGCCCCAGGACAGATCATCAGATATGGCATGGGGACTTCAACACCTGGGGCCCTTCCTGTAAGCCCACAAAGAGGCAGAACCATATCTGCAAGACAAAGACCCCAGAAGGTTATAAAAAGTGAAGCCCTCTGCGTGTTTCTTCACTCTGATTTGAAAATTGTTTCCAGTGTCCTCTGGTGTAATTAAAATGGTGTCCCTTCACTTCTTTAAAGAGTCACTTGGTTTTTCTTGGGTCCTCTGCAACATATGGTTCCCTGAATCAGGAAGCTAACCGTGTTTGGCTCTTGCCTCCAGTCAGTGGATAGGGTCTGAGGCCCGGAGGAGTGGGACGGGCCTCTGGAAGGTGCAAGCTGCTGATTTTAGCAGAATTGAACCGGGGGGAACTCCAGGCACACCCAGACGTCAGCCTAGGACCTGGCCAGCATCTGGAGAAAGTGGCCAGACACCTCTGGACCTGTCGACAGAATCTGTAAGGTAGGGGCCCCAGTCAGTCAGGCCCACTCTAAGTGAGTGGAAGGAGGAGCTTGATTACCTCTCCAGAAGTCATAGGACTTCGTCAGGTAATCAGGAATCAGGAGTCTGGAGGTGAGTGAATTGGGATTCTATTAAGGAATTATGGGTTCACTCTTCTGTTTCTTTGTTTGTTTGTGTGGGACTAGCCAATTTGCTACCAAGAAGGGGGGCTAGAAGCAGCCTTAACTACTCCAGTAGGTTGTCACCAAGATGTCGGTTGAGAATTCTGGTCTGGGGCATGGGTGCTGGGAGTGCCCCCATGCCCATCTGGGGAGTTGGGCATTATCTGCTCAGCTACAGTCTGGGCTAGTCTACTGAGAGAGTGTGAGTACAGATGTTTGTCTGTCTTGATTAACTGGTCTGTGTGAAAGCAAAAGCTACTTTGATTTTCTGTTTGCTCATCTAGTTAAAAAGTTTGACTTGCTGGAAGCTGAACCCATGATGGTCTGCAGGAGTCTCAAGCAGTGCTGTTGAGTTATTTTTCTCAGAGACATTTGCTCTCTATCATGGGAGGCATCAGGCCACTTAGTGAGGATTTCTGTCTATATTTGTGTACTAGGAACTTTGGTTTGCTCTGTGATTTTGCTGTGTTAGGTTGAAATTTTGGAATTCTGGGGTAGATTTCAAGGTATTTGTGGCTTTTCTTGTCTGACTGGGACATTCAGGGGTGGGGCTTACAGCTCCACACAGCGGAGAGATTTTACAGGCCCTGCCCCTTGCCTGTGCTGAATTGAGGATGTTTTCTTTTAAGGAGACCCTCCAGACTTTTAGTAAAATTTCCCTGCATCCTTGTCATCCTCTGCCTTCTTTTCCAGGCCAACTAAGAGTTATTTTCCTCCACAGGAATTGTCTTCCTCTAACTCACAATAGGAAATAATACAGGCCAGTTTCATTTGTCTTGCTGGTTAAAAGAAGACAGTGGGGAGGAGAAACTAAGATGGCGGCATAGATAAACACTGGGAAATTGCTGCCTCTCACAACAATTGAATAATACCTCAAAAACACAATACGGACATCATCCAGAACCACAGGGAGGCTGGCTGAGTGTAAATTCTACAAC
>NW_006289407.1:47616-49593 GCF_000327345.1 Myotis davidii
AACAAGGACTGATCCAGAGACGGAGAGGCATTGATTGGACTGTCGGGCTTTGGAGGGAGGGTAGGGGTGAGTGGGGGTAAGGGGGAAAGATCAACCAAAGGACTTACATGCAGGCATATAGGCCTAACCAATGGACACGGACAACTGGGGGGGAGGGCATGAGCGGGGGTGGGGTGGTAGAGGGTAACGTGGGGACAAGGACACATATGTAATATCTTAATCAATAAAAAATAAATTAAAAATAAAGAAGACAGTGGGCCCTGGTATCCGTAAAAGTGGCCGAGGAATGAAACTGGTCTTTGTACTGAAAGGGTTCGGTACCTGTTGTTGCTAGCAGAGGAGGGGCTGATATCCCCTTCCAGTGCACTCCCTTGGGAGAGGCCTAATTGCTGCTCTGCCACAGGGGACAGGTACGAAGGCAGGGGCCTGGTACCCAACCCACTGCCACAGAAGCGCTTTGTAATATGCAGGGCTGTTTCTAACTGCAACTCTGGCTGTTTGGGGCTGGCAACTTATAGTAGGACACTGTAACCAGTAAACAGGGCAAAGAAAAGAAGCTCTCCCTGGACCTGGGAGGAAGCCTTTAGGCGTTTGAGATTCTCCAAGAGAGGAGTCTGACTGAGGGACTGGCCGAGACCCTGTTGCATTGGGAGGACCAGAGGCTGCATATTAAACTTGTAGACTGCAGTTTGCTAGGCAGAGGTCCAAGCCCAGTTGTATAGGGGTTAAGCTACCTATGTACAGCGAAGCAACTTTCTCCCATGCCAGAATACATTTTGGGGAATTGGACAGACTGTGTTTGTGACTGGAAAGAGGAACCAGCTGCCACGCACAGCGCTGACAGTGGCCTGCAGAAAACTGTATAATAAACTTAGAAGATGCCTGCGTCTTCATGGACATGGCTCCAGAAAGACAAGGATGTTGTGACTCTTACCATTCTAATTGCTACACTTTGTCTCTGCCAGGTCACAAGTCCACCTCCTTCTGTGCCCAGGCCTCATCATCCCTCTGACAGACAGCAAGGATCTCTTGGCTCTGACAGAAACTTCTGACCCATCTCAGCATGGAAGTAATTACAGAAGAGCATTTCAAGCCCATTTTCCCTGAAAGAATTCAGACCCAGGATCCTTGAGGTAATATATTAGGCAGTAGGATAGAAATGAGCAGAGCAAGGATGATGGGCCAACTGGCACTGCCAGATGTGTATGTGAGACAAGGGGCATAGCCAAAGGGATCCTCACCCAAAGTCTTGGGCCTTGGAAAAGACCAGTAGCCTACTTGTCCAAGAGACTTGACCCTGTTGCATCCAGTTAGCTTGCTTGCCTCCGGGAGGTAGCGGCCACAGCTATGAGGTTGAGGCTTTGCTCAGGAGCACACTGGAGCGCTGGATGTCAAATGCTCAAGCCATCCAGTTTCAGGCTCTTCTGCTACCAGCCTCCTTCCTGATGATGACCTTGAGGAACCTCTACATAACTGTTTAGAGGTCGACGACTTTGTAAAGACAGCCCACCTGGGCCACACTGACACCCCACTGGCAACGACCGGATGAGGTACTATTCATGGACTGGAGCAGTTCTGTCCAGGGAGGAATCAGGTATGCGGGGGCAGTGGTGGTTGCTTTGGATCAAACCACCTGATCTCAGGTGCTCGCCTGCAGGACTTTGGCACAGAAGGCCGAGTTGATTGCCCTTATTTCAGTCTCTCTGGTGGGCAGGAGAAGAATCAGTGACAATTTGTGCTGATGGCAGGTATGCAATTGCAACAGCTCACGTGCAGAGTGCTGTTGCAGGGTATGGAGACTCCACAGTGGCAAGAGGGAAACGAAGCGGCTGGGAAGGCTGCCCTGGAAACCAGTGGGGCCTCTACAGATTCTGGTGGGTAAAGGCTGAAATCTATAACTAATTTTTACTCAAGTTCTTACAGGCTTTACAGTCTACCCAGAAAGCAATCCAGAAGCACGTCCGAGACGTTCTGCCT
>NW_006289407.1:49909-62649 GCF_000327345.1 Myotis davidii
TTGATCTAGATCAGAAGTTCTCAACCTGTGGGTCGAGACCCCTTTGGCGGTCGAACGACCCTTTCACAGGGGTCGCCTAAGACCATCCTGCATATCAGGTATTTACATTAAGATTCATAACAGTAGCAAAATTACAGTTATGAAGTAGAAACGAAAATAATTTTATGGTTGTGGTAAGCCCAGATTTCAAGACCCCCCAAAGATCCACCAGGGAGCACCAAATCCGATGCAAAAGCAGAGAGTCTCCCAAGGTCACCTGTTCCCCCCCCCCCCTTGCCTCCATTACTGGGTGCAAGAGAGAGCCCCGAGTCCCAAGAGAACAAAGAATTTATAGGGCTTGGGGTCGGGGGCAAGGGCAGGGTGCAGCTAGGGTCTGGTTACACAAAGATGAGGGGGGGCTAGCATACTTTTGGCCTTGGGCTAGTTTCCCCCGCTTTCTCATTGGCCGAGATAAGGGCAGGCTGAGTAACTGATACATTCTGCGGCTTTTTCTTGGAAGAGGGGTTAAGGACACAGCTATCAGTCCTGTTCTGTCCTTTCAAGACGACTCAAGGACTGACTCCTACCTGGAAGGGTTCACATACCATCATCCTGACCATCATCCTGACCACCCCCACCACTCTCAAGGTTGCAGGACTGAACACCTGGATACCAGAAACACCCCCTGGGGATTCATTGCTCCACAAGGCTAAAAGAACTTGTGGGACAAGCGGGGTGGGGAATGAGGAGGAAACTGGACTTGCAGAACTTATTATCTAAATGCAGAGGCCATGGAACTGTGAACAATGCATTGCCCTGGAGCGGGGGAGGGTTGTTATGCTGGTGCCAGGAGGGACCATTGGATGTGGCCTGACACCTGGGGGCCTTCCTGCAGGGCCACGAAGGGGGCAGGGGCATATCTGCAAGACAAAGACCCCAGTGGGATATATAGACAGGCTCTCTGCATGTTTCTTCACTCTGATTTGGGAATTATTCCCAGAGTCCACTAGTGTTAATAAAAGGGATCCCTCCCTTTCTTTAGGAAGTGTGCTTGGTATTTCTTGGTCTTCTGTAACAGTACTAGTACTGTGACTCAGGGGAGCCTGTTTCCAAATCTTCAGCATGCCAATATATGAAAGGGCGAGGACTACGCCCTCCACCTTGCCCCAGGGTAAGGGCTATGCCCTCGATCTTACCTTGGCCATGTGCTCAGCAAAACCTAGGTTTGAAGTAAATGACTCTTTGCTTTTGCATTGGACTCGCTGGCTCCCTGGTGGGCCCTTGGGAATCTTGAAATCTGGGCACAACAATATGGAGGAAGCTTTCTCTTTATACTTTTTGGTTTCTTTGTCCCCCAAATATGGATCAGACTTCCAGACCTTTCACTGCCTTTACAAAAAGCCCCGTGTGTTGGGGTAGGGGATGTGAGACCACACCTAAAGGCCTGGCCTGGCACCAGTGCTGATAACACCCTCTGAGGGCTGTGTACTCTTCATGGTTTATGGCCTCTGTAAAATGTGAGTATTTAGGTAAATAGGTATTGCAAGACCAGATAATTAAGGACGGGGCAGTGAATTAATTATTGGCTAGCAAGAATGTGCATTAGGGATACTGATTAACTAGGTACAGAGTCACCGCCCCTCCAAAAAAATGTCTTATTTTCTTCATCAGATAGAGCATTGGCCTGCAGACTGAACTGTCCCTGGTTTGATTACAGTCAAGGGCACATGCCTGGGTTGCTGGCTTGATCCCCAGTAGGGAGCATGAAGGAGGGAGCCAATCAATGTTTCTTTCTCATCAGTGATATTTCTCTCTCCCTCTCCCTCTCCCTTTCTCTCTGAAATCAATAAAAATATATTTTAAAAAAAAGTTATATTAGAATTTAGCTTTTAGTTAAAATTATTACATTAGCTCTTTAGAGACTCATAATTGTACTGAAATATAGTCATGTCCTTGGGCCTGAAAAACTGCCTATAAAGCAAGTTTCAGGGAAGTGTTTAAAGCATACTTTGTTTAAGATAATAGAAGAATGTAGCCTATAAAGCACAAAATGTCTAGCTTTTTTCTTGGGTTTAAGATAACATCATTAAGGAATCTTTAAAAAAAAAAAGATAATATCACTGAATCACAATCCCAAGATATCTTGCAGAATTCTGTAAGCAGGCAAGACCACATGGCCACAGTCACAAAGACCCTGAGAGTATATTGCCAAGAACGTTGCAGAAGCTTGCATAATAAGTGACCAATCAACACAGCCCAGGATCCTGAATCCCTTGCTTGTGATTACTCATGGGTTTTTGCCTTTAAAGCCATTGGAGAGTTTGGGCTTTTGAGTGATAGGGTCCCCATTCTGCTTGTGTGATGCCCTGCCATAAAGTGACTCTAAATCCTCTGCTGCAATTCTCAGTGTTCAGTGTTTGGCTCTGGTGTGTGCCAGGCAGACAAACTCTTTTTCTGTTCAGTTATACCTGGTGCAGCACTCTGTCTGCCCCACTCCTTAGACCAGGGGTGGGCAAACTTTTTGACACGAGGGCCACAATGGGTTCTTAAACTGGACTGGAGGGCCGGAACAAAAGCATGGATGGAGTGTTTGTGTGAACTAATATAAATTCAAAGTAAACATCATTACATAAAAGGGTACGGTCTTTTTTTTTTTTTTTAGTTTTATTCATTTCAAACGGGCCAGATTCTGCCCGCGGGCTGTAGTTTGCCCAGGGCTGCCTTAGACACTTAATGAACAATTGCATATGTGCCTCTTAATATGGATACATTCTAAGAAATGCATCATTAGGCAATTTTGTTGTGAGTGTCATAGAGTTTACTTACACAAATCTAGATGGTATAGTCAACTACACACATGGACATTATGGGAGGAAAACTAATTTTCCCTCTTTTCTTGATTGAGACATCCCTGTACTAAAGGACAGATTCAGAGGAGAAGAACAAAGATTTAATAACATGTATACCTCCAGTATACATGAAAGAAGCCCAAGAAAACTGATTAACTCCCAGAAATGACCTTAAATGCCATCACCTTAAACACCATTTCCAGCTAAAGACAAAAGAAGTTGTTGGGGGTCAAGTAGTCAGTTATGGGAAGTTATAGTAAACAAGGGTAAGGTAGTTATGCAGATTTAAATCACTTGTCTTCTTCATTGATAAGAGTTTCTGGAGATTAAGTCATCATCCTCTTCTTAAGACAAGGAGGGAGACTTTACAAATGGATATATTTTTTTTACATATGTAAACATCTCTTACAAAGGGTAACTTCTACTTAATTTTCAGAGCTTCTCCCAAGTCTGCTGTTTCTTAAAATTAACAAGCCTAAAATAATCCTTATTTCAAATAGACATATTTTGGGGCAACAAATTCTATTCCCTTACAACTCCTAAGCTGCAAACCTGTACAACATGTTACTGTACTGAATACTGCAGGTAATTGTAGCACAATGGTATTTGTGTAATGCATTGTACTACAGTGTAACTAGATGATAGGAATTTTTCAACTCCATTATAATCTTATGGGGCCACAATTGGATATGAAGTCCATCCTCAACAGTAAAGTTTTGTGCAGCTCATGACTGTAGTACATGCTATTTCTCCATGTGTCTGTATTTCCTATTATAATCAAAACCTGATTTTTTAAAAAAATTACAGTACAGATTTCAATGTTGTTCAAATGTCTCCATAGGAACACATGTTCTTGTCAGACCACAAATCCCAACTACTGTTTAGGAAAATAGGAATACCATAGTCTTGCTCCCATGCTTAAAACGTCATCAAAAGGAGGGGACCATGCTTTACATTTTTCTTTGCCCCTGAAGGTTTCTCTAGTACAGGATTGGGAACACAGAACGCACTGTTATAGAATAGTAAGAAGCTAGGAAAATTCCAGGACAAGTGGAACAGGGAAACTAAGACAGATAGTTAAACAGCAGTTTACAGTCACCTAGTAAATTTTGAAAGGTGAACATGGTGGATGGTGCACGCAGGTAGGCCAAATAGCCATCTCAGACGGTGATTTAAGTAAAATTGAATCTATTTAAGGGAAGGGGGTGAAGGATGGAATATCCAAAGGGAAGGTCTGCACAACACCAAACTAAGGGACATTCGGTCAATGATGGCAGCCTCAAGAGCTGGAGTTTCATCGTTATATGTGGTCATGGTGTTAGGGACAAAAATAAAATATTTGGGCCCAGCCAGTGTTGCTCAGTGGTTGAGGATTGACCTATGAACCAGGAGGTCAAGATTCAATTCCCAGTCAGGGCACATGCTCAGGTTGCAGGCTGGATCCCCAGTAGGGGGCATGCAGGCGGTAGCCAATCAATGATTCTCTATCATTAATGTTTATATATCTCTCTCCCTGTTCCTTCCTCTCTGAAATCAATAAAATTTTTAAAATAAAGTAAAATAAAATCATCCTAATATACAGTAAAATCATTTTTAAAAATAAAGTAAAATATTGGGGACTAGTTGCAATTATAAGAAATATTAATCATGATCTATTAACTATAATGGTTCTGATCTGATCAGAAAAAGCAAGTTCTAACCTGGCTGAGAGTTGTATGCCCTGGGACATGGGAGCTAATATCAGAATGCAGTCCACCCTTTGTATCCCCCAGCCCAATTGCCTATAACCATTATACCTTGCCTACTTTCCCATGCCTGTAAATCCTACTTTACCATGCAATCTTTTCCCTTCTACCCAATATAAGCAACTGGCTTATGGGGGGCTGCAGAGCTGATTTTTGTGGATGACCTGTTGCTCTCCCATACTGCTGGCAATATTGGAATAAACATTCATATATGATTCAACCCTAACTCTGCTTAATTGAGTCAAGTAGTGACAGGCAGCCTGGACCCATTGCTTATCCAGTTACATAATCTGACGACTCTGTTGGGACACAAGCAGGGAGTCCTCTTGGGTAAGTATCAAGAATCTTACTTGCTGCCTGGATTGGGGTTTCTGGGGGCTGAGACCTGGACTCTTTTATTTGCAACCCTGCCAGGAATTTTCCTGTTTTGAGTACCAGCCACAGCCTTAGCAATCCCCATCAGCTCACCTAACCTTAAGTTGAATTGAGCGTTTTGTAATTCTGTAAAGGGGGGAAGTCAGTTGGCTCTTCTCCCTCTCAAGGCGTCAGCCACTTTACTGTCAAGGATGGACTGCATATCCAATTGTGGTCTCATAAGATTATAATGGAGTTGAAAAATTCCTATCATCTAGTTACGCTGTAGTACAACACGTTATACAATGTGTTGTAAATCATCGTCTGAGATGGCTATTTGGCCTACCTGCATGCACCATCCACCCTTTCAGGGGTGAACCTGATCAGCTCCTGGTTGGAAGCAGTCTGTCAAGGTCCTCACCTTGTCTCTGCACCTGAGCTTGATCAGGTTAGGGTGGAGACAAGGCCCTGCATGGTGCAGGGCTTTGGTCTGGTGTTCCGTTTGGCGGTGCATGGTAAGCCACAAACAGTTGTCTGTTTAGTGCATGTGTTAATACTGTATATTAGGATGATTTTATCTTGGTGTAACTTTGCCTGTAATCTTGCTTAAATTGTTTAAAGGTGGGTGCTGGTGGCCCAATCCCAAAGGACACTCCATTGGGATGGATCTTGGGGAATTGGGCTACTTACACTTATCCACCAATGAAAAAAAGGAAAAGTGTGTTTTATTACAATATTGCTTGGCCTCATTCTTCAATATCTTCTTAACTGGAGACAAGTGGAGATTAGTGTTTGGGAAAGCACAGTATGAAGATTTTGTCTGTGTGTTGTGTGTTCCTGTAAATATTGTATACAAGAATGTCTCTGTTGATTATTGTTTTATATCTTTTTGTTACTTGGTTTAATTTGTTTAAAGATGGGCATATCCAAGTTTGCTGGGGGAGCCCCAGCTGCTGTGGCAGGCTGAACCCCTAGCATGGATAGCAAAAACTTCCCAGGAGCTACTGAGAATTCTTAATTTAGAGTACCCTTCCTGTTCTCCCTCTCAAGGCATCAGCCACCCAAAATTCTTAGCTAGTGAGAGAGTTTTGTCTGTCTGTAATATAAGTTTGATCAAAGATGTTCTTTGCTTATTGTCTTATTTATTGGGGACTTAGTCTACTTTTTATGGTTTTATGAACACAGGGAATCCTCTGTCTCTGCTGTTTGGGCTTTGCACCACTCAGGACCAAAGGTCATTTGCTGTTCTGGATAAGTGTAAAGTGAGATTCTAAGGCTAATTCCCAGTCCCTCCTTTTGGGAGTACTAATTTATTTACCTTAGAGGTTGTTTTTGTTTCTGTTTTGAAATAGGACAAGATATCTTCTTATATGCAAGATTTCATGTTGTTACAGTCTACTCAGAAAGAAAATTATGGAAATAAACCTTCTAAACCACCCAAGTTTTTCTCGTAGAAGGGCCTGAGCTGCAGAAGTGCCCTCAGGCAGGGTCCACTCCTACTTTGTAAAGAAAAAAAAATTAACTTAACATTTTTTAATATATATTTACCTAACCAGGGAGCACCAAAATATATTATTAAACAGCTACTCACAGAACTAAAGGGAGAAACAGATCAAAACACAATTATTGTTGGAGACCTTAATACTTCATTGACATCTACAGACAGATGAACCAAACAGAAATCAATAAAGAAATATTGGCATAGCCCAGCTGACCTGGCTCAGTGGTTGAGCATCGACCCATGAACCTGGAGGTCACGGTTGGATTCCAAGTCAGGGCATATGCCCGGGGTGTCGACTCAGTCCCTGGTGTGGGGCATGCAGGAGGCAGCCGATCAGTGATTCTCTCTCATCATTAATATTTCTCTCTCTCTCCCTCTCTCTAAATGATATAATTTACATTTACAGAACATTTCATCCCATGTTAGATTATACATTCTTCTCCAGTGCACATGGAACATTCTCAGGATAGACCATATTTTGGGTCACAGCACTAGCATCAACAAATTAAAAAAGATAAAAATTATACCAAGAATATTCTGACAGTGATGCCTTGAAATTAGAAATCAACTACAAAAAGGAAATAAAGAAATCGACAAATACATGGAGATTAAACAACATACTACTAAAAAATGACTAAATCAAAGAAGAAATAAAAGATGAGATCAAAAGATATATTGAGACAAATGAGAATGATAACACAATATATCAAAACCTCTGAGATGCAGCAAAAGCAGTAATAAGAGGGAAGGTTATATCATCACAGGCCTATCTCAAGAAATAAGAGAAGTCGCAAGTTAATAAGCTAACATCACATCTTAAAATACTAGAAAAAGAACAAAAGCAACCCAAAGTCAGCAAAAGAAAGGAAAGAGAAATTAGAGCAAAGTTAAATGAAAAGAGAACAAAAAGACTATACAAAATGTCAATAAAGCAAAGAGCTGGTTCTTTGAAAAGATTCATAAAATTGAAAAAAACCCTGGCTAGACTCACTAAGGAAAAAAAGGAAAAGACCCATATAAACAAAATCAGACATGAGAGAGGAGAAATCACCACAGACATCACAGATATACAAAGGATCATACTACAATATTATGAAAGACTATATGCCACCAAATTCAATAACCTAGAAGAAATTTATAAGTTCCTAGCAATATATAACCTTTCTAGACTAAATCATAAAGAATTGAAAAATTTAAATAGACCGATTGGGAATAAGGAAATTGAAACAACCATCTACCTAAACAAAATACTAGCAAATCGAATAAAACAGTACATCCAAACATAATGCATCACGTTCAAGTGGGATTCATTCCAGGGGCACAAGGATGGTTCAACATTTGAAAAGCAATCAATATAATACACCGCATTAACAAAAGAAAGGATAAAAAATAATCTTATCGATAGATGCAGAAAAGGCATTTGATAAACTACAACATCCATTTATGATTACAACATTCAATAAAATAGGAATAGAAGGAAAGTACCTCAACATAATAAAGGACATATATAATTAACCCTCAGCTAATATCACACTCAATGGTGAAAAACTGAAAGATTTTCCCCTAAGATCAGGGGCAAGACAAGGATGTCCACTCTCACCACTCTTACTCAGCATAATGCTGGAAGTCCTTGCCAGAGCAATAAGGTAAGAGAAAAAACTGAAAGGCATCCAAATAGGGAAGAAAGAAGCCAAAAGGTTACTTTTTGCAGATGACTTGATGCTGTATATAGAAAATCCTAAAGACTCTACCAAAAAACTATTAGAAGCAATAAACAAATACAGTCAAGTTGCAGAATACAAAATCAATGTGCAAAAATCTATTGCCTTCCTGTATACTAACGACAAAACTTCAGAAAAAAATGAAAAAAAATTTATTTTGAAATAGCAACCAAAAGAATAAAATGCATAGGAATAAACTTAACAAAGAATCTAAAAGACCTATATACTGAAAATTACAAAGCATTATTAAGAGATTGAAAAAGACACAACAAAATGAAAAAACATCCCATATTCATGGATTGGAAGAATCAACATAGTTAAAATAGCCACATTACCCAAAGCAATATGCATATTTAAGGCAATCCCCATGAAAAAAACATTCTTTAAAAAATAGAATGAGAAATCATCAGATTTATATGGAACCACAAAAGACACCAAATAGTCAAAGCAATCCTGAGCAAAAAGAATGAAGCTGGATGTATCACTCTACCTGACTTCAAATTATACTACAAAGCTACAATAATCACAACAGAATGGCATTGGCAGACAGACACACAGATCAATGGGACAGAATAGAGATCTCAGCTATAAAAGCACACGTATATGGACAGATGATCAAGGAGCCAGAAACACACATTGGAGTAAAGATAGTCTCTTCAATAAATAGTACTGGGAAAACTGAAAAGCCACATGCAAACAAATGAAACTGGATTACAGTTTGTCTTCTTGTACAAAAATTAATTCAAAAGGGATCAATGACCTAATAATAAGACCTGAAACAATAAGTTACATAGAAGAAAATATAGGTAGCAAAATTATTGACCTAGGTCATAGAGAACACTCTATGGACTTGACACCAAGGCAAGGGAGGTAAAGGCAAAAATAAATAAATGGGACTATATCAAACTGAAGAGGTTTTGCACAGCAAAAGAAATGGACAACCAGATGAGAGATGATATTTGCAAACAGTACCTCTGACAAAGATTTAATATCCAAAATATATAAAGAATTCATAAAACTCAACACCAAACAAACAAACAACCCAATCAAAAAGACGTACAAACAGCCAATCTATATATATAAAAGGCTAGGAGACCAACCAGCAGACCGGCCAGTAGGTATGACATGCACTGACCACCGAGGGACAGGCGCTCAACGCAGGAGCTGCCGAGCAACAGCAACTTTGCAGGGTGACTTTTTGCACTCCGGGACCCCTCCGGGTGTGTCAGAGAGCCAGTTTCGGCCCGATCCCCCCAGACTAGGCCAAGGAACCCCACCTACCAGAGGGACCCCACTCACTCTGGAGATACCCTTCGAGCCACGGCGCTGCCCCAGATGCGGCAGGCTGGGGAGGGACCTCAGGATGTTGGCTCCAGGGAGCTTGTCTGGCCCTTCTAGCCCAGTTCCACCCCGCTGGCCACCTTCTGATTAATTTCCTCTCAATGTGCACAAATCCGTGCACTGGGCCACTAGTAGATATATTGAAAGATGTTCAACGTCACTGGCAATTAGGGGAATGCAAATCAAAACTACAATGAAATACGACCTTACACCTGTTAGAGTGGCCATTATCAACAAGACAAACAATAACAAGTGTTGGAAAATCAACAAATGACAAGTGCTGGTGAGGATGCAGAGAAAAAGGAACCCCGTGGACTGCTGGTGGGAATGCAGACTGGTGCAGCCTCTGAGGAAAACAGTAGGGAGTTTCCGCAAAAAAGTGAAAATGGAACTCCCATTTCCCAGTAATCCCACTTGTAGGAATATATCCCAAGAAATCAGAAACACCAATCAGAAAGGATATGTGCATCTCTATGTTCATAGCAACACAATTTACAATAGCTAAGATTTGGAAACAGCGTAAGTGCCCATCAGTAGATGAGTAGAATAAAAAACAGGGGCGTGCAGTAGGCAGCCAATGAATGATTGTCTTTCAGACAAGGGTTGCGCTCCCAATTCAGGCGGTGGGATTTATGCGGGCCCAATGCATGTATTGACCAAAGACCTTTCACCGACCTAAAAGGGGCCCGCCTGTATAACGGCACCTGGAAAAAGCCGACAAGTAGATGGAAGAACAACAACGTTGTAGTCAATCCCAAAGTCACTCATAGTTTTAATTACTGGCCCTGTGTGAGACCCCCCCTTCTTCTTACAAAGCAATTATAGTGCTTTTACTTGTGCCCAGCAATCTTGTATACTATCTAATTGCTGGAATCCAAACCATGCCTACGCTCTAGCCATGCGCACCCCCTCGCTACTTGGGGTTCCAGTAGAAGTCAGCGACTGGGGCAGGCCGGCTGAACTAATAATCCATAAGAAATTCCAAAAAAATTTTAAAAAGGGCTGTAGGACTAGTAATATTAATAATCTCTTCCATAATAGCCGCTATAGCGGGTATGGCCACAGGAATCACTTCCCTAGCCCAGGAGGGATTAACAGCGCAGAGTCTAAACTTGTCAGAGGTCACGGCCCAAACCTTTGCTACACAAGCAACAATAAACCAACAGGTATGGGAAGCGTTACTCGATTTACAACAAATAGATTTAATCCAAGAAGACCTCGACAATTTATGGCAAATATCACACACCCAATGTGATATAAGATACACTGCCATCTGCTAACACCCATTCCAGTGAGAAATGCCTCCTGGGAGCGCAAAAAATTAGCAAATCTCCTTAAAGGTCCATTCAGCCAGGCATTCCTAAACAGCACCTATCAGCTCCAGCGAGAAATCCTAAAAATCAACAATACCAGAGTGAAACCTGTTGAGTTTAGTTTCTTAAGTGATGGCCCTCAGCCGTCTAACCTCTGGTTAAATCCTGCTAACATATTCATATAGGCCGTCCTAGCAGCAGTAGGCCTCCTTCAATCTCTCTCCTTCTCCCTTCCTATCTGAAATCAATACAAATATATTTTTAAAATAAATAAATGAATAAATAAATAAATAAATACATAAGATGTGGTACATATACACAATGGAATACTACTCAGCCATAAGATAGGATAAAATAGCACCATTAGCAGCAACACAGATGGACCTTGCGGACATTATGCTAAGTTAAATAAGTCAGACAGAAAAGGCTAAGACCATATGATTTCACTCATATGCGAGATATAAAACTGAAACTTATGAACAGAAATAGCAGAGTGGTAGTTGCCAGAGGGAAGGGGGTGGAGAGTCCTAATATGACATGACAGGAGAAGATGTGATTTTGGATGGTAGGCATGTGGTGCAATATACAGATCTTGTAACATAGATACCCACACGTGAAATCTATATGTTCATGTTGACCAATGTCACCCCAATAAATTTTTAAAAAAAAAACATGAGGGAGAAATCTTTGTCAGTCTGCTTGAAGCTGTATTTGTTATCTTTTCAATCTGTGTCTCATCTTGTATGAAGGGGGGCCAACTCTGGCTGCATTTCAACAAACCCAGAGGTACTGGGTGGTGGAAGTGAAGCATAGTAACCGCCATCTTGGGTAAAAACTGCTGTTTAAAATTTTAACCCTGCTATTCTGGCTTCTGTAAAGATTTGTTTGCTTAAATAATAGGGAAAATAAGACTACTCCCCATTCCAGAGAGGCCATAAACTATGCCCCAGACAGAGTTGTCAGTGCTAGTGCCAGGCCAGGCCTTGAGATATGGTCTCACGGCCTGTCCCAGAAAACAGGACTTTTTCTTAGAAGGTCCAGAAGTCTCATTCCAAATTTGGGAGACAAAGAGCTGAAAAAAGTATAAATAAGGGAGACTTACACCTTATTGGGTCCCAAATTTGAGAAGCAAGAGTTCCCCTGGGACCGCTAGCAAAAATGAAAATGACTCCAAATAAATTTGGCGTATTGATTAAGGCGTCTTCTGAGTTACAATATAACAGAAGCTCATTCTGAGGTAACTCAAGGCATCCATTCATCTCATATACACCAGACTGAGCAAACCTTGACTTCATTCCTGCCAAGGGAATAATACTTTGGGTTTGAGATGTAGTGGAAAGTTTGGGTCACTCAACCTCTCTATTGTCTTGTCTGACTTGTAGCTGGTTGAACTTTAGAAAGACGTAGGAGTTAGAGAATTGTTAGATCTTGTAACTGTTTGTTCTTTTATGTAGACTGTCTAGTCATGGGACTTATATAACATAGCTCCGAGGTAAAATAAGTAATCACTTTGATTGATAAAGACCTTAGTAATGTGGGTAATTCCATCTCTGTACCCCAGGGTAGCTCTCTGGGCTGTATCTTACAGAACTGGAGTACATTTAGTTAAGAACCTATAAAATGCATGGTAAAATCTTACTAAAAAACAATCTAACATTTTCGTCCTTAGAATTCAGCCTGGTAACTCAAGTGTTGGGAGCCATTAGAAATATTGGCTTAGACAAAGCCATCTTAAGAACTATAAGTTTCTGGTTCCTTCAGAAACTCCTAATTACCAGAAACCACCTGTGTCTTGCAATTTGGCCAGCAGTTAAAAGATAAACTGCTCCCACACAGCTGCTAATTCACACCTCCCCACTGATAAGCACACAGCCATCCGAAGGCCGCTAAATCACGCATCTCTGCTGATAAGCACAGCCATCCGGAGCCTACTACAT
>NW_006289407.1:70268-71542 GCF_000327345.1 Myotis davidii
CTGCTGATAAGCACAACCATCCGGAGCCTACTAAATCTCTAGTGATAGGTTACTGCCCATACGTTACTGCCCATAGACCCCTTTACCCACCCCCCGTCCCTAAAACAGTATATATTCTGCCGCTGCAAGAATAAAATTTGAGGCTTGATCAGAACACTGTCTTGCCTCCATTCTTTCGTGTCCCTTGTTTGTCTCATTCTCCTAGGGTGTCTCTTCGTTCCCTCGTTGTTGTCCTGCAGGTCGGGACACTCAAGTTGGATAAAAAACTTTGTCTAAATAAAACAAACATTGATGAGTTAAACAAGGATTTTAGTATAGTATTATCAAAGGCTGAATGGAGCCAATTGACTCCTGTTGGCCTCCTAACAGGAGCTTTTAGCAAAGAAAGTAAGGGTTTATTACTTGAGGAAGTAGCTCATACTTGGAATCACAGGAGAGCTAATGCCCCAAACAAGTTTGCTCTATTTACCCCACTGTGAAGAAATTTAAAAGCCAGAAAGAGATTACAATGAGAAATGTGACCAAATATAGCTTTGGGCAATAGTCAGGCTGGTTAAATCAAGATAAAGATTCATAACAAAACCAGGGTTCCTTAGCTTAGCCCCCATTGGAGACCAAAAACCTTTCTACTCAAGAGTAGCTAAAATGGTCAGGGATAGAAAAGAGAAATTTTGAGGACTCCTTGAGATGGATTTGAGAAAGGATATAGAAAGACTCGCAAACTCTGTTAATCAGTATCCTAGTGTATATTCTTAGTAGCCTATGATTAAGTCGCTGCCCTTTCTTAACAATCTGGTCTTGCAAGACCTATTTCCTAATTACTCCCAATTTACAAAGTAACAGTTTAGCTAGAGGCACTACCCAGAGCAGGCATTTAGATACAATCTAACTTCCCCATTCTAACTGACTCAGGAGGGGCTGTGAAGCCCACCACAAAAGCCTGGTAGTTAGGAAACATAGGAAACAAAGAAACCTAGGAATATATATATGGGCAATCTCATTGTATGTATCACTTGTTCAGGCTTTGGATCTTTGTATCCTCTGAGCCAGCAGTGCTGCTGGATTAAAGGTCTCTCCTGATACTGAAGTATGGTAGCAACCATCAGGTAGAAACTGTAGTTTAACTCTAACCCTGCCGTTTGGCTTAATAATAGAAAAGTTACTTTGATTTTCTGAATTGTATAAATCATCCCATTCGATTGAATGACTATTCCAGTGATTGTTATCATACTGGTCTTAGAGAGCACATTCTTCTGTACTTGGGAAACAGGACA
>NW_006289407.1:71777-77528 GCF_000327345.1 Myotis davidii
TAATCTTTTTTTGTGCAAACTAGGTTCCTCATTCCAAGCCCGAGGGCTCTAGATAATGTATTTCTGTCATTAAAACGCTTAATTCTGCTTCTGTAATCTGCTTTTTGGGAGCCAGGTGCCACATTCCAAACCCTGGGATGTAATCAATACCTATATAAGTCTGGTTTTGCCACCATCTTATGGCTATGAGATTTGGGAATGGCCCCTCATAGTCCCGGATTACAATAAATGTGACTCTTTAATTCGACTTCTTGAGGCGTCCTTCTGTGATTCGTGGGGTACATTACAACAATACCACCGAGTGCTTAACTGTTTCCTTTTTCACTCCAATTCCATAACATTCCTGGTTCCCTGAACCCAGAAGGTGTCACTTGCACTGGCTCTTGGGGCCACCTCTGACAAGAGTGGACTCCGGGGCACTCGGCCCCGGGCTCTGTGACCCTGAGAAGGTGCGCCATTCGCCAGTTCCTGGACTCCTGGGGCCCAGGGAGACTGCTGAGCTTCCGTGATCCAGCGGACTCTCCTGAGGCAGGAAACACCTTTCTGGACCAGATGTCTGATGGGTGAATGTCCCTGGGGGAATCAGTCCCAGGTCAGACTGCTTCAGCAAATATTTGCCTCAGTTCAGAGACTTTTCATGGGTGGAGGTCAAAACTCTGACTGACTGTTGTGTGAATAAGTGTGAAAGTCCGTGCTCCATGGAGAAAACCTGCCAAGCCTGTGTGAGCCCCAAGCTGTGGTTCCGTGGTGACCTCATATGGCTAAGGGAGGCATCATCACCTGGGGGACTGAAGCAACTCGGTCTCTCCCTGCAGTGATCTGGGTCCAGGGTTTATAGGGATCCTCCATCAAAGTTAAGAGACACTAAGTCCCGGAAATCGGTGCGGCCGGCCGGGCAAAAGTTACCTCCTGTTTTTCTTGCATCTCCATTCATTGGGTGGGGCTATGTTATGCCCAGATTTCAAGACCCCCCCCCCCAAAGATCCACCAGGGAGCACCAAAGCCGATGCAAAAGCAGAGAGTCTTTTATTCAAGCCAGCTTGGTCCCCCTCTTCCTCCATTACTGGATGCAAGAGAGAGCCCCGAGTCCCAAGAGAACAAAGGTTATATAGGGCTAGTCATTTGGGTGGGCTTAGGTAAGTGACATGAGTTACAGAGATTGGTCATTTCTACCTAGTAGAAACGAAAATAATTTTATGGTTGTGGTAAGCCCAGATTTCAAGACCCCCCAAAGATCCACCAGGGAGCACCAAATCCGATGCAAAAGCAGAGAGTCTCCCAAGGTCACCTGTTCCCCCCCCCCCCTTGCCTCCATTACTGGGTGCAAGAGAGAGCCCCGAGTCCCAAGAGAACAAAGAATTTATAGGGCTTGGCTAGTGATGCAAGGGCAGGGTGCAGCTAGGGTCTGGTTACACAAAGACAGGGGGGGTGTTCAGCATAGTTTTGGCCTTGGGCTAGTTTCCCCCGCTTTCCCATTGGCCGAGATAAGGGCAGGCTGAGTAACTGATACATTCTGCGGCTTTTTCTTGGAAGAGGGGTTAAGGACACAGCTATCAGTCCTGTTCTGTCCTTTCAGCTACATACTTGCAACATGGGAAATAGCTCTTCAACATACACTGTCTTAGAATGTATGTTTAAAAAATTTAAGAAAGGATTTGTTGTAGACTATGGAGTAAAATAAGTCCCTTGGAAGTTAAAAAGAATGTGTGAAATAGACTGGCCATGTTTTGAAGGATGGCCACCAGAGATCACATTGCATGTCCTCACAATTAGGAATGTTCACAAAATTATAACAGGAGACCCAGGTCATCCTGATCAGTTCCTTACATTGATCAATGGCTAGAAATAGCTCTGCACAAGCCTCCTTGTGTTATGCCCAGATTTCAAGATCCCCAACAGACCACGCGAGGGAGCCAGCCGTGTCCGATGCAAAAGCAAAGAGTCCTTTATTTCCACAGACCCAGGTCTGGCTCCCAGCCTCGCAAAGGCAAGACGAGAGACCCCCATGGGAAAAAAAATGGGGTTTTAATAGGGGGTAGAGTGAGGGGAGGGGAGATGACTGTGAGCCCTGCCAATTGGCTAGGTGCAAGTCGGGTCTTGTTACACAGGATGTGCTCATCTTCATGGCGCGCACGTCCCGTGATTGTCATTGGATAGTTTAAAAAGATTCCGGGCATGGCCAGCAGAGGCCTGGGCTTCCAGGAAGAAGGTACTTTCCTGAGCACATGCCGGTTGCCCCAACATGGAGGATACGGGGCAAGATGGAGGGCATAGCCCTTGCCCTTTCATTCCCCCCTTTGTCTTGGAACTTCCAGCTCAATCATGAGACAGAATGCATTTCAACAAGAATGGTAACTGACTACCTTTGCTGGAATTTCATGGTTGAACTTTAATGTGCCCCGCAGGCCAGGAAGCCAAGCTGTCCAGCTGCCATCAAGCCTGCCTGCAGTATCTGCTGAGTTAGGTGAATCCCTCACCTGTAGCAACTCCACCTGAGCCCACGCTCCAGGCTTTAAGGCCCATCTCAGTAGCCCTCCTACTCGTTGTGGCCCAGAGTGTGTGGGGGTTCCACAGGGACGCAGAGGCATCTTTACTGCTCCCCTTCTACTCTTACCAACTGCCAGTGATGGTAGGGCATTGGCCTGATGCTCCAGGGCCAGCCATCTTCAGGGCTCCCAAGCAGGATACCAGGCTTTCTTCGTGGCATTCTTACTGGCTTCGAGTCTTTAGAGTCCAGACAGGTCTCTTTAAAACATTGATGCCAACTTGGTAGCCACCAAGTAATCCATGAATTCCTGTACTTGCCAGACTGTCCAGTGCCTCTAATGGGTAGAGACCTTTTAGCCAAAATGAGGGTAGAGATCACCTTTGCCCCAGATGGCTTGGCACAGCTGCACCTAGGTGAGGAGACCTCTCCAATCATCCTGTCCTTAGCAGTGTCAGTAAGCGTGAATACATGGCATGTTCAAGATAGCAGAATGGCCAAGTGGTTGGTGTGGAGAGGGCAAGGCAGAGAGTAGCAGGAAATGAAGTTAGAGAGCTAGCCAAGGGTTAGGGCACATAAGCCCTTACAGACCAGAGGAATCCCTGGCCTGGCCAAGGACCATGCCCCAGTACTAATTGACTTAAAGCCTGGGCACAGCCTATCAAAATCTGCCAATTTCCAATTCCAAGGGACGCACACCTAGGAATCCAGGTCCACTTAGACCAGCTGCTTCAGTGGGGACTTCTCAAATGGTGTCAGTCTCCATGGAACACCCCTCTCTTGCCTGTCAAAAAGCCTGGGACTAATGATAACTGTCCAGTGCAGGACCTGCAGGCTGTTATAACCCTGCATTGGGCGCTGCCAAACCCCTACACTCTTCTGGGACTCATTCCATCAGAAGCGGAATGGTTTACATGTCTAGATCTTAAAGATGCCTTTTTCTGCTTTCAGTTGGCACCTCCAGTCAGCCCCTGTTTGCTTTTGAGTGGGGAAAACCCAACTACGGGGGCCAAGGAGCAGTTCACCTGGACCAGACTGCCACAAGGGTTCAAGAACTCCCCGACTCTTTTTAGCAGAGCACTAGTATCTAATCTGTCCAAATTCCTAGGATAGGACTTGGGGGGTGTTCTACTCCAATATGTAGATGATCTCCTACTGAGTAACTCCATGCGAGCTTAGTGCTGGGATGGAACGCGAGCCCTTCTGAGACTCTTAACTGAAACAGGTGTCCAAGAAAAAGCACCAATCTGTCAGAGAGAAGTTAAGTACCTAGGTTTCTGATTTACCCAAGGGAAACAAAGACTAGGGACTGAAATGAATGCAGGCAGTATGTGCTATTCCAGTCCCCAGCACCCAGTGGCAGATTCGGGAATTCCTGGGAGCAGCAGGATTTTGTTACCAAAAAGAGGACTCAGTGTCAGAAGGAAACTGTCATGCAGACACAGCAGCCAAGCTGGCTGCTAAAGAACAAGTAGCACCATCACAGACCATGTTGGCCCCTGAATTACCTGAACTTCTGTAATACACTCCTCAGGAAGAGGAATGGGCCCGACAAGAAGGTAAAAAGATGAAGGAAGGTTGGTGGACACTCCCTTTGAGGACTTAAGAGGTAGATTTTACAGAAGTAGGACCTTGCAGAGGGAATAAATATCTTAGTTGTGTGGTTCTTTTGGCACTTTTTAAAAAAATATATTTTATTGATTTTTTACAGAGAGGAAGGGAGAAGGATAGAGAGTTAGAAACATCAATGAGAGAGAAACATCTATCAGCTGCCTCCTGCACACCCCTGACTGGGGATGTGCCCACAACCAAGGTACATGCCCTTGACCGGAATTGAACCTGGAACCCTTCAGTCCACAACCCTTCTATCCACTGAGCCAAACCAGTTAGGGCTGCAATAATTTTAAAAATTTCTTTCAACAAGCACAACAGACAGTAGAGAAAATGCTTTCAGAAAAAAATAATTAGAGGTACATTGCTCATGAGAACTAAAAATTGGTATTCTTTAATAATCCTTTCACTTAAATTTGTGGAATTTATTTTGTGATAAAATTATAAAAATAACAGAAATCTAATGTCATTTAAATAAGGTTGTTTATGTGTTGCAATCTAATTATGGGTATATGACTACATTTTCAGTTTAATTAAGCAAGTAGTTAAAACAAAACAAAAAAAATAGGGATGTAAAATAATAATAATAATAATAAAACCAAAACCATGGAACATACATACAGCTTACAGAGCCTAGAGCTCAGGGAAAGTAGAATGCTAGAACTGGACTCTCAAATAGACTATGGCTAAGCTATGTCAAGGGACAACCTTACCCTCGACAGATATCTTGCCCCTTGTACTCCTGTGGATACACTATGCCCCGAGGGCCAGGGTAGGTTTTTCTCCCTTTGAAATTCTATATGGCAGACCCCATCCCTTAATTCGGCCAAAGGGAGATTTAGGGGAAATTGGAAACTTAGAAATTCAGAAGCAATTACAAGAACTTGGGAAAACCAACTTTGAAGTCCACAGATGGGTTACTGACCAATTGCCCATCTCTTTAGGAACAGCTGTGCATCCTCATAAGCCTGGAGACCAGGTTTGGGTAAGGATTGGAAAAAAGAGCCCCTTAAAGCCAACTTGGAAGGGACCCTATCCAGTCATACTAGCCACCCCCACAGCTCTCAAGGTTGTAGGACTGAACACCTGGATCCACCACTCTTGGGTGAAGGCAGCCCACCAACCAAGTGACATCCAGTCTGAGTAGAAGGTGACTGCTGACCAGAAACACCCCCTGCGGATCACCCTCAAGAAGACAGCAGACTTGACTGACCAATCTGTTCCAAGGAATTCAGATGACACCCTGCTGAATTCCTCCTTACACTAATATTTCTTTCTTGTCTCCCCCTAAAAGTAATATGCTCTGGTATTTCTGGATAATCATTGTTCTTATCTTTCTTATAATTCTTATTTTGTCTTTTTATGAGTGCTGCTGGAACCCTTGACTAGTACCTGGAGGAGAACTCTTCTGCCTTTGCTGGGACACAGAAACACTTTAAATTACTACCTCTTCCACAACAAAGGAATTTTTTTTTAATTTTATTTTTTATTACAAAGGGTATTACATATGTGTCCATTTTCCCCCCCCGCCCAAGACAGTCCCCTAGCCTCCCCTATCCCCCAGTGTCTTATGTCCATTGGTTATGCTTATATGTATGCATACAAGTCCTTTGGTTGATCTCTTACCCCCACCTCCACCCTCCCCTGCCTTCACT
>NW_006289407.1:78047-82524 GCF_000327345.1 Myotis davidii
GAAGCTTTTTATTTTGATGTAGTCCCATTTGTTCATTTTCTCTTTAGTTTCAAGTGTCCTAGGAGCTGTATCAGTGAAGAAATTGCTTCGGCATATGTCTGAGATTTTGTTGCCTTTGGATTCTTCTAGAATTAACAAAGGAATTTATTGCTGTCCCTGGTTAAAATGAAACTTATTCTGTTACTGTTACTAACTCTTTTATTCTTGACTAATCTCTGTGGAGGCCCGCTCCCAAGGGTCCCGCAGGGTAAAGGCGGCATGGGATGAAAGCACCAGAGACCGGGGTTAGGAGGACTGGCACAAGGCACCAGCAAATTTATTTTTTACACACACTGTTTTATAGCTAAGCTGTGGCTAATCATGCTTCATAGATCACTGCTAGGGCTTGGCCTATCATGGGGAAGTAGCAGATCGTTACAGACTGGGCAAGACTGGGCAAGCTTTGTCTAGTTCCATCTATGTTTGACAGTTGCTATGACAAACAGTTGCTATGACAAAATGTCTGCTTGCCTATATCACAAGAACTGGGGTGCAAGCCAAGTTCATGTCCTTTACATGACTTGGAGTGGAGTCAGGCCTTTTCTGTAGTCCCACGGCCTCTTACAAATCTCAAGTCTACACTCTGCGTCTCAAGGATTTTCTAAGCCCTCACTATCTCTCTCAAACCCTCAACTTAACTCATCGCCTCTTCAGTCTGACCAACCCTGGGCTGGCTAAGGACTGCTGGCTCTGTCTTCCCCTCTCCTCAACAAGCTACATGGCAGCCCTCACCTCCCTGCACGCATGGTCTGATTATAACCTGTCCTTCCATTATAAGGTACATGGAGGACCACCATTCCAACTTATGCGCCTCAATGAACTCTATGACTTCCAAATCACAGAGATGACAAAAGGAACACTTACAGGAAGGGCCATTCAGCTGCTCCAGACTTACTTAAATGATATAACACCACACCAATCCAACAAGGTTCCTATCGTTGGACCGGCAACCACTAACACTGCCTTAGCATTTCACTCACCCCGCTGCATCAGAAGAGAACACCCTTAAAGAAAGGCTTTGAGACATCTTGATCAACACCTCTGCAACTTTACTCTCAACCAAAAACCTGCTTCTAATTGGGCTAACTATGTTGTCACCCAAACAGCTCCCTTTCGGAACCCCATTCGACTTTCAGCAGGGCCCACCATCTCAGTGGCCTTCCCAACCACAGACACCTCTCAGTTCTGCTCAGGTCGACCCCGCACCTGCTCAAGGTTTCTCCCATGGCAGGATTGCACAATAAACTGACAGGCCTCATGCCATTGCCTCCCTTCCCACCGGCTCACACACTCTAAATTTTGGGTAGAGACTGACAGGAAATTTATTTTCTTTGAAAACACTACCTTGGGGGCTACACAAAACAGTCCCCAAAGCCCCTTTAAGCCCCTTTCAAGGGGCAACCTTGGCAGGAACTCTCTCTGTCTGGGAATGGGAGAACAAGAAGCGCACACTCCTGTTTACCATTGAGAATACCTTCTGTCTGGAGACCCAGGGAACATTCTTCCTCTGTGGCACCAATACCTCTCTCCGTCTACCTGCCAACTGGACTGGGACCTGTACTCTGGTTTACTCTAGCCCCCGAAAAAGACATTGCCCCTAACAATCAGTCCTTTAAGGTTCCACTCACTGCCTATACTCGAACCAGAAGAGCCATCACCCTCCTCCTTCTTCTTGCTGGACTAGGAATAGCTATAGACCTGGGCACTGGGATAGGGGGGTTGGCAACTTCACTTTTCTATTACCAAACCCTGTCCAAAGACCTTGCTGACAGCTTAAAGGAAATAGCTCAGAGCATTATTGCAGTACAAGACCAGATAGATTCGCTGGCAGTGGTCACCCTAAAAAATCGAAGAGGACTAGACCTACTAACAGCAGAAAAGGGGGGGATTGTGTATGTTCCTTGAGGAGGAATGCTGCTTTTATGCCAACTAGTCCAGCATTGTAAGGGATGGGGCCCAGAAACTAGCTGATCTGGCCTCAAAAATAAAGGGATTATCAGAATCTTGGAGTTCCTGGAGTAATAAATGGAGGTGGGCCTCATGAGCACTCCCACTAGCAGGTCCCCTCCTAATGATACTCCTAGCTCTGCTATTTGGCCCTTGTATACTCAATGTGCTGACACAGTTTGTCTCTTCTCCTTTAGAATCCTTTAAGTTCCAAATGGTACTACAAGCCAGGACCCTGCACTACTATGATCCTCTTGGGAAAGATGATGAAGACTCGGCATGCTGAACCTCCTTTATCTCAACGACCCCCTTCAGCCGGAAGCAGTTAGGGCAGTAGTCGTCCATACCCCAATTTCTGAGTCTTCTATTATCCCCAAGCCTTAAGGTTAGCTTGAGGATCAAGGGGGGAGAGGGGCAGGATGAGAAAGGATATAGAAAGACTAGCAACCTGACTCTGTTTGTTAATCAGTATCCTAGTGTATATTATTGGTAGCCTATGATTAAGTCACTGCCCTTTCTTAACAATCTGGTCTTGCAAGACCTATTTTCCTAATTACTCCCAATTTACAAAGGGCCATAAACAAAGCATGTAACAGTTTAGCTAGAGGCACTACCCAGAGCAGGCATTTAGATATAATCTAACTTCCCCATTCTAACTGACTCAGGAGGGGCTGTGAAGCCCACCGCAAAAACCTGGTAGTTAGGAAACATAGAAAACAAAGAAACTTGGGAATATATATATGGGCAATCTCATTGTATCACTTGTTCAGGCTTTGGATCTTTGTATCCCCTCAGCCAGCAGCGTTGCTCAATTAAAGGTCTCTCCTGATACCACCGAGTGCTTAACTGTTGCCTTTTTCGCGTCAATTCCATAACATATTCTTGAGTTGTGGTACAAAAATCCATTTGATGAAGACCTGACTCAAACTACAATTAGATGAAAGAATATGAAAATGTAAGGATTGATACAATTAGAAAAATTGGAACACTTAAACAGGCTTTATGTTGGAAAAAAAGTTATGACAACTTTTTTTTTTTTTTTAAATATATTTTATTGATTTTTTACAGAGAGGAAGGGAGAGAGATAGAAAGTCAGAAACATCGATGAGAGAGAAACATCGATCAGCTGCCTCCTGCACACCCCCCACTGGGGAAGTGCCCGCAACCCAGGTACATGCCCTCGACCGGAATCGAACCCGGGACCCCTCAGTCCGCAAGCCGACGCTCTATCCACTGAGCCAAACCGGTTTGGCAAGTTATGACAACTTTAACTGACTGCAAGTCTTTTACCTGATTGTATTGTAGAAATAGACATTGCGTTTTATTGGGGAACTGGGACATGAAGTGTGGGAAGCTGCCTATTGTCTTCTCTAGCAGAGGGGTGTGGACAAGGATCCTGGAATGCTGGTGACCCTTGAAGCCCTGGTAAAGATCAAGGCTATGCACCCACTGTTTAGTCGAGACAATAGTAGCTGAAGCAACTTCCCCACCAGATAGCCATGTAAATCCTTACTGATAAGATAGTCTGCCTGTTACTGGAACTTGCCTGCCTAAGCGCTATAGGTGTATCGCAAACTGAATAAAAGGATGACAAGGCCTGAGCACAAGCGGAGTCCTTCCTCTTGGGATGGGCTCCTGCCTGGTCCTCCAATTTCCAAAGTATTATTTCTTGTCTCATCTCTGTCATTTGCGTGGGGCCCCTCATCCAGAGCCTGAACCCTGAACCACACAGGACGTGGGTCACTTCATGAAGGCTGTCAGTTCTCTCTCACAGGGAAACACTCTAGAATAGCGGTTCTCAACCTGTGGGTCGCGACCCCTTTGGGGATCGAAGGACCCTTTCACAGGGCTCACCTAAGACCATTGGAAAACACATATTTTCGATGGTCTTAGGAACCTAGACATCGCTCCTCTACCCGTCTCCAGGCAGGTCTGCCCACATGCAGATACGTCCACATACAAGTACCTGGCATGATGACATCATCATGCCAACCCCATCACATACTCCCCGTACAAATACAGATGTATATGACAGGGTTGGCACCATAATGTATTTATGCGGACCAGTCACACATGTGTAGAGAGCAGCTACTGTGTAGAAAGCAGCTGCTGTGTTGAAAGAAGCTACTGTGTTGAAAGCAGCAGTATTGGAGGTAAAACGACACTTGATGAATTATAATTACTGGATAAATGCAAAATCATGTACTGTAAAATCATCAACTACTGCAAAAAAAAATATATCTGTACCATGGGAACTTAATCTGGATACTGATCGGTCTTTTAATATTCAGCTGTGGTTGATGTGAATACTGCCCCCTTGTGATAGTAACAGGCATGTAAAAAACAAACCAAAAAAACAGAGAATGGTAAATCATAGGAGACTTTAATGAACTGTATTGACTGAACTATCCTATGTACTATCTTTTGTATTATTAAAGCTATTGTTATATATTATTTTCATTAGAAAACCATCCCATGACACTGGATCGTG
>NW_006289407.1:82572-83173 GCF_000327345.1 Myotis davidii
AGCTTCGTATTTGGTGGCACTCAGAATCACCAGAGCTATGAAACCTCATCCCATTGCTGAGGATTTACTGTTGCCAGCGGCCAAAGATATTGTTCGAGTTATGATCAGAGACGAATTTGCTACGAAATTGAGTGCAATTTCCTTCTCTAACGACACTGTCCACAGAAGAATAGATGACATGTCTGCTGATATTCTTGATCAGGTAATCCAGGAAATTAAACCTGCCCCACTTCCAATATTTAGTATCCAGCTTGATGAATCTACAGACCTTGCAAACTGTTCACAGTAACTGGTTTATGTGAGGTATACTAATGATGACGACTTTAAAGATGAGTTTCGTTTTTGCAAACCTCTTTGATGAGTTTCTTTTTTGCAAACCTCTTGAAACAACAACTACTGCACGTGATGTATTTGACACAGTTGATTCATTTCTGAAAGAGCATAAGATCTCTTGGGAAAAGGTTTGTGGTGTTTGCACAGATGGTGCTCCAGCTATGCTAGGATGTCGATCTGGATTTCAACCTTTGGTACAGAATGAGTCACCAAAATCACGGTATGATTCATTGTAAAATATTAGCAACGAAGATGCTGCCACAAGAGT
>NW_006289407.1:84122-84812 GCF_000327345.1 Myotis davidii
GAGAGCTTGGCCAGGATGATGGCTCCACGGATGGCAGTGGCTACTTCCTTTGAGCACTTCACACCCAGACCGACATGTCCATTGTAGTCCCCAATGGTGACAAATGCCTTGAACTGGGTCCTCTGGCCAGCACGTGTCTGATTTTGCACAGGCATGATCTTCAAGACTTCGTCCTTGAGGGATGTCCCCAAGAAAACGTCAATGATTTCGGATTCCTTGATGTGCAACAAGAACAGGTAGATTTCCTCTAGGGACTTGGTTTTCATGTCCTTGACCAGGCAGCCCAGCTTGGTGACAGGGATCCACTCCTTGTCCTTGGCCTTGCCTCCACAAGCTTTGCAGCCTCGGCCCCGGCCCCGATCCCGGCCCTGGATGCCACTGCCAAATCCTCCATGGAAGCTGCCTCGACCTCCTATTCCGGGGCCCCTGGGGCCTCCGGGCCCTCCCGCAGCACCGGCATCATCTGCCATTTGGTGTTTCGTCAGAAAAGAAGAAGCTATACCAGTTGATTTTAATCCTATCAATTTCTATTCCAAACGTTAGGGTGTTTCTTATCTCCATTCCAGGGAATAAAGATTATGTAGTTTAAGCGTGATTGTTCGTAGTTAAAGTGATTACCCTCCTGGCACTTAGTTAAGGGGTTTTATTCCCTCCCTAACTTCAGGGGAAAATCCCTACCTGGGGAAACAA
>NW_006289407.1:85038-89233 GCF_000327345.1 Myotis davidii
TAGAGAAATGAGGACTATTTTATTTATGGAAAAACAGGGCGCTGTGTTCTAGAATCCATCATGAAATTTTAAGTTTGGGATAAGCAGTAGATTTTCTGTTAAACATAAAAGAAATGTGTATAGTTTCTTTGATAAAGCAGAGTGTATTGGTACCAGATGGCACGGGGTGATTAAAGGGCGGTGGTAGACATACACTTGATTCTAGAAGGCAGGGGACTAACCCAACTCTGCCTTGGCCAACATCTAAGCCTCTGGTTTTGTTATCTTTGTTAAAAACGAAAACAAAAAACAACCTGCCAGACAAGACCTTGTGGGTTTTTTGAGATGTTGCTGCATGGCACCACCAGGGGGCAAAAGAGAGCACAAATTTTACATCTTCAGCTTTGCGGCTTTGGGGTCCTAATGAAGGTGTGCTGGACGCCTGGTAGTTTAGGACACATTTGATGACAGGAGGGAGTAGCTGGGAAGAGTATACATACTATACACTTGTAAATGGAGTCATTCCCAGGGAAGTCCTGGAAAGAGCTGGGGATGATTCTGCAGTATAGACGGGCAGTGTGGAGTCTGGGGCCAGGGAGGGAGCCCTCTAACTCAGTGGGTCTCAACCTGTGGGTCGCGACCCCTTTGGGGGTCAAACGTCCCTTTCACAGGGGTCGCCTAAGACCATTGGAAAACACATATATGATAACATATTATTTTTGTGATTAATCACTATGCTTTAATTATGTTCAATTTATAACAATGAATATACATCCTGCATATCAGATATTTACATTACGATTCATAACAGTAGCAAAATTACAGTTATGAAGTAGCAACAAAAATAATTTTATGATTGGGGGTCACCACAACATGAGGAACTGTATTAAAGGGTTGCGGCATTAAAGAGGTTGAGAATCACTGCTCTAGAAGGTCTAATATCCCTCGTGAATCCATGGAATTGTTTAATGATGCCAGAAATATTTATTGTTTTTCCCAGCTGAAACCTGATAAGATATGTGAAATAACTTAATAATTTTTTATCAGAAATTTGGTCAAATTGAAAACTAATGTCAGAGCTTAATAGGGATTTTTTTTCCTACTTTGAGTTCCCTCCTTAAGCTACAGTAAGAGCATATACCCAGAGGGGAAAAAAGCAAATTAAAGATTATGTAGTTAGACTGGTAGGTCAACTAATGTCCATTAAGTTTCAACCCAAATTTTTTTTTTTTTTTTAATATATTTTATTTATTTTTCACAGAGAAGAAGGGAGAGGGATAGAAAGTCAGAAACGTCGATGAGAGAGATCTATCAGCTGCCTCCTGCACACCCCCAGTGGGGACGTGCCCGCAACCAAGGTACATGCCCTTGACCGGAATCGAACCCGGGACCCTTGAGTCCGCAGGCCGACGCTCTATCCACTGAGCCAAACCGGTTCGGCTCAACCCAAATTTTGAAAGCAGTTGTCCATATCTTGCACATCTTTGTGAAACCGGAAATGCAGCTCTAGAAACAGTTCAAGCCCACCTACCTTTATCATCCCCAATTCCTACGACTAAAGAAAAAAAATGGGAGATTGGGGTGTTTTTGAAAGCACAAACTGCTTCTATGACTCCAACACTCCCTTACCAGGGGAAAAATATGTATCTTAAGTGCTTTCTTCCCAAATATATTTTTTTAAAAATCTGAGTAGATAAATTTAATTAATTTCAGCTGTTCTTTTCTACATTAGTGAGTTTTCCTTTATAGTGTCATTTCATGGCTAAAAGATCTGTGTCTCTCTGTGTATTTATGTGTTGTGGTATTTTCTATATCTGGATGGAACTGTTAATCTAAAATTTTTTTATTGATTTTAGAGACAGGAAAGGAGAGAGAGAGAGAGAGAGAGAGAGAGAAAGAAAGAGAGAGAGAGAGAGAGACTTTGATCAGTTGCCTTCCTCATGTGCCCTGACTGGGGATCAAACTCAAAACCTGGGTATGTACCCTAAATGGGAATCAAAACCACAACCTTTTGGTGTATAAGATGACACTCCAACCAACTGAATCACACCAGCTAGACCTGGAATTGTTAATTTTTAAAAAGCTCTATTAAATTGGCATAAACAGTTACGTGCTTATATGAGTGTTCTCAAAAATAAAACAGAAAGAAATATTCATGAGTGACACCAGAGGAATGGCAGCCTGAGAGGTCCCTTTGGTCTTTCCCCTTGAAGTTCCAACAATTTGAACTGTTAAGGGCCATTAGAATACACTTGTCTTAATTTACATCAGCTGGGACTCGGGGGACAGCAGAGCCACTTCCTGAGGGCGGGACCAGTCAAAGACTGGAGCCACTCAGTCTGACTCTCCCGCCCAGTGTTAAGGGGATGGATCTCATGTCAAAGGCCCACCCAGATGTGGTGTAACTTCCTGTAATTTGAGTATACAGTGGGACCTTGACTTATGAGTTTAATTCGTTCTGTGATGGAGCTCGTAACTCAAATTACTCATATGTCAAATCAAAAAGTGAACGAGTGAGACACATGATGCTGGGCTGATGTTGTGGCGTTCACTCTGACGTTCGCTGTGCCAATTAGCGGTGGGGTATCTGAAGCTGGCTCGTAACCCGAATTTTAGCTCGCAACTCAAAGCAAAAAATTGGCCGAGAGACGGCTCGTATCTCGAAAAACTCATTAGTTGGGACACTCGTAAATCAAGGCCCCACTGTATAATAAATCAGCTTTCGGAGCTGGCTCTTTCTGCGTGCTCTGTCCCTCCAGAGGGCAGGCACCACACCCAGCCCAAGCTTTTAATCTATTTTATGTCTCTGTCTTTTATTATTCTTTAATCCCGAAAGCACCTCCTACTTGCACGAACCGGTTCAAGTCTCCCCCTCCTTGCGGGACATGGAGAGGAGGCCACAGCCCCAGCACGCCTGCCATATTGAACAGCTATAATAAACCAATAAAGAATTCGCTGCTCAATGCACAAACATGTCTGAGAAATCCGCACATTGAAACATCTGAAGGTGGGCAAGTGGAAGTTAGCTGGAAACGTGAAAAGGGAAAAGAGCTGAGATAGTGTAAGACACAGGAAGCCTGGAGCTCACTGTGGGGCTCAGTCTGGAAAGGGGAGGGATTAGATTACCTCTGGCACTGCCTTCAGATGAGAGAAGCAAAGAAATTCAGGGAGCATTCCTACCTGAGTGGGCAGAACAAGCTGCAGCTGAGCCCAGGGACTTGGACAGAAATAAAGCACTGAGCTGCAGCCACAGTCGTCTGCCCATCAATTTTCCTGACAGAGAAACAAAGCCACAGAGCCTGTCCGCCTCCACTTGCCCTCCCAGAGCCAGCAGCAGGCGCCAAAAGAATCTGTGGCAGTGTCATGTTGCAAATCACATTATCTACAAACCTGAGAATGGGTACTAAAGAAACTTTTTTTTTCCTGAGCAACAACTATATGTCCCCTTTGGAGAAGTGTCTATTCAGATCCTCTGCCCATTAAAAAAAAAAGTCTTTCAATCCTTATCCAAGGATATGTTTTTATTGATTTTAGAGAGAAAGGAAGGGAGAGGAAAAGAGATATATTGATATGAGAGAGAAACATTGATCAGCTGTCCCCATATGAGCCCTATATGCAGCCAGAACAATCAGGCACAGCCTGTGACTAATGTAAGGGTTAGGTAGAGACACAAATAGGAAGACTACAAGGTTCTATCTGTCATTACCAAGAAAGCCAAGAAACAGAGGTACCAACTAGCCTACCCCAGCTCACCCCACTCCCACCCATCAAAGCTGCACTGTGAGCACATCTGCCTACAGGTGATACCACAGGATGGAAGAAAGAAATAGTGTTATCAAAGACAGGAACCTTGCCCGGCCGGTGTTGTTCAGTGGTTGAGTGTCCACCTATGAACCAAGAAGTCACGGTTCGATTCACAGTCAGTGCACACGCCCAGGTTGCGGGCTCGAGATCCCCAGTGTGGGACTTGGCGGAGGCAGCTGATCAATGATTCTCTCTCATTATTGATGTTTCTATCTGTCTCCTCCCTTCCTCTGAAATCAATAAAAATACAGTAGGTCCTCAGGTTACATCAGAGATCCGTTCCTATGGCGCAATACAGTGGGGCCTTGACTTACGAGTTTAATTCGTTCTGAGACCGAGAGGAGCTCGTTAAGGAGCTCGTTAACTCAAATTACTCTATCAACTCAAGGCAAAAAATCGGCTGAGAGACAGC
>NW_006289407.1:89404-90614 GCF_000327345.1 Myotis davidii
TAAAAAATGTATTTTATTGATTTTTACAGAGAGGAAGGGAGAGGAATAGAGAGTTAGAAAGATCGATGAGAGAGAAACATTGATCAGCTGCCTCCTGCACACCTCCTACTGGAGATGTGCCTGCAACCAAGGTACATGCCCTTGACAGGAATCGAACCTGGGACCCTTCAGTCCGCAGGCCGACGCTCTATCCATTGAGCCAAACCGGTCAGAGCTGCCTGTATACTTTTTAAAAATTTAAAGGACCTGAACACTGGAAGAAAGAAGCAAGATAACTTAAAAAGGGGGAATCATAGGGGGAAAGTATAAAGTAAACAGAAACAAGAGACAGAGCCCTGGCTGGGTAGCCTAGTGGGTTACAGCATAATTCCCAATATATCAATGTTGCAGGTTCGATCCCCGGTCAAGGAACATATAAGGAACAATGAATGAATGGATAAATAAGTGGAACAACAAATCCACGTCTCTCAGTTCCTCTCTCTTTTTAAAGTCAATCAATAAATTAAAAACAAAACAAAACAAAACAAAAAAAAAACAGCCCTTGCCGAGTGGTGCAATTGGTTGTACCATCATCCTGCATACCAAAAGGTTGGGGATTTGATTCCCAGTCACAGTGCATACTAACAGACAGAATACAACAATATGTCACAATTAATTGGGATTCATTCTAGGGGCACTAGGATGGTTCCGCATACACAAATATATCAATGTGGTACACTGCATTAACAAAACAAAGGATGAAAGTATTATCTTATCAACAGATGCAGGAAAAGCATTTGATAATACACAACATCTGTTTATGATTAAAACACTCAATATAATAAAGGTCATATATGACAAACCCTCAAAGCTAATGTCACACTCAATGGTGAAAAACTGAAACCTTTTCCTCTAAGATCAGGAACAGGGAAAGGATGTTTATTCTCACCAATGCTATTTTAGATAGAACTGGAAGTCCTACCCAGAGCAATCAGGTAAGAGAAAGAAATAAAAGGCATCCAAATTGGGAATGAAGAAGTAAAATAGTCACTTTTTGAAGATGACATTGATTATTATTATTGAAAATCCTAAAAATTCCACCAAAAAACTATTAAAAACAATAAATAAATATAGTAAAGTTGCAGGATACAAAAGCAATGTACAAAAATCCACTGCATTTTTACATACTAACTGTTACAGCCAAAGGTGATCCTGAGTGGGGGGGGGGGGT
>NW_006289407.1:90992-92265 GCF_000327345.1 Myotis davidii
CATGCATCTGAACTCTAGCACAAGGCACATGGGGCCACGTGTTCAGACCATAGGTTCAAGCTTACAGCTATAGCTGTTGGCTATAATTGTGCTGGGAGGGCCCTGCCCTTCCAGCTGGGACTTGCACGTGGCAATGAGAGGACCCTGTCCTTTCATTAGTCCGAGGCTTGAACCTGGCCAAAACACCATAACCACACCCCACACTAACAATAAAATTTCAGAAAAATAAATGAAAAAGAAAAACAACTTCTTTTGCAATTGCAGCAGCAACACAAAATATACCTAGGAATAAACATAACAGAGGTGGTGAAAAACTTATGTACTAAAAACTACAAACCATTCACTTAAAAGATTAGAAAGGACACAATGAAATGGTAAGCTATTCCATGTTCATGAATGGGAATGTCCATATTACCCAAAGCAATATACAGATTTATGGCAATCCCCATTAAAATTACAATCAGTGAAATTAGACCACCAACTTACACCATACACAAGAATAAACTCAAAATATATAAACCACTTAAATGTACTAGTAGGTCAAGAAATCATAAAAATCCCAGAAGAAAACAATAGACAGTATAATCTCAGAACTCTGTCAGAGAAATGTTTGCTGATACATCTCTGAGGGCAAGGAAAAACAGGAAAAAATAAATAAATGGGACGACATCAAAGTTAAAAGCTTCCTTGGAGCAAAAGAAACCATCTGAAAAATGAAAACGGAACCCACCATATGGAAGAACATATTCACTAATGATTCATTTTATAAGGGGATAATCTCCAAAACTTATAAAGAACTTATACAACTAAACACCAGGAAGACAAACAATCCAATTTAAAAATGGGCAAAGCTTGGCTGGTGAGGCTCAGTTGGTTGGAGCATTGTCCTATACACTGAAAAGTCGTGGGTTCAATTCCTGATCAGGGCACGTACCCAGGTTGTGGGTTTGATCCCAGGTCGGGTGCATACGGGGAGAGCTGATCAATGTTTCTCTCTCATCTACACTAATCTACACTAATAAAAGAGAAACATGGTAATTGGCGTACGACCGCTACCCTTCTCATTGGCTAATCAGCAAGATATGCAAATTAACTGGCAGCCAAGATGGCGACTGGCAGCCAGGCAGCTGATGCGAACAGGGAGGCTTGCTTGCTTCAGTGACAGAGGACTCCAACGTTCCCCGCCTGCCGCTGCAGGCCTCTGAGCTGCAACTCTAAGCAACTATGTAACAAATATAGAAGCTAAACAAAACCCCAGAAACCTGCTTTAGTC
>NW_006289407.1:93060-94907 GCF_000327345.1 Myotis davidii
TTTGAATTTTGTTGTGGGAAGGGGGGATGACCCTGGGCAAGTCCTTTGATCTGAATCTCACTTCCCTGTTGTAAAACTGGAATGGTATGGGAGTGACTCATTAGTGTGAAGATGAAATGGAAAGCAGCAGCAGATTTTATTATTATTATTATTCAACAACAAACATCCCAGCCCTACTGTGTGCAGGGTCTAGGCACTGGGAGGACATTAATAAATAAAACACCCCGGCCGGTGTGATGGTTGTACGTCGTCCCATGCACCGAGAAGTTATCGATTCGATGTTCTGCTCTCACAGATATATCTCTCTTTTCCTCTCCCTTCCTCTCTTTCTAAAATCAATAAAAACATATCCTTAGGTAAGGATTGAAAGACGTATTTCTTAAAAAAGAAAATGGCAGAGGATCTGAATAGACACTTCTCCAAAGAGGACATACAGATGGCAAACAGACAGATGAAAAGATGGTCAAGGTCACTAATCATCAGAGAGATGCAAATTAAAACTACGAGGTATCACCTTACACCTGTCAGAGTGGCTACTATCAATAAATCAACAAATAACAACAGCGGGAGAGGATATGAAGAAGTGGGAACCCTAGTGCACTTTTAGTGGGAATGCAGACTGGTGCAGCCACTGTGGAATACAGTATGGAGTTTCCTCAAAAAATTAAATATGGAACTGCATTTTGACCCAATGATCTCACTTCTGGGTATTATCTTAAGATTCCCAAAACACCAATCAGAAAGAATATATGCATTCCTATATTCATAGCAGCATTATTTGCAATAGCTAAGATCTAGAAACAGCCCAAGTGCCATCAGTAGATGAGTAGATAAATAAGCTGTGGTATATTTACACCATGGAATACTACCTCGCTGTAAAAAGAAGGAACTCTTTTTTTTTTTGAGTAGTATAACATAATAAACATACCTTCCATAAATTTCTTCACAGTTAGTCCAAAGAATAAAGCCTCTGGCTTAATTAGAATTTACATTTCGCCTTAAATATTCCAAATTTCATCCATGTCAACTTTGGGATTTTAATCTTGCTTGATACTTTGAACCAAATTTCTAACTTTTTTTCCAAATTTTTAATTTTTGTTTTTCAACTATTTTTCTTGATCTTGCTCTCTGATCCCATGCATTCCAGAATATTCAATGGATTTGTAATAAATTTCCAAGATGGAATGAAATTTCTTGCTCATTGTTTGCCTGAAATCTTGTCTTGTGTCCATCTTATTAAACATAATATATGCTCCAAAACAGCCACAAATTGAGCTACCAAAACTCCTTTAAAGACCTTCTTTGCCAGTGGTTCCAAAGTGTGGGCCATCTGAATTGCATTGCAAAAGAAGGAACTCTTACACTTTGGGACCACATGGATCAACCTAGAAATTATTATGCTAAGCAAAATGAGCCAGTCAGAGAAAGACAAATACCATATGATCCCACTAATATGTGGAATCTAATGAACAAAATAAACTGATGAACAAAATAGAACCAGAGGCATGATACATGGAACAGGCTTAAAAATGTCAGAGGGAAGAGGAGTGGGAGAGACTGGATAAAAGGTGAAGAGATTAGTCAAAGAACATATATGCATAAGCCCATGGACATATATAACAGTGTGGTGAAGGCTAGAGGAGGGGATGGTCAGAGGCTGGGTGGGTGGAGGTGGGGAAAAGGCGGGTAGGGGAGACATGTAATAGTGTTAACAATAAAAATAACAAAATAAAAACTATTCATAGGATTGCTACTGTGCCCATATCCAGATCTTCTGTTAGTTCAGTTTGACTTGACAGATTTGTCTTCAATCACAACGCAAGCGGATTAAAAAAAAAAAAAAAACA
>NW_006289407.1:95057-97338 GCF_000327345.1 Myotis davidii
GCTGGACCCCAGCAGCAAGCTAACCTAGCAGTTGGAGCATCTGCCCCCTGGTGGTCAGTGCACGTCATAGTGAGCGGTTGAGTTGCCTTGGTATATCATTAGCATATTATACTTTGATTGGTTGAACAGTTTACAGGTCACCGGACAACTGGACACTTAGCATATTAGGCTTTTATTATATAGGATACCCTTGAAATGTCTGGATAACTTTAACTTCCCTTTTTCTGGACCACTTGGGGCACAACCTAATGTGCCTGGGCGCCAGGACAGATACCACAAATTCCTTCATTGTTATCATGTTAGTTGTTCCCACACCAACTAAGTATGTGTCTATCATTTTACTTTTTATCCAATCTCAAGTGTTTCCCCGCTTTGCTTTCTCCCGCCTCTCTAATCTATCACCAATGGATTTCATGTAACCCACCTACATCCCTTCCTTTGATTGCAGTGTATAAATCAAGATGTAACCTGCCATTCTCCAGAGTTTTATCTCAACCCTTCAAGGTTCTGCTTCCCGGCATTTGTTGATAGTTTGGCTCAAATAAACTTACAAAAATTCTTTACAGGTTTGAACGTTTTTATGTTAACATTAGAAATCAGCTTGTAATATATAACCTTTATTATCTTGAGGTATATTTTCTCTATACCTACTGTGTTGGAAGCTTTTATCACAAATAAATGCATATAATTTTTATTTTTTGTTTTGTTAATGTGTATTATGTTAACTGACTTGCAGTTATTGAATCCTTGTGTCTCTGGACTAAATCTCATTTGATTATGATATAAGATCCTTTTAATATATTATTGAATTTGGTTTGCTAATATTGCATTGATAATTTTTGTATCTATGTTCATAAGGGATATTGGCCTGTAATTTTCTTTTTTTGAAGTGTCTTTGTCTGGTTTTGGTATCAAGGTAATGCTGGTTTGTAGAATGAGTTTGAAAGCCTTTCTTTTTCTTCAATTTTTTTAACAATTTGAGGAAGGTAAGCATTGACTCTTCCTTAAATGTATGGTAGAATTATCTGTAACCTATCTGCTTCTGGACTTTTGTTTTGGGGCGTTTCTAAATTGATGACTCAATTTTGTTACTAGTAATCAGTCTGTTCAGATTTTCTGTTTCACCACACAGATTAAGTCTTGGAAGATTGTATGTTTCTAAGAATTTATTTATTTATTTTAGGTTATCCAATTTGTTGTCCTATAATTGTTTGTAGTATTCTCTCATAATCATTTGTATTTTTGTAATATTGGTTGAAATTCTTTTTTTTCAATTCTGATTTTATTTATTTGGACCCTCTCTCTTTTTTATTGATAAGTCTGACTTAAAGAAATCAATTTCATTTATCTTTTCAAAGAACCAATTCCTATTTTCATTGATCTTTTTCTATTTTTAGTCTCTATTTTTTTTATTTATGACCTAATTTTTATTATTTTCTTTCTTCTAATAACTTTGGGATTTGTTTGTTCTTTTTCTAATTTCTTTAGGTCTAAGCTTAGTTTATTTGATATTTTTCTTATTTTTTTGAGGTAATCTTGTATCATGATAAACTTTCCTCTTAGAAATTATTTTCTGTTTTGCATAACATTTGGAACTATGTTTCCATTTTCATTTGTTTCAAGATATCTTTTTAAAATTTCTTCTTTGAATTATTTGTTAACCCATAGGTTTAGTAGCATGTTCTTTAGCTCCACATATTTGTGGGGGTTTTTCCAGTTTTCTTCTTATAATTGATTTCTAGTTTCATACTGTTGTGATAAGAAAAGTTGCTTCATATTATTTTAGTCTTCTTAAATTTATCGAGACTTGTTTTGTGGCCTAACATGATTTATCCTGGAGAATGTTCCTTGTGCAATTCAAAAGAATGTGTATTCTGCTGTTTGTGGATAGATGTTTTACATATATCAGTTAAGTCTATGTGGTCTCGTGTGTCATTTAATGAAAATTTTTTGCCTATGAGTATCCAATTACTCCAGCACCATTTTGTTGAAAATAATATGCATGTTCCATTGAATTGCTTTTCTACTTCAGTTGCATAGACCTATGTGGGTTTATTTCTGGGTTCTCTGTTCTGTTCCATTGATCTATGTGTCTATTCATCCACCAGACTACACAGTCTTTATACTATCCTATCTAATAAAAGAGAAACATGGTAATTGGCATACGACTGCTACCCTTCCCATTGGCTAATCAGCAAGATATGCAAATTAACTGGCAGCCAAGATGGCCACCAGCAGCCAGGCAGCTGATGCGAACAGGGAGGCTTGCTTGCTTCAGCGG
>NW_006289407.1:98358-114647 GCF_000327345.1 Myotis davidii
AGCCCAACCAGGGGCTGCACCTAGGGATTGGGCCTGCCCTCTGCCACCCGGGAGCAGGCCTAAGCCAGCAGGTCATTATCTCCGGAGGGGTCCCAGACTGCGAGAGGGCACAGGCCGGGCTGAGGGACCCCCTCTCCCCTCCCAAGTGCACAAATTTTTGTGCACCAGGCCTCTAGTACCTATATAATGAGTCTGGAAATTGGGTAGATTGATTCTTTCCATTTTACTTTTCTTTTTCAAAATTGTCTTAGTTACTCAATTTCATTTGCTTTTTCATATAAATTTTAGAATTAGCTTGTCTATATCAACAAAATATCTTACAGGGGTTTTTGAAAGAATTTTCATTAAAGCAATATATTAATTTGTGTAGCATTGAAATATTTACTATATTGAGTTTTCCAATCCATGGACACACATTGTCTTTCCATTTATTTAGATTTATCTTGATTTCCTTCACTAGCATTTCCATTTTTAACAGATAAGTCTTATACAACTTTATGAGGTATGTAACTATTTAATTTATAAGCACTTGTAAATGATATTGTACTTTTTCACTTTCCACGTTTATTGAAAAGTACATAAAATGTAATTAAAATTTTATATGCTAATTTTGTATTTTACAACATTGGTTTAATAATTTTCTATTTCTAGGAGTTTTGGTGCAAATTCCTAGGAATTTTATGCATAAGACATTATAAATTTTTATTTCTACCTTTCTGCTCCGAATGCCTTTTATTTCCTTTTGTTGCATAATTACACTGGCTAGCATTCCAAGTATTATGTTGAATGAACTTGGTAAGAGTAGGTTTCCATGCTTTTATTCTAAATTCAAGAAGAAAGCATTTTATCTTTCAACATTAAATTTGATGCTAACTGTGTGTTTTTCAGGTGCTTCTTAAAAACTGAGGCAGTCCCACAGTATTCATAGTTTTACTTATTTTTTTTAAGCATAAAAAGGGTGCCAGATTTTATCAAATGATTTTTTAAAATATGTTTTTATTAATTTTTAGAGAGAGAGGAAAGAAGAGGTAGAGAGAGGAACATCTATGAAAGGGAAACATTGGTCGGCTGCCTCCTGCACGCCCCCTACTGGGGATTAAGCCCACAACCTGGGTATGTGCCCTAATTGGGAACCAAACCCACAACCTCTTGGTGCATGGGAGGATGCTCAACCAAATGATCCACACTGACCAGGGTATTAGAGCATTTTTTCATATGTCTCTTGGCCATCAGTATGTCCCACTTTGGAGAAGTGTCTATTTAGGTCCTTTGCCCATTTTTTAATTGGATTGTTTGTCTTCCTTCTGTTAAGTTGTATGAGTTTCTTATATATTGTGAATATTAACCTTTTATCAGATGTATCATTGCAAAATATATTCTCCCATACAGTGGGCTCCATTTTCATTTTATTGATGTTTTCTTTTGCTGTGCAAAAGCTTTATATTTTGATGTAGTCCTGTTTGTTCTGCCAGCACTTCTGTCTGGCATAAAAAATGTCCCTCCAACTCTTACCTCAAAGCCAGACAATTCAGTTCCTCCATTTATGTCCCTGACAACTTTCAAGCTGCTGCCCCAGCACTGAGGCTTAGAGCTAATGAATCCCAGTAAGTCCATGCATGGGCCTCTTAAGAGGAACATCTGTGACTCTAGCAGTCCTCCAGCTCACTCAGCCACAATCACCACTGGTTTTTCACAGACAAAAGTTTGAGGTCTTCCCTTCCTGGCACTCAAACCCCAAGCTGTGGCCTGGTGTGGGACTGGGACCCCTAACTCCTCACAGATGGACCTCTACAGCTGAGATATCCCTCCTGATTTTTATTCACCACACGTGGGTGTGGGGGCAGCCCATCCCATGTCTCCAGTCACTCCTCACAGCCTCGACGTGGCTTCTTCCTTATAGCCTTAGTTATAGGACTTCTTTTCAGCTAGATTTCAGGAAATTCTGAATGATGACTGTCCTGTAGTTTAATTGTAATTTTGCTATGGTTGTGGGAGAATGCAAGTACCACATTTACCTATGCCACCATCTTGACCAGAAGTCTGTAACTATCCGTTTTGGCTTTAAATGTGACTTTTTTCACAGATTCCTCCTCTAACCACCCTTTCTAAAGTAAATAAGCTCCTTTTCCTTCTTTATCAATTCATCTTATTTCCCTTTAATGTTCTTATCCAATGTACAGGGTGGGGCAAGAGCAGGTTTAGAGTTGTATGTGAAAGTTTATTTATTCTTGCATTATTTTTTTTTAGAGAGTATATTTATTAAAGCTGGGAAGGGTAAAACAAGGAAGGGTTTAGGATAGAAGAAGCAACAGGGGAGAACCTAGGTGGGGCTGCTTTGGCTCTCTAGAAATGTTAGAGGAAGGAAATGAGACAAGATGGGGCTTCTATTGGCTCCCTGAGAAGTCAGACAGGTTCAGGAGCTTTGCTGTTTGCTGTTCCCCTAGTTACAAGTTCCATGGACTTAAAAAGCATTTGCTGAGAGAAGGCCACTGGTGCACCCTCTTTGGAGTGTGCCTTATTACTTATTAATTATTGTATTATTTTCCATATGAACAACTGTAAACCTACTTTTGCCCCACCCTGTTTAATTGTTTCTATTTTCTTGGTTATTGTCTGTCTCCTCCAATAGATTTTAAGTTACTTTGTCAGAGACAATGTCTGTTGGCGTTTTATTCAGTAGTGCCAAACACTCAATATTATTTAATAACTATTTGACAAATATTTGTTAAATATATTCCTCAGCCTCCTTCTGCTCTATTGAAATTTGATTATTTACAGGTGCTAATCCATCTAGTTTATTTTTTAATTAAATTTATTTCAGCAACATTGGTTAATATCATTATATAATTTTCAGGGGTACAAGATTATAATTGACATCTCTGTGCTCTTTTGCAAACTTACATCCCAAAGTCTAGTGTGTTTTTTTCCAATGCCATATATTTGATCCCCTTTAACTAACACTTTGCCCTCCTCCCACACATTTTGCCCTTTGGTAACAACCATTCTGTTTTCTATTCCATTATTTTAATTATGAATTTACTAATGGTACCTTGAAGGTTTACTGTGCCAAGCAGTGCCAAGACTATGGCTCGATGACCTTAGGTCCATCTCCTTCTCATTTCCACATTATGAACAAGTTCATGGTTGATCTGGTCTATGAGATGTAAGGTTATCATAGTTGAGTTCTGGAATTTCTCTGATTTTCTTGGAAAGCAAAGTGGAAAATTTAGCAGTTGGCCTCAACAATACAATTAAGAATATTACATACATTGAAGAAAGTAGGATGAGGAAGGAAGGAGGGACATTTTTTTATAAGGTCATGACTAAAAGTTAGGTAAATAAACCAAGCATCTCAGTTTCTGTCCAGATGTTTTGTTACAGAAATCATTAATGTGTAAATTTGATATGTATGGTATAGGGTAGAGAATTCAGCTTGCATTAAGTGAAATAACTTTCCCAATTCCTGATCTTGGAATCAGATTTGAAAATTCAAATGCACCCTTTTTTGCCATTTTTCTATAAAACAATGTGTTATTACTCCAACCTATAAGCCTTTCTAATTGCATATTTTTGGATTGAAACTCACTTATAATCAAGTATTTTAATTCCATTTAAAAAGACTTGAGGAATGGAGGAAAGGGGTAAGGGTGGATGTTCACTCTCTTTTTATCAATCCTTACTTGAGGACATGCTGAGAGAGAATGAAAGAGAGGTGAGAAACATCAATCAGTCGGCTTGATCAGTTGCCTTTTGTACAGGACAACGATCAACCAACTGAGCCACTTCAGCAGGGCTGGATATTTACTCTTAAAGCCAAACCACAGATTAGCTATAGCTAAAAGGCACCGGCAGCATTTGAAATAACTGAGAACATCTTACACTGCACACTCTTATCATCTGAGAGGCACTAGAAGTTGAGTCTAGGCATTTTATTTTGGGGCTCTTTTTATTCTGGCTCAATCTCCAGAAGAGGGCATGCAGGAGGCAGCTGATCAATGATTATCTCACATCATTGATATTTCTATCCCTTTCTCCCTCTCCCTTCTTCTCTCTGAAATTAAAAAAAAAGTCTGTGGTATTATGGGTACTCCACATTCCTTCTGCTGTATTCAGAGTACCCAGATGAACCTAAGGTCACTAATAATATAGCTCAGGAATGGCACAGCTTAGAAAGAAAGAAAATAAATGTTGAGTATCTAAATGTGGGAGAGAGGAATGATTTGGAAATTTTCTGTTTTGTGATAATCATGCATATTATTCCCTGAATAAATGCAGAAAAATAGGTAGATGTCCAAGCTCTAGTTCCTATGAATATACTATGTTGCATAGCAAGAAGGAATTAAAGTTGTTAATCAGGTGACCTTGAATGAGGAGATTATCAGAGTAAGCTCAGTGTAATCACAAGGGTCCTCATAAGTGAAAGAGAAAGGCAGGAGAGTCAGCATCAGGATGAGATAGCATAAGACTATGAGCCATTGTTAGATTTCATATAGAAGGCAGCTATAAATCAAGGGACATGGGTGGCCTCTAGAAGCAGAAAAAGGGAAGGAAACAGATTCATCTCTTAGAGCAGGGGTGGGGTGTGGGAAGCCTCCTATTGTGTTCACTAGCAGAGAGGTGTGGACAAGGAGCCCAGAAGCAACTTCCCCACCAGATAGTCATGTAAATCCTTACCGATAAGATAGTCTGCCTGTTACTGGAACATGTCTGCCTAAGGGCTATGGGTGTCTCCCAAACTTAATAAGAGGATGGCAAGGCCTGAGCACAAGTGGAGTCCATCCTTTTGGGATGGGCTCTCGCCTGGCCCCCCAATTTCCAAATTATTATCTATTGTCTCATCCCTTTCATTTGTGTGTGGACCCTCATCCAGAGCCCGAACCCTGAACCACGCAGGAAGTGGGGGAACGTATACACATTTACACAGTGGGGAATGCTCAGAGGCGGTATCAAGCCTGAGAAGTCATTTGGGCTGGCCCTGCCAAGGCATTAAGGGTGAGTTAATTAAATGTTTGACCAAATACAGCAGGCTAATTTAAAAAAGATTTTTATTGTTGAAAGTATTACATATGTCCCTTTCTTTCCCCCATTGACCCCTTCTAGTCCACCCCCCACTGCAGGCCTTCACCCCCTATTGTCTGTGTCCATGGGTTATGCATATATGCATACAAGTTCTTTGGTTGATCTCTTTCCAACCTCCCACCCCACCCCCACCTTCCCTCTGAAATTCCAGTCTGTTCCATGCTTCTGTGTCTCTGGATCTATTTTGTACACGTTTATTTTGTTCAATAGATTTTACATATGAGTGAGATCATGTGATACTTGTCTTTCTCTGACTGGCTTATTTCCCTTAGCATAATACTCTATAGGTCCCTCCATGCTGTCTCAAAGGATAAGAGTTCCTTATTTTTTACTGCTACATAGTATTCCATAGTGTAAATGTACCTCAACTTTTTTTATCCACTTGTCTACTGATGGGCACTTGGGCTGTTTCCAGATCTTAACTATTGTGAATTGTGTTGCTATGAACATAGGGGCGCATACATTCTTTCTGATTGGTGTTTCTGGCTTCTTAGGATATACTAGAGGCCCGGTACACAGATTCATGCACTGGTGAGGGTCCTTCAACTTGGCCTGCACCCTCTCGTAATCCAGGACCCCTCAGGAGCTATCAGAGAGCCGGTTTCGGCCTGATCCCCACAGGCCAGGCAGAGGGATCCCACCAGTGCATGAATCTATGTAATGGGCCTCTAGTATGCATATAAGATCTTTCATTAATCTCTCCCTGCCCCCATTCCCTCTGAGATTCATCAATCTGTTCCATGTTTCCATGCCTGTGATTTCCGCTCCTGCCTTGAACGTCTGCCCCTGGTGGTCAGTACGCATCATAGCTACCGGATAGTTGGCCGGTCAGCCAGCCGCTTAGGCTTTTATATACAGTAGGTGCTCGGGTTACGTTGGAGATCCATTCATATGGTGTGTCCTAACGCAATTTTCGCCGTAAGTCGGAACCCACCTACATAAGCACCTACATCACTCACATGGAGCACATACATTACACAGCAGTAATGAAGTGAAACAGTAAAAAAAATTTAAAAGAAAGATAACAATTCCTGACCTTGTGGTAAATAAATAATAAAAAACATAAAGCACATATGTACATACATTGAAATGATGGAACTTTTTTTTTATAAATAAATGGGAGATGGCAACGTAACCACGAAACGACGTATGTCAATCTAAGGTAACCTGAGGACTGTTTGTATATAGATTCAAATGGCAGTTCTATATTTAATTTTTTTTAAGGATACTTCATACCATTTTCCACAGTGGCTGCACAGTCTGCATTCCAACCAGAAATGTACTAGGGTTTCCTTTTCTCCACATCCTCCCCAGCCGTTGTCATTTGTTGATTTGTTAATTATAGATAGCTATTCTGACAGGTGTGAAGTGATACTTCATTGCTTTTTTAATTTGCATCTCTCAGATGATTAGTGACTTTGAGTATTTTTTTCATGTCTCTTGGCCTATCCCATTTCTTTTAAACACATTATCTTACATCCATGAGTTTCCCTGACAGGTTTTATGTAGCCTTCGTACAATAGTGGATGAACTAGTGCCAATTCTTTTTTTTTTTAATATACTTTATTGAGTTTTTACAGAGAGGAAGGTAGAGGGATAGAGAATTAGAAACATCGATGAGAGAGAAACAAACATCAATCAGCTGCCTCCGGCACATCCCCTACTGGGGATATGCCTGCAACCAAGGTACATGTCCCCGACCGGAATCAAACCTGGGACCCTTCAGTCCATAGGCTGACACTCTATCCACTGAGCCAAACCAGTTAGGGCACTAGCGCCAATTCTTATTTTCCAAAGCTGTTAAAATATTAACAAGGTAAACTTTTAGAGCTGACCTTTTTCCAAGACCAATCTATCCTTTCCTCCTGAGCAAATGCTTCATGGTACTTTTGTTTTTTTTGACATTCTCTTTTCCCTCTGGCCATTTGCCTGGAACTAAAGGCACTATTTCTCTGAGCACATCTTCCCCACTTATACTGCAAACCTTAGAGCAGGCCTAATGGAAGGTTATAAAGGTAAGGTTTCTCTGTATTCTTCCAGTGTCTTTTAATACCTTTTCTTTTCTTCTCATAGACTGAAGGCCTTCTGTCCCCAGCTTCTTCACAATCTTTCCAAATAGGATCTACTCTTAATAACTTATCCATTAGTGCTTAAATGATAAATTTTAACTTGCATGCCAACTCTAAATTATATATACACACACACAAGGTGGAGCAGAAGTAACTTTACAGTTGTTCATATGAAAAAATACAATAATTAATAAATAATAATACAAGAATAAGCTTTTGCATACTCACAACTATAAATCTACTTTTGCCCAACCCTGTATATATGAGATTGTGGTGTTTCAGAGATATTAGACAATGGACAGAAACAGCATTTGGCAGGGTAAAATCTGCAAACTCTAAGGTCAGAAAGGATCAGAATATAAGCAAGGGTCATAAAGGGGACTAAATGGCATTATTATCTGATTAATCAGCTTACCAGATAAAAGACTCTCCCCCTATTCAAATTAACGTGTTTGGGAGCACCAGGTTGATAACAGGATCCTCCTGTGCCTTGCTATCCTAAATACTGCTGACTTTTTTGTACCTTCCCTTAGAGTCTTATTTCCTCTAACACTGGTCATTCATCCAGCATATCTTATTCCATAGATGGAAAGGTAAAAAACTTTGATGGAGAAAAAAGTACACATGGATTGGCATTGAAAAGAGGGAGTTGAGCACTGTCACCAGCTTAATGTAAAAGACCCCAGAGAGCCCAGCCAGTGTGGCTCAGTGGTTGAATGTCCTATGAACCAGAAAGTCATGGTTCAAATCCCAGTCAGGGCACATGCCCAGGTTTCAGGTTCAATCTCCAGTGTGGGGTGTGCAGGAGGCAGCTGATCAATGATTCTCTCTCATCATTGATGTTTCTATCTCCCTCTCCCTCTCCCTTCCTCTCAAAATATATATATATATATTTTTTTTTAAGAGACCCCAGAGAACTTCCTCTCCCCTTCCTCCATGTGAGGGTACAACTAGAAGTTGGCAGCCTGCAACCCAGAGGGCTCTCACCACAAATCCACCATGGTGGCATCCTGAGCTCAGACTTCCAGACTCTAAAAATGTGAGAAATAAATTACTTTTGTTTATAAGCAATGATAATAATTAAAAAGAATGGCATAAGATGGTACAACTGCCTAATTTAGCATAATTTTGGTATTGACTAGAAGGAGCTATTCTAGTTTTTTTTCCCACATGGCATATTTGTACACTACTTAATCTAGGGTCTGTTTATAGATCACTCAGACTCTTTTGGGGGGGGCAATGCACTCTCATAGCAATGTAGGGACAGGATAAGAGATAGAAGAGAAGAAATAAAGGAACTGATTCTAGACTAGCTTTGGAAGGGAAGTCATAACTGGTTGGGGGGTTTCTTTGTCTTTTGCTTAGTTAGCTTTTTCAGAATAGCTAATGGTATGATTATTGTATTTTGAGAACTGGTAATTAATCTAGTGCCTAATGGGGCTGCTGCTACTAGAGCTATTTTCTATAAATCCTGTAGAATTGTAGCAGACTCCCTTCTGAAAACTGTGGGGTTTACTATTTATTCTGGGTCCTCTCCAAAGTCAGCCTGCCATCCACAGTAACCAGTGGTCATTCATGTTTGGCTACTGTTCAGGTAAGTCCCATATATCAGGTCCTGCTTCTCAACCCCTTAGCTGGCCATGGTTAGAGTCCTTATCTTAAAAATCCTAAATAGATGTCTAGTTACTACATAAAAAACAGGTAACAGCTTTTACAAAAAAATCTCTTCCATCAGAGTGTAGTTGAGCCAATATTAGTCAGTTCCTTGTACATTCTTTTTTATTTTCTTCCCTTTGGAGGCAGCAGCTTATATGGGGAGGACAGCTCAAATCCATTTCTATATCTTTTTTACTTCTTATAGTTCAAAGGTAACTTAATTCCTAGCTAAAACCCATTCTTTTTTTTTCTTTTTTTTTTTTTTTGATTTCAGAGAAGAAGGGAGAGGGCAAAATAGAAACATCAATTTTGAGAGAGAATCACAGATATGCTGCCTCCTGCACGCCCCCTACTGGGGGATCGAGCCTGCAACCCAGGCATATGGCCTGACCCATGACCTCTTGGTTCATAGGACTACAATCAACAACTGAGCCACACCAGCTGGACAAGACCCATTCTTTACAATGACTATTCAATCAAGAAAGAGGTGACAGTGAGAAGATGGATTTAAAACAATAAAATGGTATCCAAAGTACTCTGATAAATGCCTTTCATGGTCTTACTACCTCCTTGCAGACTAAGGTTTCAACTATTCTATGTCTACAAGCTAAATACCATGGGTTATTTTACCAGAAAAGGCTTACAGAATTTACTAAGCAGTCCCCTGATCTGCTTTGAGTTGAAATAGAATGTTATTCACATACGGAGTTTTATATCTCCATATGGAGCGGTATTAAAACTCCATACTTCAAACCCTGTCCTTGACATTTTTAGTAATTCTCTCACTTGAATAGAATCTGTACCCTTGGAACCATGTAGTTGCAAACAGTAAAAATGGCAAGTTCTTCCTAATAGGCCCAAGATGACTACCTGCATAAAAATAACCTTAATATCATGGGCAAACTGCCACTTCTCCAAGGCTTTATGGCCAATTCTTCTTCTTCTTCAAAAAAAAACAAACCCAAAAGAACCATGAAGCATTTGCTCAGGAGGAAAGGATAGATTGGTCTTGGGAAAAGGTCAGCTCTAAAAGTTTACCTTGTTAATATTTTAACAGCTTTGGAAAATAAGAAAGATTGCAGAAAGGAAAGGAGAGGGAGAGAGATAGAAGCATCAGTGATGAGAGAATCATTGATTGGCTGCCTCCTGCAACCCCCACCCCCAACTGGGAATCAAGCCAGAAACCCAGGCATGTGCCCTGACTAGAATTGAACCCTGACTTCCTTGTTCATAGGTTGATACTCAACCACTGAGCCATGCTAGCTGGGCCTCACCACTTCTTTAGATAAATGCTCACCACATGACTTCTACCCCCAAATCCCATAAGAAACCCATTTATAATGAGCCAGTGAGTCACCAAAAGGTAGTCTTGCCCAATTCAACCATATAGCTAGAAAATATAAAATCTAGCATTAGCCCAGCCAGCGTGGCTCAGTGCTTGAGCGTCGACCTATGAATCATGAGGTCACGGTTAGATTCCTGGTCAGGGCACATGTCTGAGTTGCTGGCTGGATCCCCAGTGTGGGGTGTGCAGGAGGAAGCCAAGCAATGATTCTCTTTCATCATTGATGTTTCTATCTATCTCTATCTCTCACTCTCTCCCTGTCCCCTCCTTTCTGAAATCAATAAAAAATATATATTTTTAAAAATCTCGCATTAATTTGCTTACTGTTTGACACACACTATTGTACTTACATGTATATTCTAATTTAAAGCCCACTACAACTCTATGAGATAGGCAACATCCCTATTTTTCTGATAAAAAAAAAAGATGCAGTGAATTTGTATTCATAAAGTGGCAATAGGAAATTATAAAATCAGTCAATGATTCCCAAGGCTGCTATTGCAATTATAATCCATGCCCTTGCACATTCCGTAAGATTATATTTCCTGATAAGCATGATGATATGTAGAGAATATATAGTAAGAAACAGTTTCAAAACTAAGTGATCTTAGATCTGGGTTCTCCTCAACAATGTTTATACTGACACTTGAGCAAGTTCTACAAACTCCAGGTGCCACATCTACATCATGTACATTTATATACAGAATTATAATTACTCTAATGAGAATTACATAGCCAGCACTGTATGCACCAAAGCAAAATAAAGTCTAGTGGAATTTAACTGTAGTAAAACCGAACTATGCTTGAGACTGCATAGTAATTGAAGAGCAATTTCTTAACCTCCAGCACTATTGTCAAAAGTTTTCTGAGGGTGGGGGAGGGCACAATAGTTCATTGCCATAGATGCATCCCACACCTTTCTCTATTCTCATTATAATGCAGTTGGCCTTCCAGAGATAAGGTCAAAATTAACTATGTAAAAATTCCAAAGAAAAGGGGAGAGGATTTATTTTAGGCTGAGGGATATATCTAAATGGTTCTTGCAGATTATAAAGTGAAGTTCTCACAACCCAACCTACCTTTTACATTCCTCTTCCACATATTTTTTTCCCTAATTTTTCACCCTACCTGCAAATTCCGCTTCCTTGCTGTTTCACAAAGTGACAGGAATCTACCTAAAGTAGCAAACTATATGCAAGTCCCCTCAAATCCAGGTTCTTTTCTACCTTGCTTTACAATGCCCTACTCCTTTGATCTTCCCTTATGCATTCAGATAATGAGAACTTTCACTCCAATCAAGTTATGATTTTGATTTAGAGTACACGCAGAAAAGAAACCAAATTAGGTAAATGGAAAATCATTAGGAATGTTGGTAACTGGGTGAAAGACTATGGCAAATCTAGGAACTATTGACAATAGTAACCCCTCATGAGATTGCTTTTACCAAGCTAAGGAAAACAATACAACTGAGAGGTTGAAGGTATGAGACCTAGTCATATGGTTGCCAGGCCATGTAAATGTCTTGGTGCTCCATCATTTGGTAGAATTCCTAGGAACTGTCTCAAGGTCCTTCAATTGTTTTTCCTTGTCCCCTTTATCTTTTTTAGAAGTTGCACCTATAACTATCAGTTTTACTGCCCACTCATAGACAGCTAACCAAATGGCTGATTCAATATTAGACCCAACCTGTATTACACAACTTTAGAATTGAAATGGTGTTAGCTTTCCTAAGTCCAGTAGTCCCAAAGAAATCAGAGAAAAACTTCTTATGACCAAGAGTTAAGTAATAATCTGACAGGAGGCACAAATTAATCTGTGGGAGTGGTTTAGCATGGAAAAAATATAACTAGGAGCACTGATCACCCTATCTTTAACCCATAGAAAATACAAAAGCTGAAAGAGTACTATCAAATACTTTATTTTCTAAATATTCCTAAAAAAAAGCTGCGCTTTTTAAAATTGTCTGATCTTTCCTCACTAAACAGAAAAATGGTGCTTATCATTTCCTTTCCATTTCAGGATTGTTGTAGAATGAGCATCTTGAGGACCAAAGGCACCACAAACTAAACAGTAAGTATAAAATGATAAGACTGGAAGTCCACCCAAGGAAATAGAAGCTGCCACCAGTATAATTGCCAATAAAGGAATAGAAACTCTTGCCTATAAAGACTGCACTGAATCATATGACTATGAAGTCATCAATCTAACATTTGGGTCTTTAGTCTTTAGTCACTCAGAATTCTAGGAACACCAATAAATCCCTGCACGTAATGAGGCATTGGGGCTGTTCATTTCTTTAATTAGTCATTTCCTTCCTGAATACATCCTACTTGTCACAAACTTACAAATAGTTTTTCATGCCCTAGTCCCATCCTGACCTTTTCTCAAAATGTTTTTGCTTTTCACAGTTTATTGGGTTTGTGCTTCTTGGTATTCCTGACCAAAGGAAATGAAGCCAGAAATGAGACTGAAAAGGGGGAAAAATAGAATGTGGGGAACCAGCTAGTATTGTAAGAAATATTAATCATGCTCTATTAACCATTTTTTAAATGGCGAAGGCACTTCTACACTGGCTGGAGCTGACCTGGAGTTGAAGCCTTTTCCCCCAACCCCCATTTGGAGTTGCCTATTATCATGGAAAGATTAACAAATTTGTTTCAGAATACCAGCCTTTTGAAGAAACCCAGCCCTTTTTGCATACCTGTAGGCCTTTGCAAATTGTCCATCTGGCACTCCCTTAGGCTATTTGCCCATGTAACCCCAGCCCTTGCATATCATTAAGCCCTTTGAAGACTCCTAGTCCATTTGCATCTCTGTAAACTGCCCTTTTGCCTACGTTTCCTTTGTGCTTTTGCTATTTAAGCTACTGACTTAAGGTGAGCTGCAGAGCAGATTTCTGTGGCTAAGCTGCTGCTCTCTCATATGGCTGGTGCCGGCAGTTTTGGAATAAATGCTCATATATGATTCAACCCTGTCTCTGCTTCATTGGCTCGAGTAGACAGGCAGCATGGACCCATTGTTTGTCCAGTTACATATTCCGGCAACCACGAAAGGATGTAAGCAAGGAATCCGCTGGGGTGAGTACCAGGGATCCCGCTTGCTGCCTGGACTGGGGGCTCCTGGATCTGAGGCCTGGACTCTTGTTTGCAGTGCTGCCAGGAATTTTCCTGTTTTGAGTCCCAGCCACAACCTCAACAATCCCTGTCATCTCACCGAACACGTAAGTGAATCAAGCGTTTTTGTAGGCGGAATCAAGTGTGTTTGTATGCCATGAGAAGCAGTGGCTGCTTCTGTCTGGGCTTCTATGTAAGGAATCATGGGCTGAGTGTACTGAGTGTACTGTGGTGGCAGGGAAGGCATTGTACTGCCTCTTATCTTCCTGAGCCTGATCAGCTCCAGTTGGCAAGGGACCTCCAGCAGTCCTTGGCTGGGTCTCCTACCCCTTAGCCTGATCCCCTCTGGGACTAGAGACATTGCTCTGCTGTGGTGTTTTGTTTGTTTTATTATTTATGCAGGGCATTCTGTGATGTCTGTGGCTACCGACAAGGAGCTCGGTGTGAAGCTCATCTGTAGGTTGTATGCGCCTATAAATATTATATGTAAGAATGTCTTTGTTGATTGTTGCTTCATGTCTCTTTGTTGTTTGGGTTAATTTAAAGATGGGGCACTTCCCACTTTGCTGAGAGCCCAGCTGCTTGTGGGCAGGCTGAACCCCCATGGCAGGGACTGCAGGAACTTCAACGCATCAGCAGACAGAAATTCAGGATTTGAATTTTGAGAGTTGTCTGTCTGTCTGTAATGTAACTTTGGTTGCTGATGTTCTTTGCCAGTTTATGAACATAGGAAATCCTCTGTCTCTGCTGTGTGGGATTTGTGCCACTCAGAACCAAAGGTCATTTTGCTGTGATGAGTTAATGTGAGATAAGATTCTCTAAGACTAATGCAGTCCATCCTTTTTAGAGTACTCATTTATTTACTGTAGAATTTTTGTTTGCTTGCTTGTTTGTTTTCTGTTTTTAAGATCTCTGCTCATATACAAAATTTCATGCTGTCACAAAATTTATCAAGAAAATGCCTTGGGTATTAATAATTGGCTCTAGCATCTCAAAGTTGTTAACACATAATAAATAGATGTAACTAAAATGAAGGGTTTATGATAAAGCTTTTCAGTGATAATTATATATGCCTAAACATAGTTTTTCAAAGTTTTTGGTAACTTACAACTTTGGAGTTTGCTGGGTTAAATAATAAAAATTAAATATCTAGGTATTTTGAAATAACAGGATACTCAAATATCTGAGTTTGCATACTTTAGGATTTTTATTATAGAGAATCAAGAAGATAGATTTGAATCTATTAATGAATCTGTCTTGTATTTTATTTCAAATATATCTCTTAAAATGTGAGTGTATTGCTAATCTGATAAATGTTATGTAATTTATTGTCACCTAAAATTTAAGGTTTCTAAGAGTTAAAAAATTCTAACTAATTGAAAATAAATTACATGTTTTTGGTAGTAGAAGACATGAGGTATAGACATGCAGTTTTGAAGAGAAATGGAAATTAAGTTGTTCTAAAGCTAATTAATAATAAGATTTATAGAGTTAATAATATAAGTTATAGAAGGATTGTGAAGAAAAATCTTAAAAAGAAATTAGAGGTAATCTGAATAAATTTAATTAGATAAATGAATCTAAAGTAGCAAATACAGAATTTGTTTAGTCTTTCTCCAGTCTGTTAAAAGGGAAAAAGTTTTTCCTGTATTTGCCTAGGAAGCAAAAGTTATATAAAGTATTGAAATAATTATATATTGTGTTTTTGTTTGTTTGTTTGTTTTCCCCCACTACCACAAATTATGCAGTCAAGTTTCCCACATTTGGGGAAATCGCAGGGGTCAGCACATCCGGAGTGCAATGGATAAGCCTCGCTCTGGGAAAACCACCTTCATGATCATGGTATCTCCCCTGCCAGGTAAGTATATATATATTGTGTTTTTTCAGTCAGGTACTTAATTACTTTAAAAAAAAAAAAAGGTGATCTTTTTAATTGTGGGAAGTAAAGTTTTGCTAGCCTATGTTTATGTCATTTTGAATGAATAAATAGTCTAATACTGTTTCATAAATATGATGATGATATATAATCTTGTGGTAAAATAAGTTTAACAATTTCCCAGGATTTCAATTTTAAGAAACTTTTTTTGACCTAGAAATGGCTTTAGGTCATTCCAGTAGGCCCTGGAATGCCTCAAGATTTGTTTTCTCTCTTTATGAAGGGACATTTTATAGTTAAGGTACATGGGAAGCTTTGTCAAATTAAGAAGTAATAATTATGTTCTATTTATATATCATATTAAATAGATTTTGATATGCTTTCAGTTATAACTGCTAGTGAAAATATTGTGGAATACTGTGTTTTACAGAAAGGACAGGGTTCCATGTCTTTTGCAATATAATCAAATCCATAACTATGCCATTTTAAATTTCTTGTTATTTAGAGACAATCGCTGTTTTGTTATAATGCATCTGGAAAGATGTACATTTTCAGAGGAACCCATGGAAAGGACTCTGACATTTTCAGATCATTTCCTCTAAACTGAATGAAATTTATTACAACCCTAGGAAGTATCTGAATTTATAGAAGTATTAACAGGAAAAATCAGGAGAAACAAAATTTGATTATGGGACTCAGTGAACTGAAAATCTATACTAATCTACACTAATAAAATAGAAACATGCAAATTGGTGTCACTCTGCTAAGCCCACCAGCCAATCTGGATGGATTTGCAAATTAACCCAACAACAGTAAAGGTTAATTTGCATATACAGGCCCGGAGTGAAGACTGAAGGCTCCAGCCCCAGCGAAGACTGAAGACTGAAGAGGCTTGCCTTCTCCACTGTGGCCAGAGCGAAGGCCTGGGTCCCTGGTGCTAGAGGAAAACCGGTGCCAACAGCCAGGGGAAGAAATGCCTATTGCATGAATCTCTTCGTGCAATGGGCCTCTAGTAATATATATATTTTTTAACTTTTGTTGAAAGTATTGCTGACTCTTAATCTTTTTGTTTTTCAGATATAAGAAAGCATTTTTAAAGCAACTTGGTTAATTATATTTTTCTCCCCATCTGATCCCTCCACAGAATTTTT
>NW_006289407.1:114847-138188 GCF_000327345.1 Myotis davidii
CTGGCAACACTCCCCCTGTGTGAGTGCACTGACCACCAGGGGGCAGCTCCTGTGTTGAGCATCTGCGCCCTGATGGTCAGTGTGCATTATAGTGACCGGTCGTTCTGCTGTTCCGTTGATTTGCATATTAGCCTTTTATTATATAGTATAATAATCAAATCAGTTTGACATTGTCATAAAGATAGAAAATTTGTTATTGTAAGACTATAGAAAGCCCAGGGAACATAAGATTCCAGGAAAGCATATTTATATCTATATCTATATCTATTTAAAGGCCTATGTACTCAACTGTTATTCTTATTGTGTTCATGCAAATGAGAAAGCATTTTTAAAGCAACTTGGTTAATTATATTTTTCTCCCCATCTGATCCCTCCACAGAATTTGGCAATTCTTAATGAGTGAGTCATGGCAATGCATTTCTACGCATTAATTCAACAAGACCAGTTTCTAATTGTGGTTTTATTAACTAAGGACTTTGGAATGTCATGTGTAACATGTCTGGATTCTGGTTGTCACCAGAAAGCTTTAAGGAATGAACCCAATAAGAACACCTTGGAGAAAGCCTGATACCTTGCTTGGTCACATGGTTCACAGCAGTCTTTCCAGGGAATGAAGGAAGGTTACTTTCCTGAAAGCTGGCAAGGGAGGAACTTCAAGACATTATTGGGGACCTCAAGAACTTGAGGAATTCACCCAAGTATACAGGTTATTGCAGGCAAGCCTGATGGCAGGTAAGTGGCTCAGCTTCTTTGCCCTGAGGGGCTAATTAAAGCTGGAACATAAGATTCCAGGAAAGCATATTTATATCTATATCTATATCTATTTAAAGGCCTATGTACTCAACTGTTATTCTTATTGTGTTCATGCAAATGATCAGGCTAAATTGAAAATAGACTTAATACAGTAAATAAATCGGCCTTAATTTGGCACTTTAATGAAAATGAGGGCAAGAATTTTAGGGGGAGAAATTGTGTTTCAATGGGGAATTATTAGAACTGAAATGTGTGTGGGGCGGGGGGGTTTCCTTTCACCAGACCATTTATTGTAATTTTTGCTGTTCTAACATTTGGCCAATAATATTGTTATAACACAGTGTCTACACCAGGTTACAAGCCCTATTTGCACTTAGAGAATGCCACCTCCAGACATCATTGCCACCTCCTTCAGTGCCCAGGCCTCATTGTCCCTCTGACAGAGAGCAAGGATCTCTTAGCTCTGAGAGAAACCTTTGCCCCTCCTGAGCAGGAAGCAGTTTCAGAAGAGACTCTGTGTCTTTTTCCCATGAAAGAATTCAGAGCCAAAATCCTTGAGGGGATGCAGTAGGCAGTTAGACAGACATAAGCAGAGTAAAGACAATGGGCTAACTGGAGAAATGGACAGGATCCTGAGACATGCATCTTGTCACTTCAACTGCTCTGAAGCTGGCAATGGAGGAACCTATGCAGGATGGACCTTTACACCTTGCCTAGTAGGAGTTGGAACACATATTGCTAATACATAGGATTATTCTATTCATTTGGGGAAAGTCACAAATGGGGACCTTTATATATTGGGACCCATTGTCTGGGAAAAGGATGCAGGGATGTTTTCTCTAAATGTTGCTGCAGTAACTTGTAGTGGATGTCTGACTTTTACTGGGTGTTCTAGTTATTGTCTTTAAGTATCTAATAATTAAAATATAAATTGTGCTCATAGTTCCTCCCTCCCTTATAGTAATGGACATACTAAGCTTCTGGCTAGTTAGTTTCTGATGTGTGGGGTACTGTTTATTCATATTGTTGCCAACAGCACCGGGGGCCTTGTTCCTTAGGATTACTGTCTTTATGTCTCAGAAACATCACAGGGCCAAAATCAAAAGTGACCTTCTCACACCCATGGCACTGGACTTCAATGATCTCCACCTGTGGAGCCCTGCTGAATATATTACTTTAACCATTTTTGTTATGCTGATAATGGTAGGCTTTCTTCATATAGAAGTGACCTGGCTGGCTTATAGCATGGAAAAAGCCCTGAATGCCACTTCCAGGGCTATACAGGGGATAAATCAAGAGCTGAGACAGGTGAGGGAGGCAGTTCTAGAGAATCAGGTAGCAATACATTATTTGTTGTTGTGGCATAACCATAATTGTGAGGAATTTAAAGGAATATGCTATTTTAATCTTTCTGACAATTCTTAATTGATAAAAATTCCATAGATATGAGATAAACATCAGTGGGGAAATGAGATAGAATGTGGGGGACCAGCTAGGATTGTAAGAAATATTAATCATGCTCTGTTAACCATTATTTATGGAGAAGGCACTTCTACCCAGGCTGGAGCTGATCTGGAGTTGCAGCCCTTGCTCCCCTCCCCCCATTTGGAGCTGCCTATTATCATGAAAAGATTAACAAAGATTTGTTACAGAAAACAGATACCAGTCCTTTGAAGATCCCCATCCCTTTTGGCATACCTGCAGTCCTTTGCAAACCTGCTTACCTGTTAATTGTCCATCCGGCACTCCCTTAGGCTATTTGCCCATGTAACCCCATCCCTTGCATATCACTAAGCCCTTTGAAGACCCCTAGTCCATTTGCATCTGTAAACTGCCCTTTTGCCTACGTTTCCTTTGTGCTTTTGCTATATAAGCCACTGACTTATGGTGAGCTGCAGAGCAGATTTCTGTGGCTAAGCTGCTGCTCTCCTGTACTGCTGGTGCCAGCAGTTTTGGACTAAATGCTCATTATGTTTCAATCCTGTCTCTGCTTCATTGGCTCAAGTAGACAGGCAGCATGGACCCATTGTTTGTCTGATTATAAGACCACAAAAAATTTACTCACCCAAAGTAGTAAAAGGAAAAACAAAAGGAAATAATGTGTGAAGAGACAATGAGGCAGAACTTGTCATATCAAAATACAAAGTTTTCAAAACATTAGCTTTTATTTGACATTAGAAAAAACACTCCCCAATTTATCTCAGTTGTTATATGATGGCTTTAAGATTGCTTTTTGATGTCACCTATGCTGAGCAAGATTTGTCAATCTTCAAACCACCCAAGACGGAGATTCTGCATTTCACATCTGTACACAAGTCAAAGAATTTCTTTCATTTAATGGAGCATTTTGGCATATATTCCCTTTGAGGTTGAAGGGTGGAGATAAGTACATTCTTATAAAAATGGATTTGTTTACTGCTTTATTTATGCCACAAAAAACAGATGATGGTAGCATGTTCTCTTATTCTTGTTTTATCAGTAGTGGTAGTCTCAGGATGTCAGAAACCACAAAAGGCAGGCTTGTAGCTACTTTCTTCTTTGCACTTTCCAAATATGAAAATCCACCCCCAACTGGAGAAAAGAGTGTTACTGAGTCCAGCTGATACCACATATTAAAAGTCAAACATTACAGATGTATCTGATGTCAAAATTAAAATGTACAAAGCAAAAATCAGAAAAATCCTCCCAAATTCTCAAATGTGCTACCTCCACATTTTCTTCTTCATTTATGCTTGTTATAAATGGCTTGCCATGTAAACTCAAGTATATATGCTTTTAAAGTATTATAAATTACAGTGAACTATGAAGTCCTCTTCCTTTACAGTGAAATTTGCCTTTAGATTTAACACTACTTTATGATGGAGGCTAAATTGATTTAATTGATAAATCACATAGTTATGTAACCCAAGGCTTAATTGATAATATCATCATTCAGCCAAAGAAATGAATGAGGACAAAGCAATCCTCAAGTTAGACCCGGAGTTCATAAGACCAATCCAAAAAAAGGCAGGCTGCCCTTAGAAACAGGTTTGACCTTTTCTTTCACTCTTCCTCCTATCCCACCCTCTGTGAGTGATTTAAAAATAGAAAAGGTCAAAGCCGAGTGGGGCCTGGATTTAGAGGTTTGGGTTATTTATTTATTTATTTATTGTATTTTTCCCTCAAATTTTTGCCAATTATTTCTCATTTTTATTACTCTTAAAATTTAAGCATGATAAATTGTTAAGCCACTTTCATTCACTGACCATATTCTACCATATATAAGTCCTTTCGTGACCCAGTTTTGATACTGAGAGGCGATTTCTAAAGTTTAAGTCAAAATCTGTTGTTAAAGAGAAATCATGTCTCCATCTTCAGTCTTGCTATGTACTATCTGGGGATTGTTCCTCCGATCTAGTTAGGCAGTGTATATTTGTCAGAATGTAAAGGATAAAGAATTGAAAATAGACAAAATTGTTAAATGTTTCAAAACCAATTGTGGCTTGAGTATGCATGGCTCCCCAAGGCTGGTATGATTGACACTGTGGTTTGGGAATTAGTTGTCATCCCTTCTTCTATTCAACAGTAGCCAATCATTTTTCATGAGCTAGGAAAAGGAAGTGTCTATTATAAAGAGGATTCCTGGAACTTAAGGAGCTATCTCAGTGGAAAACCCTGCTTATCGTAGTGGCCAGAGTGATAGAAGAAATATGGAGTAGGAATTAAACCACACAATGTTACTCAGGGGCTAAGTCAACCCCTAACGAAAACACCCCAAAAGCAAAGTTTTTAAAATTTCTCTGGGAAAGCATACATTTTTCATGTCTCTTGGGCCAAGTGAGAACCTAACAAGTACTTTATATAAAATAGGCACTCAAATATACTTGTAGAATGAATGAATAAATGAAAAAAAGTGAATGAACAGTAACTTTTTATATTCTAGTCTCCAAGCTAGTTAAAAACAAGTGTCTTTTAGTTAAGATCTTTTTGTTTTGTTTAGAAATTAGCACATTGCAAATAGACACTTCTGCTTAATGTTTTATCACATTCCTTGTTTTTTATTGCATCTCCAAGATAAAATGCCATTTCTACCAGATCTATTTCTTTTAGCATCATCTTCAATGTTTGTATGAATGAATAAGTAGGAAGCTCTCATTCCCATTCTACAAAACATGTCAAAGAGAAGGTGATCTATTTAATCATTCCTTCTCAGTGTCTTAATATCACAGCTGCTCAATGAAAGACCTGCAGTGATAAAATTTATTCTGGGTGTTTCAACCATAAGCTAGAGGACATGAAAGTGCAGTTTGGTCTTTGGAATCTCTTAATTCTCTCAGCACTTTATTCAGAGTGAATAAATGTTTATAGATAAAATCATTTTTATTGCTCAAGTGGCTTCCTGATTCTAGGCTAGACCAATGAGCAAATATTTTTAAAACCAGTTGTTTCATCTTAATTCTTATCTTAAACTATAATAGAAGCAGAAACTTAAATTAATGAATTAAAGGACAAATCCTGAGCCCTTTTAACAGTCTTCTGGCTTCAATTTAGGTCACTGAGCATGTGAAGTTGAGACTATCCAGAACTAGGGAAAATATATTAAAAGGACCATGACTTTTTTTTCCTTTAATCTCCAAGGCGAGCCAATGGGATTTCTGAGCCATACCTACTCGACTCATTAAATGAGCATAATACTTCCCAGAAAATAGGCACTCAAATATTTACTAAAAAATCAAAGATATTTTCATATCTGCAGCTATGATCTGTGTTCAATCTAAAGACCTTTAGACTAGGCCCATTTCACTGCTCTTATGCTCAGGACCTAGAATGATTTATTGCACACAAAATATGCTGTGCTTATCAAATGAAATCTAAAAGCACTGCTGAGCCATTTATTTTTACTTCTTAAATATCTTTAAGCCAGGCCAAGGTGGAGCTAATTCACCTCCATCTTTAGCATTCAGCATTTAAAAAACTGATGGAGAACAAGAGCAGCTTGCTTTAAAAAAAAAAAAAAAAAATTCCATCTCTTTAATTAGGCGAGGGAGCAAGGAGCTTTTTGGTCTGGATTGTATCTTTCCATGTACTGCTTTGTACAATTCTATATTCTCAATGTTTTTATCATTAAATAAGCCTAGCAGTAGTTAAGTACTTTTTAGTCTGGAGCTCACACCTATTACATTATTTCCTTCTATAAGCATCCCATGAGGATAAAATCGTATTTATATACTAGGGCATATGTAGTTTTAAGCCTCATAAAAAGTAATCATTCATCATTCATTAAGCCAACAGTTAATTCCTTATATCTATATAGAACACTAGGTTTTCTAAATTTACACATAGACCTCTGTTACAGATTCAATAATAAGGGTGATGAATTTTTGCATCACTAGTTGTTATCTCTGAGGATGAGAGTAAAAAATCAATATTCATAAAACGGATATTGCTTACATATGTATGGCAGTTCAAGACTTATAAATTGACTTCAGACATTATGTTCAGCTATCAAGGACACAATAAAGATGTTTTATCTTCAGGTCCTTGGTGCCTAGCAAAAAGACTGGCATAGTAGACAATTATTACCCAGTCTTGCATTCATCATAAATTTAATCTTTTACATATTATATTCAGATTGTTCAATAGTTAATACTTTAAATATTTCGAACTTTTTATAGTACTTTGCACCAAGTGAGAAAAATTAATAGTGACATTTATATGGTGCTTTAGAGTTCACAAAATACTAACATATGTATTGCCTTATTCTCAATTGTAGGCACAATAAAATTATAAATGTGTGTATCTCTTTAGTGCCTGTAACAGTGATTTCACATAGTAGACAACTGATATGCTTTCATTTAACAAGTATTCAAACCCTCAAGTTTGCATAACTATTTTACTACCACTCTCATAGTGGGTGAATTTTATAAAGAATGTTTATCTCACGAAAAATTTTATTCACAGAGAAAATACCTAATGTCATATTTATATAGCACTTTATAGTTTAGAAAGCTCAGTCTCATTCATTACATTTTCCTGTTATCTTGGAAAATATACTGGTAATAATAACTTGATATTATCAGTAAAGTCTTGACTGATTAAAATAAGCATTATCTAATTTCCTTACATATAAATAATTCACAATATAAACCTCCCACTTATTACTTGGGAGTTTTGCCTTAGATTTCACAGAACCCAAAACAATAGTTGTCACATAAAAGGCAGTTAATATTCATTCATTCATTCATTCATTCATTCATAACATTTAGCTCATTGATATTTAGTGCTTTAGTTTACAAACCACTTTAAAATGCATTTCTTATCTGAAAATTTTAATTCTATATTGAGATTGTTTCTGTAGTGTTTAGCAAGTTATCTGGCCCATTGTAAGTCATCAAAATAGCTTAATCCCTTGTGTTTGCTGTATATTTTACAGTTTAAAAGCAGTTTCTACGTGTTTTCTTTTCTGCTACTTGGAATACTGTATTTACTCAAAATCACCAAAGCAGCAGCAACACGGTTACAAATATATGAAATTTTCATTGATTAATCACTTAATTCCTAATATCTACATAGTATTACATACTGTTGATATGTAATCAATATTTATCAGGTCTGAAACTTAATACATCTTTAAGCACTTTCATAGTTTAAAAGCATATTCACACATTTTTATTTAGGTCACCTGGATGTGATGATAATCATTGAATCCTTAGTGCCTAGAACAGGGACAGGCTCACACAAGGAAATTAATATTATTCAGCATTTACATCAGGGGTAACTATGGCCCACAGACCAAATCTACTTGGTTAACATGATAAGAATAGTTTTCCTTTTTAAAGGACTGGCGGTAGGGGGAAGTGAAATGTAGAGACCATAGGCCTGCAAAGACTAAAATATTTACCTTTTCCCCTTTAAGAGTGTGATTCCCTGATGTACAAAATGCTTCAAAACTGACAGTGTACTTATAATACATATTAGCTGTGCATAGCTGGCAATACACTATTAATGAAAACACCTTATTTTCATATATATCTCAGTTATTTAAATTATCTTTCCTCGTGATAAGGGGGAGAAAAAGGAAAGATTTAAACCTAATTACTTCCAAATTCTGTCATCTTTAAGCCCAGAGGTTGATATTAAAGCCTAGGGCAGGGTTGGTGTAGTCTACCAAATTATTAGGCCACTACTATGAGCAGGGAGTTCAGGCTGTCTCCTTGGGACATCACTCTGTTCCAGGACTACTCATTCTTTTTTCTAACCATCACTAGGAATCCCAAACCCCAGGAATCCTGTTCACTCAAGCTCAAAGAAATCATGTTACTGGCTGATCCTTCTCACCAGGCTGGCACATCTGTGTATTTTCTATCTAAATGTTCACATTGGCCTGAGGCATCTCTTCACATTTTCTCTACATAGCCTGACACTTTCCTCTTCTCATCAGCCTAGAGCTTCTGAGGAAAAGAGAGGACTGAAATACAATTTCACTGATATGTCTCTCTCCAACGAGTGGAGGTAAAAAAAAGTAAAGTTTAAAAAAATACCTAAAACTTAATAAATGACTCAAAACTATAATAAAAAGAACCTTACACTGGCCCAGGCATAATATTGCCAATCTCAAGATAATAACAACATCAAAAAGGATATCACAAAATTAGTGGGCTTAAATAGAGATATAAAAACTGGAAAGGAAGAACTGAAAATATCCAAGGGTAGGAAGGATAGCAGAATAGAGGTTTAGGGTCCTCATATTGGGACTTCCTCTGGTCTTGGGGTTTCCGGCTTTCCTAGATTTAGGGTCATGGAACTCCAGCTTAATTTAGTCTTAAGATATTGGTCTCTCTTGGTCTTTCAAGTCCACCTAGAGATGCTTGACTCCAGGGTCTTTATGTGTGTGTGACACCTCATATCCTTGGGTCTTAAGTCTTCAAGCTAAGTTTTTTTTATCTCAGGTCTTGTGACTCAGGTCTCAGGCTTTCTATGTATCCCCACTCATAGGCTTGGTTCTTTCATCCTGGGTTTTCAGCCTTTTGTCTAACTCAAGACACAAGACTTGCATCCAACTCAGTTATCCGACAAAGGCCACCTTCTTTATGTACATAATGGCTCTAGGGCTTCTGATGGTCTCAAGGCTGAGGTTTCCAAATATCTTGGGACACAGGTTTTATACTTTAGTCCACAGGTCTCAATTCTGTCTTCTGTGTTGGGAATTATATCCATTATGGGCCTTCCACCTTCTGTACATCTTAGGTCTTTGGATCCTTGGGCCTTCTACTAGTTTTGGATTTATCTCACAGGATGGCCTGGCATAAGGAACAGCTCTGCAATGCTTATTTTGATAGTAGATACTCTGCACCTATTAGGAAGGGGTTAGGAAACCCCTTTGTCACAAACATGCACACATGGATGTACACACACACATTTACAAAAAAATATGCATGGAGAGAGTATTGCAAGAAATCAAAGGGGAAGACACAGACTCATGAAGAGGCTGAAGTACCCAAAGGTGGGTGGAGGGGAAAAGCAAAAGAACAAGAGAACAGAGAGAAGAAAGGTGAAATGGAAAGACACAAAGAACAAAGAGACACTGAGGCACATAGAGCAGGAAAAAGGAAAGAAAATGGCCCAAGAGAGGCCAGAAAGGACATGTAGAAGAGAGAAACCCAAGACGAAGAGTAGAAACAGCAGAAAGGAGGCCAGAATCAGAAAAAGGTAAAATGTCAAACTAACAAAATGGGAGAGAATGATGAACAATCAAGAGTTCACAAAGAGGAAAAAAAAGAGGTGGACAAGACAAGGAATGAGCAAAAAGCATGAGACTCAGAGACACAATGGGAAGAACAGTGAAAGAAGAGCAAGAGCTAGGAAAACAAAGACAATTAGTAACAAAATGAAAAAATGAGAGCCATCTAAGACAAGGCACAAATAACTCTTATGAACAAAAAAGAAAACGAGACAAAGATACACAGAGAAGAAACAAGCAAGAGGATCATGGAATTGGGTAAGAAACTTGAGAGAACAAAGACCAAAGACATTCAAGGAAAAAATAGATAAGCAAAGAAATACACACTTATGAGTGAAAGAGATGAGGCAAGGCAGACTTTTAGAAGTAGAAGAGACAAGATATAGTGAGGGGCACAACAACTATGAGAAACATCACAAAGAGAACAAAAGAAAACAAAAAAAGAACATTAATAACTACAATAAGCTATGATTAGTACCAATACTACTTATATAACTATTAACAATTATAATAACAACAACATGAGTGGCAGAGGATTTAAACTCAGAATGTGTGCCTTTTTAATATTCTACTACAACTGTTTATAAGAAATTCCAAAAGCCAAATGAGATGCCACAGATGAGTGAATATTAATATAAAGGGCCATTAAGAGGTCCTAGTCAATGCCCTCATTTTTTATCTTCATCCTTTCCTATCCCTTTAGAAAACTAACTTGATTTTCCCACCCATCACAATTATAACACTTGCTTTTCCTTTAACACTACTGCAAATACATTCTCTCACAAGATGATATAAGAAAAGGGGCCACACTTTCAGCAACAAAACAAAAATTTTGTTTTAAGTTTCTATATGTTTAGGCCTCTAAGAGTGGCAAAGAATTTATGCAGTAAAGATAAAAAACAGATAAGGTGAGACTAACCTTAACACAACTGGTATAGACTAATTAATCATTAAGTTGCTTCAATGAACCTAGTTGGCAATACAGGCATAACTTACCTCATTTTATTGCACTTGGCTTTACAGTGCTTCACAGATGTTGCATTTTTTACAACATCCTCTACCAGCAACAAGCTAACAACTCATTTTATTGCTGTATTGTGGTTGTCTGAAACCAAATTGTAGTATCTCTGAGGTATGCCTTTGCAGGTTACTTGTCATTATCCCATCTCACATTCAGGCCCCTCCTGCACAAAAACCACCATAGCCCATTGCACAAAAACCTCTGACAAACAGCTATTAGCTCCAAACAGGTCCTCACATGATTACAACACCAACAACTTACTTTATTCTGCTATTCTAAAATGCTAGAGTGCCAGGCATGTTGATCTTCCTTTGTTGTGTTCAAATTTCTTGCTCTCTGGATTGCTTTTCAGAAGGATGAACGATTTGATAGATATAAAGGGAACAAACAGGAGCTACAAAAAAGAGGGAGAAAATAACAAAGGAAACTATATATATGCATAAAGAAGTATTAACTGAGTACTCACTAGAGTTATAGGAAGATTCAAATTATGAGTTATAGAAACTATCTCTACAGAGCTTAGAAATGTATAAAGTTTAGGTCCTTAGAGGTAAAACTAATACAACTTCCTCATAGAATGGGAAACTATGCCATAAACAGGAAAATATCTTGTCCTTTACAATCAGGACTTACTACACTTGGACCATCTCCCAACCTGCAGCCATCTAATCAATCAGCCTGTCTCACATCACCATTTTCACCCATCTCAAACACAGTTGCTTCCCAGGTGAGTTAGGAAGCTATTTTTACCAAAGCAGACACAGTTCATAATGATCAAAATAATTTCAGTGGAAATCTAAATGCAATGTATACTGAAACATGAAAGACAGTATCCTTATTGTGCTTTTAGGAACAGCTTACCCACCTCTGATGTGTGGAGGATGTCTTGAGACTTCACCTTCCTATCTGGGCCCAGGAAAAAATCTTGGTAGAACCTCCTGGCCTAGGGTTGTTGCCCAGTGGTAGTGAGCTATTCCCCTGGAGGATCCTCATGCCCCATCTCCACCTAGGGATCGTCAAAGGGAATAGGTCACTAACACTGCAAAGCAACAAGCCTATTCTTCTAAGGAAGGTCTGGAGAAGAGATAAAAGAAAAATAAATTACTGAAATGCAGTATACTGGGAAAATCTGTCTCAAAGAACAACTAGTAATTAGATTAAGTGATGTCTACTCTTTTTTTCCATGTGAATTGAGGGGTGGAGATTAAGAACTGTGGAGAGCTCTATATTCTAGCTACCAGCCTAGAGAAAAGCAAATGCTTCTACTACTCATTCCAGCTTTTCCCTTGAATTTCACCTCATCACAAAGAGGAATTTAGAGGTGAATTATTACCAAAATTCCCATACTGTACTTTATTCTCCAGTCTCTACTAATGAGCAGTCTTCTGTATTGTGGATTATTAATGTTCTAGTGTTCTCACCATAAAATAAAGTGAAAGGACAAAAAAAGGACAAAATCAAGGGGTTGAAAATAGAAGGAACAGATAAAGCTTTCTCAACCAAAAGAGCTATCAAGCTACTTAGAAAAGCTCCAATATTGTCTGATCCTATGAGTTCTATAAGAACTCTTCTTCATATTGCCTCAGGCTTCTTTTATAAAGCACTCTTTTAATAACTGAACAATTTACCACAAAGTGTCTCTCTCACCTAGTTTTGTAGGATTCTTCTCTTTTAAAATATAGTTTTAGCCCTAGCCAGTTTGACTCAGTGGATAGAGCATCGGTCTGCAAACTGAATGGTCCCAGGTTCGATTCCAGTGAAGGGCACATTCCCGGTTGTGGGCTCAATCCCCAGTAGGGGATGTGAAGGAGGCAGTCAATCAATGATTCTCTTTCATCGTTGATGTTTCTATCTCTCCTTCTCCCTTCCTCTCTGAAATCAATATAGATCGATACTCAACCACTGAGCCATGCCGGTTGGGCAGGATTCCTCTCTTTTAATTCATTTTAGTCAGATGCTGGAGCACTACCAATGGAAACAATTGTTTTCTACTCAATCTACACGGGACATTTCTTGAACAGCTTACATAGATGGGACACCACCAGAGTCTCAGGATATTCAGAGAAACCAATAATCATTACAGTGATATAAAACATCAGTTGTACTGGTGTGGCTCAGTGGTTGAGCATCAACCAATCAACAAGGAGGTCACGGTTTGATTCCTGATCAGGGGCCCAAGTTGAGGGCTCAATCCTCAGTAGGGGGCATACAGGAGGCAACCAATCAATGATTCTCATCATTGATGTTCTATTTCTCTCTCCCTCTCCTTTCCTCTCTGAAATTGATATATATATTTAGTTGTTATGACAACTAAGGAAATTACACAAAAGGAAAAACAAGGTGGAGAAGGCTAGGAATCTGGTAAATAGCTTAACACAGGACCTTGAGTCTCTTATTCTACCTTTTAGTAATTTCAAGTAATAAACCCTCAATTTCTTAAAATAAGGGAATGAGAGGGGCAATGAAATTAGGTCTGCCAAAATAGGACTATGACAGATCACGTTGTACTACTCATTAACAAATCCTTAGCACTTAGTACCACCTGCCAAAGGAAAGTAGAAATAATTTTTGAGGCCTGTACATCAGAAGGCATAGGATTGTTCTCTCTCTCCTAAGTAGCTATGAGATTTTAAATGAAGCAATTTATTGCTTTGCATCTCTAATTCTTTATTTATAAAATGGGGACCAAGTATGCTTGCTGTTATAGACCTCACTGGAGCCTACTTCTGAAGGGCAAATGAAATAATACGCCAAATTCATTCTGTAAAGTCAAAATGTGTATATATATATAATCTGTAGGATTTGAAACTGGCTCCTATTCTGTTTTAAAAAGGAGCTCTTGCAGGAAGTTAAAGTCCTTAAAGCCAAAGACAGAATAACCACAACAAACTTCTCAAACTACCTTTTTCTTCAGGTGGTCTGCAAGCCATCCTTCAATTAGTTGGAGCTTGTCCAGATTCTCAAAAGAAAAGATGTACTGAATATGGAGCTTCTTAGAGTTTCTTGTAGTCCTCAGGTCTCACCTATCCAGAATGTCCTTGAAAAAAAAAAAGGCCTCAGTAGGATAGGATACCAAAAACGGTTGAGAAAGTCTCAACAACATAGAAAAAAACCTAGGAAGTATGAACCTGAATCATTAGATATAAGTGTGTCCTGTCTCTCCTGTACAGTCTCCCTAAGGTCCTATTAATGGCAAGCACTGGTAGTATCACTGAAGATTAGGCAAGTGTAAAAAAAAGAACTAAATGAAAATATGGGGCAAACCAATACCCACTTGTGGGTGACTAAATTTGTGGCTTAAAGGTCATGATCTTGCTGAAAATACTTCAAGATGCAATGTAACAGAGAAACTGCTACTACTGCCTGGAGGTACAATTGCCTTGACTATTTTTAATATTTAGTTAGCTGTCTTTACTATAAGATAGGAGCTCACTGGGGCAGGTATAAGCCAGGTTTGCAATCTTGAAAGTACTTTGCATAGTGTGGTATGGTGTGGAAAGAATCAGATATGACTTCCAGATTTCTAATCAGGAAATGCCATATATTTATAAGGAACTTTCTGTCAACATCAAACAAATTCTAATAGTAAGTGAAAGGTCACTTACTCAACTCTATATACTCTAGATAAAATGTCCAGTAAATCCAAACTGGTACTCTATGATGAACAAAATATAAACTATGTTCTCAATATGAACAGAACAAGCTTCAAAATCTCTTTGAAAATCCTTTCCCATCCTTATTTAACATAAGATTAGACACTTCATCCCCAAATACAGGGGTCCAATTATACATTATACATATTTACTGTGCTCCCTCCTGAAACCCCATTAATAATGGTAAATAGACACTCCATCTGGAAACTTTTAAAATGAATCCAAGCCCAAATCCATTTATATTGTCTAGTTAAAATACTTAAAAGGTAACAACTTTTCTGGTCTCTCCAGATCAATGTGGGAGACACATAGATTGGTTGCCTCCTTCATGCACCCCAACTGCCACTTGCAGTCCAGGGACTGAGCCTGCAGCCAAGGTACATGCCTTTGACCAGAATCAAACCCGAGACCCCCTTAGTCCAAGCGCTGATGCTTCATCCACTGAGATATACTGGATAGGGCCAGAATACCTGTTTTTACAGCTACTAGAGATTTTATTTCAAGCAATGAATTGAAAAACAACTTCAAAAAAAAAAAAAAAAAGAAAAACAACTTCAAAATTCACCTTTGGATGCTTTCTAGTGCAGACTTCAGTCCACCTACAATTGACCCATCATTCCTAAGTAGGGGTTCAGAACTGGCTCAGAATTCATCCCTTTAAAACAAATTCCAATAAATAGTTATAGTTATATATTAACACTGAATGATCATTTGATTAGTAGCAATAAAAAATATCATAAGCATAGACCAGTGTTTCTCATATTGGGGTGATAATAACACTCAGTGGAGGTTTGTGGACCTCATGGATCCCCCACTACATAAATCATATAAAACATTATATATATATATATCTTTCACAAAGATATATTGAACTAGGAAAACATGTTTACATTTCAAATAACTTCGTTAAGTCAGTGTTCCTCAAAACACATGTTCTTTATTATCTCAAAGAATTTTGTTCCTGTGGAACTTCAGTTTGAGAAACAATGGCACAGACCATGCTTCCAAAAAGGCTCAGGAATATTTGTATATTACTCCCAGTCAGTCAGACAAATAATGTCTTTAGGCATTTAGCTGTGAGGGAATATGGATATGAATTAAAATGGGCAGTAAGAGAAGCCCAGCACATTATGATTCTTCTTGTTCTTGCTAGGATATAATAATATGAACAAAAAATGTTTCAAAGTTGATGTTAATATTTTTCAGCTGCATGTTTGTTTGTTTTATATCAGGGAGGCTAAGCTTTTTTGCTTATCAAGGTACCTGTTGAAAAAAGTCAAAGAGGAAGAAGGTATATTAACTTCATCATAAAGTAGGCAAGGTCATGGCTTTCTTATAAAAGTTATGCTTCTCCATTGCCCTCTTGCCAAACTAAAAAGGCATCATTGCTACTCTCATCTGTTCTGGGGCAGAGATAGAATAAAAAGGTACAAAGAGCCAATGTATCATATTTATATCCCCAATTTCCGAACCTTGAAAAGCTCAAACTTATGAGATTTAACAATCAACAATTTGGCATGTAGCCAAACACAATGACTAAGTCTTATCTCTTTAATCAATTTCCATGCCTCCAAAGGAAGTAAAAACCAAATGGCATTAAATAAACCAACTGGACTACCCAGATGGCTGCAATATTAATCATATCCTGAACCAAAGAGAAGAAGTAAACCCAACTTCTTCTTTAAATTTACCCTGTCAACTTCAAACCCTGGTGAGCTCCTTTTATTAAAGCTTAACATAATTCATACAAGACAGCACTTGATTATCATTTCCTAAAATTATTTCAAGTGTGCTTATATTAGCTCAACAATACTACCATCTATGGGATGAGATTATATATATAGAACTATATTATTTCTAACCCTCACTTAGGTGTAACCTAGCATAGGACCAGGTACACAATATTAATTCTTATAATTCTGTTGGTTCACTCATATGGTGAGACTACATTTGCAGATGAGGCGAGAATTGGTAGAGAGACTTAACAGGAAACCTCTGGGTAGTATCTAAGAGAAAACAGAACAGGGGAAAGATTACTTAGTAACTACAAAATAGTACTTACAGAATTCTAAAGAGCCAGAGACTCTTCTTACAGCTGTCCAAGGAGCTAGAAGTATAAACTGCACCCTGACCTGGGATGACCTTTTGACATCCTACTTAGAGGAATAGTATTCTTTTTCAGTGATTACAAAGAACTGCTGTTGTGATGACTAGTTATTTGCTTCAGTAGTTCTTTATTAAATACTTCTCTGCCACCAAAACCTGTACAGTAGAGGCTAGGCTAACCATTTTTACCAGGTAGCGCACTGTCAAACAAGTTTATGTCCGGAAGAATGGCTAGATCTTAGCTTACTATTCTTTTGATATAAAACAGGGAAACAGGTCCCATCATTTTTAAGTCCTCATTATGTAATAGATTAATCAAATAAGGTGAACTTTGGTTTTCAAAAGCACCTCAATATATGTTGTCTCATTTCATGCTTTTACAGTTATTATCTTCTTGAAATAAGTAGGGGCTGGTTGGTGTTCCAGATGAAGAAACTTAAGGATTAGGAAATGTAGGTAGTTTTTCTAAAAGAGAATGGTGGTAAAACCCAAATGGCATGGTTTTAGAATGGTGGTAGAGCTCAAAGATACTGGTCTTAAGAGTTCCATTCTCGAACTCCTTTAGTATAGCAAGAGTCACAGTGGTCTATCCACAGACCCACCACCCTTAGTAAAATGAGAGACACTGGTCATCAAGTACATGGTATAAATGGGTTTTTAACTTCAAAAGTTTAATGCCCAGTTTATCAATTCCACCTTGCAATCCAGATGTCTTTCTTAATAAAAAATAGCGATAACTTTTGGTTGTATCCTGGCAATTGACTCTGTAGAATAGCAATATACAAAGAGGAGAGATTCTCAGCCAGGAAACCTGCTTCGGAAGGAAAAATGCAGAGATAGTGTTAACCTTCCTTCCTGGGTAGACAACTTTCAACTGATGTGTGTGTGTGTGTGTGTGTGTGTGTGTGTGTGTTAAAAATCCAGAATGTAAAGGGTGGCAATCCAGCTCCTTGGGCTTGCCTTGCCTTGAGCATTTTGCCCAGTAAAGCAGTAACAGAGGTGGGCAGAGATAACTCCTGTCCCAAGAATAGGACAATAATTGGAATTCAGATTATTAACAAATGCAAGAAAAGGAGTGAAGGCCCATCCACCTAGTTCAGGCCTGCTTTTGGTAAACAACACTGCACAAACAAACACAACATCAAAGTGGTAGGGAGGTCTTGAGCTGATGGGTTGGAAAATGGGACAATCAGTACTGTGTTGAGTAAAAACACAGAAGGACCTTTGGGTAGTCAGCATTACTGAAAAGCAATGCAAAAAGGGAAATGGAGGGTCCATGTCAGATGGTCAGGACCACGTAAAGTGCAACTGAAGCACCACAGCAATATAAACTGGGTAAACCAATGACATCTGGGATTGTTAACATTTAAGCCCAAGTGAAAGGGCCTTGCCCAATCAACATTCCCCACCAGCAATTCAAAAGGGCAGGATGAGGTGGGGCGGGGTGTGGCAGGGCAGGGGCAGGGGCAGGGGCAGGAAGGATCACAATATTATCTAATGGCTGGATACATGGACAACTGAAATTGTGATTATTAATGGTCCACAGAAGGGTCCAAGGACAGGCAAGAGGTAGGAAGAGGGAAGATAAAGGTAGGACCATGACTACTTGGAAATGTATGCCCTGGAGCATTGCAAAAGGAGTGGGAGTATCGGTTGCTCTTTGAAGGACAAGTTAAGGGCATACTGCAATGTTTACACTTTATGATGCCATGAGAAATTGGGGCTGGGAGTGCTTGCCTAATAAGATCAGGGAGGACAAACCCATTGCTAATTGCCATTGTGTCTATCAACATTTGCAGTTTTGTGTGGTCAGCAGCCCCCGCAGTAATGCATAGGGGTTATAATGGAATGGTATCCTATTCCAACAGAAGGGGTCATACATGATGTATACAAAGAAAATATGGGGTCCTATATAATAATCAGAATTTTGGATAAATGTTTGAGAGCTGAGGTCAGCAGTAATTCAAAGGCAATGGTAAGGGCATAGAGCACAGCACCTTTCCTACTGCATAGGCCCACAGACAAATACAATTAATTGTGCACATTAATAATCTCAATAGAAGAGCTCATTCATAGTTAATATGCCCCTAATACAAAGGGGGGAATGAGGAGATGCAATCCTACTCGAACAGAAGCAAGGACAATTGCAATTATGCACATTAAAGTAGAAAAGAGGGAGGGGCCCGTTGAATAGCATCTCCTTGCTCTAAAGCAAGGAGGGTACAGTCATTCTGATATAAGATTTACTTACAAAATTACATTTGTGCACATGAAACTTCCAAGTGAACAAATCTTTTGAGTAGTGGGCACTGTCTGATGCAAATGCTAAGGAAGTAGGTGATGGGCTTATCTAGTGCAGAGAACAGGAGAAAATGTAACTGCAGATATTAAAGGTCCAATGAGGGCTTTGGTTGATGAGCACTCTGCTGTACTGCAAAGGGAAGTTGGCAGGGTGGGGCGGGGGAGGGGGGGTGTCTACTAATAAAGACAATAGACAATTTCAATATGTATAGTACCAGTCCACTAGAAGAGGCCTTGGAGAAAAAAATAGTATCCCCTGCAATAGTGCAAAGGAGGTACAATAGTCCTAGAAGTGATAGGGATATGGAAAACAGCAATTCTGCACATTAACTGTCCAAATGCAAAGGTCTCAATAGTAGGTGTTACCTACTAGAAGGCAAAGGAGGTTGGGAGTATGTTGTGTGTCAGTGTCCTAGTCTAGTGTACAAGAACCCAGGCAAATGCAATTACGCACATTAATAGGCCAAGTAAAGGGGATTTAGGGTTCAGCAACTATGGTATACTGTCAACGGAGAGCAATAGGGTAGGATGAACCAAGTTGAAATTATGTACATTAATGTCCAAGGAATATGGTATAGTTAATTAAAACCTTGTACCTTGTACCAATATAAAAATCTTAAGGTAGTGGGCACTCCTTGCTAAAAGGCTAAGGGAATAAGGAGAGGGTTGTCCTTATCTGGTGTACAAGAACATGTACAGATGCAATTATGCACAATAAGCCATGAAAAGATACCTTTTCATGTGATCAGTACCCTTGCTATACTATAATAAGGGTCTGAGAGCATATAGGATCTTATTCAAATGAGATGAGCCATGTGAAATTACACACATTAATGTCCCAGGTATAAGGCTGTAATCAACTATAATTTCGCACCTTGACTGTCCACATGTTAACAGTCTTGTACAGAGGGCACTCAATGCTGAAAGGGGATAGGGAGAGGAGGTGTCATTGTCTAGTACACAGAAACCCAGACAAGCACATTCATATTATCGAGCTAAGAAATGGGTCCTTCAGAGTCAGAATCCCTCTGGTATTTTAAAGAGATTGAAATCAGAGGAAGGATTCTAATGTAATTATTATACACATCAACAGTTTGAAAAGGGGCCTTAAGTGGACAGTACCCCACGCAGTAAAGCAAAGAGGGTGTGAAGAGTCAGGAACCCATCTTAATTCAAAAGATTATAGACAACTAATTAAACATATCCATAGTCCCAAGAGAGGGCTTTAAGGTCAGTAACCTCTGCTTCCATAAGTGCAAGAGATTGAAAAGGCACAGTTATGGACTACTGAGAGTGTGTACAAGATAAAAGTTGTGTACATTAACTGCATAAATGTGTAAGGTCTTTAGCAGTAGGCACCTCCTGCTAGAGTATAAATATGATGGGGGAGTGGCATTACCTGGTGTACAGGTACAGGAGCAAATGTAAGTATGCACATTAACAGTCCAGGAGAGTGAATCTTGGCTAGTCAGAAGCCCTTGCAGTAATATAAATGGGGCAATGAAATGGGATGCTATTCTAACATAAGGCAAGTAACAGGTAATTAATACACCTTCTTGTAAAATGAAGAGGGTCAACCACTTTCATAAAAGACATAATTGTGGTCAACTACTATGACTCACTTTTAACTATATTAAGTACAAAGGTCCTTAGTAAAGGGCATCCACTGCTGAATATAAGGAAAATGAGTGAGGCCTATATCTACTGCAGAGGAGAAAGGATAAAAGCAAATGCTTCATTTAATGTTAATGCTTCATTTGCATTAACAGTGCAAAAGAAGGGGTTTTGGTGTTCAGATCCTCTTTTGTAAAATTTAATATATGTGACAGGACAAGACGCCCCTTCATAGTTCCAAGAACCCTATGTTGTAATGCAAATGAAGTAGGAGAAAAAGGAATCTTAGATTGACAAAAGGGACCACAGCTACAATTAGAACTTTATCTACAATGACTTCCAGATGATATAAAGAAACTGAAAAGTCATGTTCCTAAACTAACAAAAGGGACCACACTTGCATTTAACCACACTTACAGTCCCAAGTACTTTCTATGGTAATGCAAAAGATGTTTAAGGGCCTGGATGGATCCCAGACTAAGGAAAGGGACTATAGCTGCCTTTAAGCACATTAAGCACAACAGTCACTGTTGTAATGCCAAGTGAGATGGGGGAGGGAGGGATGGGATCTTAGACAAGTGGAAGGGACAGTAGCCCCAGGGGCTTTTAACAGTCCCCAAAGCCTCCTAGGTAATGAAAAGGGAAAAGGCAGGATATGATCCTGGAATTACAGAAGGGACCACAACTTCAGTTGAGCACACTGACAGTGCCAAATGCCCATCCAGGTATTGTAAAAGGGCTAAGAGGTGGATTGGGAACCTAGACAAAAAGGACCACTGCTGCAATTAGGCAACTTCACAGAACCAAATATATGTCTAGTAAATGTAAACTGCCTAGGAGTGCATGGGAATCCTATAATTAAGCCCATTAACAGGCCCAAGTACCCTCTGCTATACTGCAAAGGGAGTGGGAGGAAATGGAAAGAGACAAAAAGAAGGTGCCACAGCAACCAAATAAGCACATTTCAATAACATATCTACTCTCAGGCAATGCAGAGGAATGGGAGGATAAAAGTTACCAGAGTAACAGTTTCAAGGTCCTTCAGTTTTAATACAAAGTGAGGATAGATGGGTTCCATAGTGGCATTTAAGCACATTAACTGCCCCAAGGACCCTCTGTGTTTTTTTCCCCTTGGAACCCTCTTTTAATTCATAGAGAGGATGGGTGAGTTGCAAAGTAAGATAAAGACAGTGCTGGCATTTAAGCACATTAACTGCCCCAAGGATTGTTTTAATGCAAAGTGAGGATGGGTGGGTTTCACACTAAAAGGCAGTAGTAGCATAATTTAAACACATTAACTTCCCCAAAGACCTTCTGCTTTAATGCAGTTAGGATGGATGGGTTCCACCTTAACTTAAGGGCAGTAGTGGCACTGAAGCACATTAACTGTCCACGGACTCCATTTTAAATCAAAGTAATTATGGGTTATATGAGTGACATAAGGACACTAGTGGCATTTAAGCACATTAATTGCCCCAAAGACCCCCTGTTTCAATGCAAAGTGAGGATGAGTGGGTTCCATATTACCTAAGGACAGCTGTGGCATTTAAACATATTAACTGGTCCAGAGACTGTTTTAATACCAAGTGAGGATGGGTGGGTTCCACCTTAACAAAAGAACAGAGGTGGAGTAAGGACCCTCTACTTTAATGCAAAGTGAGGATACATGGGTTTTATAGTGACATAAGCACAGTACTGGCGTTTAAATTTAAGCACATTAACTACCAAGAACTCTGTTTTAAATCAAAATCAAAGTGAGTATGGGTTCCATAGTGACATAGAACAGTAGTGGCATTTATGCACATTAACTGCTCCAAAAACCCCTTATTTTAATGCAAAGTGAGGATGAGTGGGTTCCACACTAAAAGACAGTAGTGCATTTAAGCGCATTAACTGCCCCAAGGACTCCATTTTAAATAAAAATCAAAGTAAGAATAGGTTCTATAGTAACATAAGGATGGCAGTGCAATTTAAGCACATTAACTGCCTCAAGGACCTGTTTTAATGCAGAGTGAGGATGGGTGGGTTCCATATTAACCTAAGGACAGCTGTGGCATTTAAACACATTAACTGCCCCAAGGACCCTGTTTTAATGCAAAGTGAGGCTATGGGTTCTAGAGTGATATAAGCACAGTAGTTGCATTTAAGTTTATCAACTGCCCCAAAGACCCTCTGCTTTAATGCAAAGTGAGGATAGATGGGTCCTATAGTGACACAGCACAGTGGTTGCATTTAAGCACATTAACTGGCCCAAGAAACTTCTGTTTTAATTCAAATCGAGGATGCGTGGGTTGCAAAAGTAAGATAAGGGCAGTAGTGGCATTTAAGCATATTAACTGTACCAAGGAACCTCTGTTTTAATGCAAAGTGAGCATGCGTGGGTTCCACCTTAACACAAGCACAGCAGTGGCATAATGACCCTCTACTTTAATGCAAAGTGAGGATATACGAGTTCTATAGTGACATAAGCACAGTACTGGCGTTTAAATTTAAGCACATTAACTACCAAGAACTCTGTTTTAAATCAAAGTAAAAGTGAGTATGGGTTCCATAGTGACATAAGGACAGTAGTGGCATTTATGCACAATAACTGCTCCCAAAATCCCTTGTTTTAATGCAAAGTGAGGATGAGTGGGTTCCACACAAAAGGCAGTAGTGCATTTAAGCCCATTAACTGCCCCAAGGACCCTGTTTTAATGCAAAGTGAGGCTATGGGTTCTAGAGTGATATAAGCACAGTAGTTGCATTTAAGTTTATCAACTGCCCCAAAGACCCTCTGCTTTAATGCAAAGTGAGGATAGATGGGTCCTATAGTGACACAGCACAGTGGTTGCATTTAAGCACATTAACTGGCCCAAGAAACTTCTGTTTTAATTCAAATCGAGAATGGGTGGGTTGCAAAAGTAAGATAAAGACAGTAATGGCATTTAAGTTTATCAACTGCCCGAAGACCCTCTGTTTTAATGCAAAGTGAGGATACATGAGTTCTATAGTGACATAAGCACAGTACTGGCGTTTAAATTTAAGCACATTAACTACCAAGAACTCTGTTTTAAATCAAAATCAAAGTGAGTATGGGTTCCATAGTGACATAAGAACAGTAGTGGCATTTATGCACATTAACTGCTCCAAAAACCCCTTATTTTAATGCAAAGTGAGAATGAGTGGGTTCCA
>NW_006289407.1:141341-145769 GCF_000327345.1 Myotis davidii
CCAAAGATCCTCTGCTTTAATGCAAAGTGAGGATAGATGGGTCCTATAGTGACACAGCACAGTGGTTGCATTTAAGCACATTAACTGGCCCAAGAAACTTCTGTTTTAATTCAAATCGAGGATGCGTGGGTTGCAAAAGTAAGATAAGGGCAGTAGTGGCATTTAAGCATATTAACTGTACCAAGGAACCTCTGTTTTAATGCAAAGTGAGAATGCGTGGGTTCCACCTTAACACAAGCACAGCAGTGGCATAATGACCCTCTACTTTAATGCAAAGTGAGGATATACGAGTTCTATAGTGACATAAGCACAGTACTGGCGTTTAAATTTAAGCACATTAACTACCAAGAACTCTGTTTTAAATCAAAGTAAAAGTGAGTATGGGTTCCATAGTGACATAAGGACAGTAGTGGCATTTATGCATATTAACTGCTCCCAAAACCCCTTGTTTTAATGGAAAGTGAGGATGAGTGGGTTCCATACTAAAAGGCAGTAGTGCATTTAAACACATTAACTGCCCCAAGGACCCTGTTTAAATGCAAAGTGAGGCTATGGGTTCTAGAGTGATATAAGCACAGTAGTTGCATTTAAGTTTATCAACTGCCCCAAAGACCCTCTGTTTTAATGCAAAGTGAGGATGAGTGGGTTCCACACTAAAAGGCAGTAGTGCATTTAAGCCCATTAACTGCCCCAAGGACCCTGTTTTAATGCAAAGTGAGGCTATGGGTTCTAGAGTGACATAAGCACAGTAGTTGCATTTAAGTATATCATCTGCCCCAAAGACCCTCTGCTTTAAGGCAAAGTGAGGATAGATGGGTCCTATAGTGACACAGCACAGTGGTTGCATTTAAGCACGTTAACGGCCCCAAGAAACTTCTGTTTTAATTCAAATGGAGGATGGGTGGGTTCCACCTTAACACAAGGACAGCAGTGGCATAAGGACTTTAATGCAAAGTGAAGGTACATGAGTTCTATAGTGACATAAGCACAGTACTGGCGTTTAAATTTAAGCACATTAACTACTAAGAACTCTGTTTTAAATCAAAATCTAAGTATGGGTTCCATAGTGACATAAGGACAGTAGTGGCATTTATGCACAATAACTGCTCCCAAAACCCCTTGTTTTAATGCAAAGTGAGGATGAGTGGGTTCCATACAAAAAGGCAGTAGTGCATTTAAGCACATTAACTGCCCCAAGGACTCGGTTTTAAATCCAAGTCAAAGTGAGAATAGGTTCTCTAGTAACGTAAGGATGGCAGTGCAATTTAAGCACATTAACTGACTCAAGGACCCTGTTTTAATGCAATGTGAGGATGGGTGGGTTCCACACTAAAAGGCAGTAGTGCATTTAAGCACCAAAGTGAGGCTATGGGTTCTAGAGTGATATAAGCACAGTAGTTGCATTTAAGTACATCAACTGCCCCAAAGACCCTCTGCTTTAATGCAAAGTGAGGATAGATGGGTCCTATAGTGACATAGCACAGTGGTTGCATTTAAGCACATTAACTGGCCCAAGAAACTTCTGTTTTAATTCAAATCGAGGATGGGTGGGTTCCACCTTAACATAAGGACAGCAGTGGCATTTATGCATATTAACTGCTCCGAGGACGGTTTTAATCAAAATCAAAGTGTGAATGGGTTCTATAATGACATCAGAACAGTAGTGGCATTTAAGCACATTAACTGCTCCAAGGACCCTATTTTAAAGCAAAGTGAGGCTATTTGGGTCCTATAGTGACATAAGCATAGTAGTTGCATTTAAGCACAATAACTGCCCCAAGGACTTTGTTTGAAATCAAAATCAGTATGGGTTCTATAGTTACATAAGAACAGTTGTGGCATTTAAGCACATTAACTGCCTCTAGGACTGTTTTAATGCAAATTGAGGATATGTGAGTTCCACCTTAACATAAGGACAGCAGTGACATTTAAGCACATTAACTGTCCCTCCCCACTCTCTGCTTTAAATGCAATGTGCAGATGAGTGGGTTCCACACTAAAAGGCAGTAGTGGCATTTAAATGCATTAACTGCCCCAGGGACCCTGTTTTAATGCAAAGTGAGGACATATGGGTTGTAGAGTGACATAAGCACAGTAGTTACATTTAAGCACATCAACTGCACTGAGCACCCTGTTTTAATTCAAAGTGAGTATGGGTAGGTTGCAAAGAAAGATAAGAACAGTAGTAGCATTTAAGCACATTAACTGCCTCTAGGGGCCATTTTAATGCAAAATGATGGGTGGATTCCACATTAACATAATGGCAAGAGGCATTTATGCACATTAATTGCCCCAAGCACTCTGTTTTAAATCAAAATCAAAATAAGGGTTCTAGTGTGACATAAGAACAGTACTGGCATTTATGCACATTAACTGTCCCAAAGACCCCCTGTTTTAATGTAAAGTGAGGATAGATGGGTCCTATAGTGACATAAGCACAGTAGAGGCATTTAAACATTAACTGCCCCAAGGACCCTCTCTTAAGGCCAAGTGAGGATGGATGGTTTGCAAAGTAAGATAAGGACAGCCATGGCATTTAAGTACATTACCTACCTCTAAGACTGTTTTAATGCAATGTGAGGATGGGTGGGTTCCACCTTAACAGAAGGGCAGCTGTGGTATTTAAGCATATTAACTGCCCCACCCCACCCTCTGCTTTAATGCAAAGTGAGGATGAGTGGGTTCAACAATAAAAGGCAGTAGTGGCATTTAAATACATTAACTGCCCCAAGGACTCCGTTTTAATGCAAAGTGAGGCTATGCGGGTTCTAGAGTGATAAAAGCACAGTAAGTAGTTGCATTTAAGCACATGAACTGCCCCAAGGACCTTCTGTTTTAATGCAAAGTGAGGATAGATGGGTTCTATAGTGACACAAAGATAGCACTAGTTGCATTTAAGTTCATTAATCACTAGATGACTGCTCTAATGCAAAGTGAGATTAGATGGGTTCTACAGTACCATAAGTACAGTAGTGCCATTTATGTACATCAACTGCCCCTTGTATCCTCTTCTATTTTAATGCAAATTGAGGATGGGTGTAATCTATAGTAACATAAAGATAATAGTAGCAGTTAAGAACATTAACTGCCCCAAGAAGTCTGTTTTAATGCAAACTGAGGATCCCTGGGTTCCAAAGAAAGGTAAGAACAGTAGTGGCATATAAGCACATTGACTGTCTGAAGAATCCTCTGTGGTAATGCAGTTAGCAAGGGGAAAGAGGTTAACAGAAGGGAGTTATTGGGGATTGTAATTTTGCACATGATTGCAAATGCAAGTATGGATAATATATTAACTAAAAAGAAGAACCTTTGAGTAATGGGACCACGTTATACCTACCAAATGAGATACCCTGGACTTTTTATTTTTTTTTAAATATATTTTATTGATTTTTTTACAGAGAGGATGGGAGAGGGATAGAGAGCTAGAAACATCGATGAGAGAGAAACATCGATCAGCTACCTCCTGCACACCCCCGACTGGGGATGTGCCCGCAATCAAGGTACATGCCCTTGACCGGAATCGAACCTGGGACCCTTCAGTCCACAGGCCGATGCTCTCCACTGAGCCAAACCGATTAGGGCTACCCTGGACCTTTTAAATGGACAGTACTCCAGATAACTATGACTGTGCAAATTGTCCCAGAGCTGAGTTCTTGAACAATATTCACTCCTAGACAGTGTGATGGGGTAGGATTCCTTTTTGTTTTGTTTGTTTGTTTGTTGTTGTTGCACAGAACTAAAAGATTTGGGTTTTTTCTGCATCCACGATTAATGCAAAGGTGTTTTTGCCTGGAATATAATATGATGGGCAGAATTCTGGATAATCAGAATTTCACTCAGTGCAAAGACTTTAGGTGGTCAGCACGGTATATGATTTAGGGAGCAGGGCTGAAGGGGAGAGCTGGGGCTGGGGCTGGGGCTGGGGCTGGGGCTGGAGTGGGTCAGCTTTAGTTGAGGGTTCAATCCCAGTGACTCCAACCTGGGAAGGGCTGGGGCTAGATGTAGGGGTTTCGAGAGCAGGGGTGGGGAGGAACTGGGGACTGTGGAGGCAGAGCACCACAATATTTGTTATGTGTGCATTTAATACTCCAAGATAAGTTTGAATAGAGGAAACAAGTCCACAGCAATTCATGTTATCTGTCTGAGACAGTCAATGAGTGCAGCATTAAAGATGGGAACAAAGCAAGTCCTGAAGTGGAATGGACCTTCAAATATTTTTTATATTCAGTCATAAAGTTAACTTTTTAATTAACTTTTTATGTGTTGGAAGACTTGAAAAATCCAAACTGAAGTAGTTTATTAAGTCAATCTCAAAGTAAAAAAGATTAATGAAAAATGTTATCGCCAAATTATTTGACTTTGGATATGAATAAGTATGCCATTTTCATAAAAAAGCAATTGAAAACTTTCAGAGCCTCCAAAAGAAGC
>NW_006289407.1:146818-163509 GCF_000327345.1 Myotis davidii
AATAGACATTCCAGATAGTATAACGAACCCCAGAAAACAACAAAATTTCGAGCGATTAAAAAAAAAATCTAAGCAGGTATCTGCAGCCCCGATGGACAAGAAAAAAATTAAAGCAGGTATCCGAAGCCCCGATGGGCAATAAAAAGAAGAAGAAAAAAAAAAAGCAGGTATCCTAGGCCCCGGTGGGCCAGTGGTTTGGGGAAAAGGAGGACACAGCAGGTATCCGAGGCCCCGATGGGCTAAGGGGGGGAAAAAAAATTAAAAGCAGGTATCCGCGGCCCCGATGGGCACATTTCTTAAAGTAAATAAATAAAATCAGGTGTCCGCAACCCTGATGGGCAAAATATAGGAAAGTGGAGGAAATAGAGAACTAAATCATAAAATAGAGGACTCAACCAAAAATTGTTGCAAACAAAAATTTTTTCAAAATGAAAAATGTCATAAAAATATCCCAAATACCTAAAAAATATGGAGGTCTCAATAAAATGCTGGAAGAAAGTTTAGAATTTTCAAAATATTTTATAGAATTTTGGTGAATATTCTAAAAGAAATGCGCCATAAAGAGTGGTTGAGAGCTGGAAAATGTTCCAGAAAGAGCCACATGGCTGAAGACATCTTCATTAGAAAGATCCCATTCCACCTCAGGAGAAGAAGAAATATGGCGGTGGCAGCAAATTGCAGGGCTTTAAAAAGCAAGGGGGTGGAGACTGGGTGCAGACGGAGTGGAAGAGGCGTGGCTTAAAAGATTGAAAGCTAGACATCTTTGTGGTTTAGCTGGCTTAAAATTTAGAAAAAGGAGATTTCAAGAAAATAGAAACATATCTGAAAGTATACTAGACTGTAAATAGGCTTCATTTCTAGTCCAGGAACCATAACTTCAATGGGTCGCCATGGGTTATCTAAAATGGGGACCTTAAGTAAATAAAATTACTGATGCTAAAATTCTCCACAAACAACATAACAAAAGAAAACAATTTAGTTTAGTTTGGTTTTGAAAAGGGAGGAAGGGCAGGTATAGCTTTGATATGTTAATAAAGTATCCAAATGTATATAACTCCCCCATCAAACTTTTGAACCAAAGAAGGTAGGAAGGATCTCCAAGGTCAGAACCTTCTTCAAGGGACTTTCTCTTCAATTATCTTATAAGTCAGATGGTGAGCAACAGAGAGAAAGGAAAAAAAAAATTATTTGACCCCTAAATAATCATGGAGCCCTATTTGTAACCTGTATCTCACAACTCCTAGAAAGTCAAAAGATACATTGCCCTACTACTGTCAACTGCAAAGTAATACTATCAGACAAGCATACCCTCCAATCTCCGGATAAAATAGTATGCAAATTTTCATCCTTAAAAGGTACATTGCATCTTATATATGCTCTTCATTCACACACAAAAAAGTAATCTTCCTTATTCCAAATGAGGAATATTTTGTTACAAAGTGATACCCTGGAGAAGACGATGCTTAACACAAAGATAATTTAATAGTAAGATTTCATTCTGAAGGATAATTTTCCATAGGAGCCTTCCTGGATACCCCCAAAATTAAACTATATGAGCAGAAGCCTACAAATAAGGACTACTATAAGATATCACCCTAATTTAAGTTTTCACAAAGTCCTATGAAATGAATAGGGGGGGGACATTCGTTCATTGTATAAATTGGTACATTGAGATTGAGGGATGTTGACTTCTATTTGGTTTAAAAACCTAATAGCAACACGAGGATCCCAGGATAGAGATCCTTGGACTCAGATAACTTTGGTTGCACTTTAGTGAAATAACTCTGTTGATGAGACTACCTTGTGTGTCAGATCTCTCTAGTGAGAATTCTGGGATTTGTGTGGAGTTTAAAATTACTGTACTAATCATGGTATATTTGAATGGTACCTATGAAAGATAGTAGCTACAACAACTTTGATATCACTCAGTCATCAGGAAAGAAAAGGATTATAAATAAGTAGTATTCCCTTAACACCTGGAATCTCAGCCTGGACTAACCGGGAGGACCTAGAAAGCAAACCAACTACCACCAGCAGCAATACTATCAGGCCACCTGACAAATCTTGAACTCCTTCTCTATAGGCCATGAAATAATGGTATCGCTAGGAATCTGACTCCACTACAGAATTTAACCTTTTTCAGCTTATTGTGTCTTTAACACAAGCTATCAATTGTTAAAGTAACTAGGTCTGTCAAATACAGGTCTGTCCAAAACAATTTTCTACAATTGTGGAAATATCCCGTATTTTTTAGACCTTGACTTATGGAAATTTTCTTACCACTCAAAATGCATCAACTACAAAAAAAAATGACTTTAAACTAAAATATTTTGTTCCATAAAAACACCCTAAAAGGTGAAAAGACGAGCTATATACTAGTTGCCCTGGGGTTCAGCATCCAGCCCTGGTTCTGGGAGAGTGGTCTGGCTAGCAGACCATTTCCATTGATTGTCACAGTAATTTCTTTCATGAGATTCAGTGAGATCAAGCTGCCGAAATGGTGATATCGTGATGATTTTGGGTGACTCTCACTCACGTCGGACACAGGCCCTACCAGTGGTCGGCAAACTCATTAGTCAACAGAGCCAAATATCAACAGTACAACGATTGAAATTTCTTTTGAGAGCCAAATTTTTTAAACTTAAACTATATAGGTAGGTACATTGTTATTAACTTAATTAGGGTACTCCTAAGGCTCAAGGGGCCAAAGAGCAGCATGTGACTCCCGAGCCTCAGTTTGCCGACCACAGCGAGTCTAGGCTATCAAGGTCTACTGCAGATACCTAGGCTAAAAGAACTGCAGAGGCAAGAAAGCTATAGTTTTTAGATACAAACAGGTTCCAAAGAGTAGTTGCATTGGAAGTAGCAGCAGTGTTGCTACCTTTTATATTAGTCAGGTAGGGTTCATTTGGCAAAAATCAAAACAAAACAAAACAAAAAACATGAAAACATAAACAAATGTTTTTTGGACCTGAAAAGGGACATTATGAAGAATTTTCACATAAACTGCTGAATAAACAAATATGTAAGTACCTCTTCTGTTCCCTTTATTGCTACATTACTATACCTTACATGAGCCCATGAATTTTATAATATATTTAAATCAGATTACTTAAATAAAAAGGGACTCCAAAAAATATTTGCCTAGTACCCTGCATCATACATTGGAGCATCCCTGCTCTTTCCTGCCATTTATCACCTTCAGGCTTTACTTAACCCAAACGCATGACATATAGCAGGAACTATATGGGAGGAAGAAATCAAGTTCTCTTTTATTTTACTTACAGGTTAATAAATTTGTTAAACTATGCTTCCTTTCAAAAAAAAAAAAAAAAGCAGAAATGACCTGATTTAACCACCAGATGGCAGCACGAAATTATCAAAGAAACAGCCAGCCTGCAGGGAAGAAGCCAAGATCGTATAGGAAGAAAACCCAATTAGGGTCTTAGTTGAAGGGGAAAATGCCTCATTTATACTAGTTCAGTATCAGAAGAAAGAAATAAGGAAAAGTACTCAACTTCCTTTAATTTGAACACCCCCCACCCCTGTGGAAGTTTGACCTTGGCTTTTATGAATGCCATTTAAAGAGGGCTTTGATAAAGCATTCAAAATCAAATTAGCAGGCTAATGGGGGCCATTATCAGTGAAAAGCAGTTAAAGTAACAAAGACATATTATAGAAAAAGAATACTTGGGGAAGGGCTCTTTACAAACATAAGAACAGCTTGCAGTGGGAGAAAGAGCCTTATTGTGTGTAACTCGATATAAATATCTATATAAATAAGGGTGCCTGAATACTCTAAGTTGTCCAAAGATGGAACAGACTGCTTCCAAAACTGGTGAGATGCCAATCACTGAAGGTATGTAAGCCCATGGTGGATTTTGTGAGGATAATATGGAGATAATGAATGAGTCATGGCAATACGTTTCCTTGCATGAATTCAACAAAACCAGTTTCCAATTGTGGTTCTATTAACCAAGACTTTTACTGGAATGTCATGTCTGAGAGAGACATGCCCAGACTCTGGATGTCACCAGAAAGCTTTAAGGAATAACAACTGACTTTGAAGCCAATGTAAGGGCCTTGGAGAAATACTCTGATACCTTGCTTGGTCACATGGTTCATGGCAGTCTTTCCAGGTAAGGAACGAAGGTTGCAAGGAAAGAAACTCAAGACATCATTGGGGACCTCACCCAACTCTACAGGTATTATAGGCAAACCTGATGGCAACTAGGTGGCTCAGCTGTTTTGCCCTGAGGGGTTAATTCAGGGGTCTTCAAACTTTTTAAACAGGGGGCCAGTTCACTGTCCCTCAGACCGTTGGAGGGCCGGACTATAGTTTAAAAAAAAACTATGAACAAATTCTTATGCACACTGCACATATCTTATTTTGAAGTAAAAAAACAAAACGGGAACAAATACAATATTTGTATTTGCATGTGGCCTGAGGGCCGTAGTTTGAGGACCCCTGGGTTAATTAAAGTTCAATCATGAAATACCAGCAAAGCAGGTGTTTGTGTGTTTTTTTAAGGCCTATATGATCAATTGCTATTCTTATTGTGTTCATGCAAATGATCAGGCCAAATTGAAACTAGATTTAATACAGTAAATAGATTGGTCTTAATTTGGCTCTTTAATAAAAATTAGGGTGGTTTTAGGGAGGAAATTGTGTTTCAGTAGACTCTATAACGCACCATTGTGAATATTAGACTCAAAGCTTTATTTTTCACCTATGAATTGAACTAGATCCTGAATTTATCTCTACCGTTTACCCCAATAATACTAAAATTTATAACACAGTATGTCTCCACCAGGTTATAAACCTTACTCTCACTTAGGGAATACCACCTCTAGATACCATTGCCACCGCCTTCCGTGTCCAGGCCTCATCGGCCCTCTGACAGAGAACACATTCTAGCCTAGTTGAGAGTTGTAAGTCCTGGGACATGGGAGCTAACATCGGAATGAAGGCCATTCTCCTTTCCCAAGAACTGTCTAATATGGAAAGATTTACAACCTCGTGGCTGAAACAATCTAGTACCAGAAGTAGCTGCCTTTTGCAACCCCCAGCCTCTATTGCCTGTAATCTGGTCCCACAGGTGCCTGGAGGCACCCGCCCTCTGCAACCCCACTCCCTCCCCCAGTCCACATTGCCTGTAACCTGTCACCAAAATACCTTGCCTACTTTCCCATGTCTGTAATTCTTACTCTCCCACCTAATCTTTACCTCCTACCCAATATAAGCAGCTGCCTTATGGGGAAGGGCAGAGCAGATTTTTGTGGAAGATCTGCTGCTTTCCCATACTGCTGGCATTATTGTAATAAATGCTCATATATGATTCAACCCTGTCTCTACTTAATTGGCTCAAGTAGTGATAGGCAACTCAGACCCCTTGGTTATCCAGTTACAAAACTTTAAAATATTATAAAGTAATATTGAATTCTATTCATTATATATGTGTGTGTGTGTGTGTGTGTGTGTATGTATATACACACACATATATATATATATGTCTGTAATTTACTTTGAAATGCATATAAGCACAAGATGAGTTAATAGATTGATAAATGGTTATATGATTAAAAATAAGTATAATGGCATGTTAACTGTAGAAGATTTGAGGTGGGTCTTCACTGTACTATTCTTTCATTCTTGCTGCAGGTTTGAAAATTTTTATAATCAAAATGTAATGTTGGGGACAGGTGACATCACTGAGAATGAAGGAAGAGGGAACTCCAAGGATTCATCATCCACTGAACCAACCATTAAGCTGAAGAAAATGGTCAGAGTCAACTTTTTCAGAACTCTAGAATCTAATTATAAAACAACTACAAAAAGCAGAGGAGTGCTTAATGAAGAAACACTGCTAAAATACAGTAAGAGAGGATTGTGGCATTTTTGCTTACCATGCCCCTTTTCCTAGCTGAACTGGTGCTGTGTGGATGGCAGCCTGCACTCTTACTGTGGTTTACTGGTGCCAGAGGGGACAATTATAGGTGTTGTTTTGCAATTTAACAAAATTTACAGACAGTACTACAACAAAACAGACACAGTGCTATTATGATCAACTGAAGGCTAAAAATTTAGATATTCTAGATGAATTGGACAAATTCCAAGAAACATACAAACTACCAAATCTGGCTCAAGAAGAAATAGAAAACCTGAACAAACCTATACCAAATAAGGAGATTAAATCAGCAGCATAAAACCTCTTAACAAAGAAAAATCCAGTACCAGATGGTTTCATTCATGAAATCTACCAAAGGTTTGAAAAATAATTAGCACCAATAGTTTTCAAGCTCTTTCAAAAAATAAAAGAGTAGGAAACATCTCCTAACTCATTCTATGACACCAAAGCCAAACAAATATACTACAAATAAAAGCTACAGAGTAGTATTCCATCTGTACATAGATGCAAAAATTCTCAACAAAAACTAGCAAACCACATCCAGCAGCACATTAAAGGGGATATAAGAGGGTTTCCAAAATGGCAGCAGAGTAAGTGGAAGCTACACTGACACACTCTCAGGACCAAACTGGAATTACAATTAAAATACAGAAACACCACTTTGAATAATTACCTGAAGACTCCCTGGACAGAACCCTGATAACTGAGGATGGAAAGTAGAGACTGCATAGAGACTGGTAGGAGGGGCAGAGATGCAAAAGGACTGGCCGGGCCCCCACAGACAACTGCTGAAGTTCTGGAGAGATATCTCAGCTGTGGGAAGTTGCCACTGAGAACTGTGGGGTCTAAACCCCAAGCTGGGCTTCCCAGCAGAGAGCACCAGAACTGAGAAGGGTACACACATAACATATGGCTGTGAAAAGCAACAGGATTGCTGTCTACCAGGGAGAGATGGCTGGGAATGTAGGCACCCTCTTAACAGGCCAATACACATAATTTTGTGTGCAGCCCCAAACCCTCACATCTTTGTGTTTCCTGAACAGATAGACTACCCACAGTTTTGGGACCACACCAATCCCTTCAACCCAACTGATGGCATCCTTCTTAGTGAAATTCCTTTGCCTTCCCTCTTACAATTTCCCCCTCATCCCCCACCAGCTAGACTTCTCATTGTGTGGTGAGGAAAGGTGATGCTGTGATTCCATTGCTCTCTATCTCCCTACCACAAACACATACTCACAAGGCAATTCCTACCTGGCTTCCTCCCAGCACCACAATCTTAATGTTCCTGCTAAGTGGACTATCCAGGATGTGATACTCTGGAATAGGCATCAGGTGAAAGCTGGTAGAAAACTAGGACATGGCTGAGGTGGATATGGGCCACATGGCTGCTGAACAAAAGAGGCCAAGAGCCAAAGATCTCTGAGATTTTGTTGCTGCCACTGCCACTTCTTTCCTCAAGTGTCAATTTTTTGCTTTCATCTTCCGTATCCAATCCCTCTACCCGGCTTACAGCATCAGGGGCTAAGTCAAAGTTAAGTTGGGCTGTTCCCAGGATCAGAGACAGGAGGGAGATCTGACATGGGTAACAAGAAATGAACTATTATTTGTGAAGAAGCCCAGGCTAGTTTCCTTGAAGATAAAATAACATGTGGAAAGAGAGACCCAGGTGACAGCCAACACTAATTTCCAGGCATGACGAGGTCACCTGGGAACATCTAGTAATCACTAAAGCTGTTAGTAGTAATCAACCACTAAAAAAAAGAAAAGAAAAGAAAAAGAAATGGAACTATCAGTACTCCGTCTTCCTCACCCCAAGTTTAAATACAGAATGTCTCAGTTGAAGGGTATTTAGGGATTAGAGTCCAAGTCCTTTATTTTTACAGTTAGTTAAGGAAACTGAGGCTCAAAGACTTACTATCCCTTGCTGGGCAGGATATTCAGGAATAGGCATGTGAGAAGTCAGGGTCAGAGTTAGGGTAAATTCTTGGCTTCCAGTTTTCCTATCCAATATGGTTCTCACTACCCCTGCCAGGCTCCACTTTCTTTAAGTAGAAAACTTGCAGAGTTGGAAAGGAATTAGGCTGGGTGGGTGCCAGTTAGCCAAGAAAGAGACAAATGAGCAACTAAGTACCTTTTGAGGGTTACCTTTTGGGTAAGTGGACAAGCCTTTAGAGGTTTAGCATTCAGGTTTAGTGGTTCCTCAATTTGTAAACAAAAATGTCATATGGAATATGCATTCTCTAGTGGACATAGTCCTTACTAGACTATTTTTTGTCTGCTGCTTAACTCAATTACTCCTCTGGCCCCTAGGAGATATTTGATTGCCCAACTATGGTTATTTGAAGGCAGAGGCTAGACCAAATTTAGTATCTTTATCTCCAAATGGGAAATGGTAGAAAGAAGACATTGGGAATTCCCATTCACGTACCTCAAGGCATCATTCTGTGACTGCTTTTCACAACATTTAAAGACTATTCTTACCCTGGCCAGTAAGGCTCAGTTGATTGCACATTGTCCCATGCACCAAAAGGTTGCTGGTTTGATTCCCAGTCAGGGTACCTGCCCAGATTGTAGGCTCAATCCCCCATAGGGGGAGTGCAGGAGGCAGCTGATGAATGTTTCTCTCTCACATCCATGTTTCTCTCTCCCTCTCCCTCTCCCTTCCTCTCTCACCCTAAAACTCAATTTAAAAATCTTTTAAACAAAGGACTACCCTTAAACATCAGTAAAAATTAATCTCATCTGGATATAAATGTGTGTGTGTGCGTGCGTGTGTGTGTGTGTGTGTGTGTGTGTGTGTGTGTGTAGAGGCTTCCAGGAAAGAGAATGGAGAAGACAGAGAATGATTTGTTTATTAACAACTACCCTCTCATGAGCCTGGAGTATATTATGCTAAGTGAAAAAAGCCTGCCTGGCCAGCATTGGTTGAGAGTCGACCTACAGACCAGGAAGTCACGGTTCAATTCCAGTCAGGGCACATGCCCAGGTTCTGAGCTTGATCCCCAGTGTGGGGTGTGCAGGAGGCAACCAATCAATGATTCTCTCTCATCATTGATGTTTCTATCTCGCTTCCTTTCCCTTCATCTCTGAAATAAATGAAAATATATTTAAAAAGAAAAAGAAAGAAGCCAGACACAGAGGGACAACTACTACATAATACCACATATATGAAGAATTTAAAATAGTCAGACTCATAGAGAGTAGAATGTTGGTTGGCAGGGGCTGAGGAAGGAAGAAATGGGGAGGTCTTAGTCAAAGGGTGCAAAGTTTCAATTATGCAATATGAGTAAGTCCCAGAGATCTATTGTGAAACATAGTGCCCATAGTTAACAATACTGTATTGTATTTGCTAAGAGGGTAGATTTTATGTTAGATGTTCTTGTCATACATCTACACTAATAAAAGAGAAAAACGGTAATTGGCATACGACGCTACCCTTTTCATTGGCTAATCAGGGCTATATGCAAATTAACTGCCAACTAAGATTGGCAGTTAACTGCCAACAAGATGGCGGTTAATTTGCATATGTAGGCACAATGCAGGGAGGCGAAAGGGAAAGCAGGAAGAAGCCCCCTGAAGCGGGGCCCACGATCGCGGGGCCGCTGCCGCTGCAGGTCCCTGCTGCCCGGGCCGGACGCCTCGGCCATAGGCATTAGGCCTGGGCAGGGGCGGAGCCTGCAACCGCGGGGGGGAAGGGGCAGAGCGGAGATCGCGGGAAGCTTGGGGTCCCCTGCCCAGGGCCTGACACTCTGCTGGAGGCCTCAGGCCTGGGCAAGGGGCCGATCCTGCAATTGGAGGGTGATGGGGGTCAATGCCTGAGGGCTCCCAGTATGTGAGAGGGGGCAGGCTGGGCTGAGGGACACTCCCCCACACACACCCAGTGCACGAATTTCGTGCACCGGGCCCCTAGTACAAAATAATAAATAAGTGGATGGGAGGAAAGATTTGGAGGTGATGGCTATGTTTATGGTATTGATTGTGCTGATGGCTTCACAGGGGTATATTTATCTCCAAACTCATCAAGTTGTATACATTAAATATGTACAACTTTTTTGTGTTTTAATCATACCTCAATAAAATGTTTTTTAAAATTTGGTAAATAAAGGGGGGAGGGGAACTGTCTTATTTCCTCCATGAATTCCTTCCTGAGTTTCTTGTTGTGGTAATGGTGGCAGTCAAAGGACAGACCTATAACCTGAACCACAGAGTTTGACACAATAACAAACTCTAATTGTGTGTTACTTTAGTTTGGCATTTTATAATTTTTTCCATGTATAAATCATTTCACTTATCTAAACTGCTACATAACCCTATGAGTTAGGTGGAGCAAGGAGGAGGAAACATGTTCAGAGAGGTATTTGTTCAAGGTCACACATAAGTGAGTATCTAACAGGTTCCCAGCCCTACTCCCGACATCCAGTCCTAGACTTTCTTATACACTAAGTTGATATTCTTCTGAAAGTGTTTCATTTCTGAGTATGCCTTGTCTTTGCAATGAGTCTCTGATTTTTTAAAAATTCATTTCAGAAAGGAAGGGAGAGATAGAAACATCAATGATGAGAGAGAATCATTGATCGACTGCCTCCTGCACTCTCCTTACTGGGAATGGACCCCGAAACACAGGCATGTGCCCTGATCAGAAATCAAACCATGACCTCCTGGCTCATAGCTTGATGCTCAACACTTAGCCATACTGGCTGGGCAAGTCTATGAAATTTTGAAGAGCAAGGATCATGTATTACTCATCTTTATATCCTTTAAAGCAGCAACCACAGAGTCTTGGATGAGGTACTCAATAATTGTTTGTGGTTGATTCAGTAGCCAAAACATCCACTCTGTCCTGCTCCCAATACTGGACACCATTTCTTTGTAACTTCTAGGTGTCCGTGTTTAACCTTTCATTTTAATAAGTCTTTGTTGGGTATGGATATATATTTTCAGGGCCCTGTGCTAGGCTCTGATATAGAAAATAAAGTTGTAAGCAAGATAGTGTCTATACTCACAAAGCTAAGATTTTCTTAGAATTACCTAAAGGCAGGAGGAATAGAGAGGAAGGGGAAGGCCCTGGGATTCTGTCCTCTCTCTTTTATGCCAAGTATCAGGTTGGACCCATTTCTGTGAGTTACTATGATAGCAGAACAAGTTTTAAATTTCTATTAAAATCATTGTCCTTCTATAAATGAGCTTTTTAAAGATTTAGGCTTTGCCTTCCACGGGGATAGAAGTGGGGTTTCAGAGAAAACATGGTATCTAAAAAATATATAAACATTTTAAAAAATAAATTTTAAAAATTCAGAATGGGCAAATCCACAGGAACAGAAAGAATGCTAGTGATTGCTTAGGGCTGATGGGGTGGGGATGGGGGGCAGAGGGGAAAGAAAGAAAAATGGTAAGACATGGTCTCAAGTCAGTGGCATAACTTCCTAAGGACAACCTAGCCAGATTTACTATAGAAATAGGCTTTATTTATCTGAGAGGAAAATTTGACCTATCTAAAATAGCTACCAAGAGGACTGACCAATGTGGCTCAGCAGTTGAGCAGCAACCCAGGAGGTAGCTGGTTCAATTCCCAGTCAGGGGACATGCCCAGGTTGCTGGCTAAATCCCCAGTGGGGCATGCAGGAGGCAGCCGATTGATGATTCTCTCTAATCATTGATGTTTCTAACTCTCTCTCCCTCTCCCTTCCCCTCTGAAATAAAAATATACTTTTAAAAAATAGATTTTTAAGCCCCTTCTGATCTAGATGGAAAGAAAAGACTAAAGTGAATGAAAAGCAGGTTTCAGCCCTAGCCAATTTTGCTCAGAGAATAGAGCATTGACTCATGGACTAAAGGGACCCAGGTTCAATTCTGGTCAAAGGCACTTACCTTGGTTACAGGCTTGATCCCCAGGACATGTGTCTCTCTCACATCGATGTTTCTCCCTCTCTGTCTCTCCCCTTTCCTTCCACTCTCTCTATAAAGAAAAAATCAATGGAAAAATATCCTTGGATGAGGATTAACAATAAAAAAAGCAGGTTTCATACAAAGCAGTTGTATTCCAAGGGCAAAATGGGTGGTACTGATTGTCAACAGTATAGTTCAGAAAAAGGGAAAGATTTCTCTGTAATAAGATTTCAGGACTAGGTTCTTGAATGATGGGTAAAATTTAGAGTCATGAAGAAAAGGGGTGCAAACACAGTCCAGGCAAAAGTATAGATACACAGAATGGGTATGATGGGATATTGTGCAAACTAGTTTTAGGTGAAGTAGGGACAGAGAGTACTAAGAGATGAGGCTACAGCAGACATAGGCATACAAGGATGGTTTGACTTCTAGGCCAAAGAGCTTGAACTTTATTCAGGAAACAATAGCAGCTATTTGGTATTTACAGCCTCAATTTCACTGCTGTTTCTATATTTCCCAGCTCCTCTACTGGACTCTAAGCTACTTTAAGGCAAAACTGGTATCCTTCATTTTTATAACTCCACAGTGCTAAAAGTGTAAATGATATATGAAGGAGGAGTTGGCAGTAGGTTTACAGACTGAATTCCTGATTTTGTTTGTGGCCATATGTTAAATTAGGTATGTGAGACAGAAAAGGTCCCACTAGCCACTTGAAAATTCAGTGTAAGTGAAAAACAACTGAAAACATGAGTTGAACTTGATGGAAAGGCAGACAGGCAGATGGAGAGACAGAAATGGGAAAATGTTCCCTTGTTTTTTATGCAATCAAGGTCTTTTCAGGGAATGACAAGTGCCTTTGAGAAATTCAAGATCTGCTCTCAAGGCCCTATCTAAAAGTGATGAGAGATCTTCTGACTTGGGCATTTGTGAACTGTTATATGAAGTCACTTGTAGGTTAAAGAGTGTTCCTGCAACCTGTAAACAATAATATAAACAGAGCCACTTTAAAATAAAGTTGGAGCTGCCATTCCACAGGAACTGCCCTGCACGATCTTACATGTCAAAACTTTGGAATGCAGCACATTTTCCCTCCACGGAGCATGCCCATGGTTGATGCTATTCCCTTCCCCGTCTCCTTCCTCAACAGGCACATATCCCCCAACCTCTAAGGGACTCCATGAGACTTACAACCAAGAGGGCAATGGGCAGTGGCAGCTTCTCCTAAGCTAATGCCCTGAGCCTGTCTCCAAGGCTCCCATTTCTCTGACTTGTCAGTGAGTCAAAGCAGCCAGGCTAGGCTTTCCTGTTGTTTCCTCTATGCCCTTCTTTTTTTCACTGTCATATGTATATTTTTTCTGCCATCGTGGACCCAATACCCTTTGGTTCACTGCTGTATAGCCCTTCCCTTTGTATAACCTCAACGCCTGGCCCCTTTTCTTCAAATAAATTCAATTTTTCTTTATTCACTGTCTGAGATGGCTATTTAGCCTGCCCATGCACTACTGACTTTAACTTTTCAGAAATGATTTAAACTGTCTTTAAAGCTCTATCGACTAAATACATTTTACCCTCCAAAAAACAGACTAACATAAGTGAATAAAGCTTTTAAAGGTGACTAATCCAGAGAGGAGCAGTGCTAACAAGAGAGAAAATCCAGGAAGTTTCCAAAGAGGAACCCCTACACCCAAAAGACTTCCTATAGCATGTCTGTGCCCAGGAAAGATCCTGGGTGGGTAGCCACAAAAATTTCATGGGAAATAGTTCCAGGTGGTTATTTTCTGTTCCCTCTCATGTAAAATATCCACAGACAAATATAATCTTTAAAAAAACAAAAACTTTGGAATGCTAAAACAGGGCAAAGTAACCTTTGCCCTTGTGCCTTGTGCCTTGCAAAAGAATGTTTTACAAAGATATCAAAAAAGTAGTTATTATGGCTACTAGAATAAAATTAAAAACATTGTTTAGGAATAACATCATTATGTTTTGTTATTTGCACCAATAGAAATGCCTTCCTTTTATTGGTGTTGCTCCCCTTCCCTTTCTCATAAACACCCATTGCCTTTCTCTCCTAACTGGGCTTCTGCCTGAATCAGTGCATCAGAATAGCTATAGTTACTGATCCCAAGAAATGTTTGTTGCCTCTCATTTGAAAGGCCCTTTTATTTTTAGGTTAACAAACCTCTGAAATTATATTTTTATTTACAAATGCTTAATGCTTGATTCATAAATAACACTTGTATGAAAGCATCTATTGTCATCTCTGCCCTTTCTCTCCTTAACTCTCACCCTCTTCTCCAAGGCCCCTGATGTCACTGGCAGTTGAACCATTAAGAAGAAAATAAAATGAATTTGCAGAAAATCTGTGGGAGGAAAGGGCATAACTATGATACATAGGAACAACTTAGGAGACATGAAGAGGGTAGAATTAAGTTCCCAAATAGGTCTTGCCTGACCACATGCTGGTCCATTGTCCCAAAATAATCTTTTCTTTTAATTTGTTATTTTTTAAAATGTATTTTTATTGATTTCTGAGAGGAAGGGAGAGAGAGAGAAACATCAATGATGACAGAGAATCACTGATAGGCTGCCTCCTGCAAGCCCCCTACTGGGGATCGAGCCCACAATCTAGGCATGTGCCCTTGACTGGAATCGAACCCGGGACCCTTCTGTCTCCAGGTTGATGCTCTATCCATTGAGCCAAAACAGTTAGGGCCATACAATATTTTTAACTTAAACTGACAGATTGCGCAGATAAAATTAAGTTCCTAAAATACTTGACCATATAATAGGGAGATTATCTGGATGGACCTCATCTAATCAATGAACTCTTTAAAAGTAGAAAGTTTTCTCCAACTAAGGGCTGAACAGGTGGTCAGAGGTTTGAAGTACTAGTGGGATTGATGGCAGAGAAATTTTTTTGTTGTTGGTTTAAAAATGGAGGAGGATAAGCAGAAAGGAACATGATCAGTATCTTGGAGCTGAGAGTGGTTGACAGCTTGCAAGAAAATGGGGACCTCAGTCCTACATATGTAAGGCATTGAATTTTGTCAATAACCTGAGTGAGCCTGGGAGACCCTGAAGCCCAGATGAGAACTGCAGTTCTGGGCAATGCTTTCATTTTAATCTTGTAAGACCTGAGCAGAGGATCCAGCTTAACCTATACTAGACTCCTGACCCATGGGAACCGTGAGCTAACAAATTGCTGTTATTTTAAACCACTAAGTTTGTGTTATTTTGTTATATAGCAATCAAAACTAGTAGATATGTGATCTCTTAGGATAAGCAAGAGGGTTTTGACACTCAAGAGTCTGGAGAGAGGGGGTATATAAAGCAAGGGGCTACAAAAAACCAAACTTACTTATTTGAATATTTTGCTGGTGGACTGGTTTTCTGCTCAAGAAATAGAAGATAACTCTCTTCCTTTCTTCCTTTCCATCCCATAAACAACAGAACCTTCATTCTAAGATCCAAAGCTCAGATTGTTACATTGTAATTAAGTAGTTATTAATGTTAATAATAGGAAAGGAACAGATAAAAGGCCAGATATTACAAGCATGACCATCTGGGCAGCTGTACCAGGAAGCTACAGTTTCCACTTCCTAAGGAACCACTACAAATCACTGGGGGAAGGAGTCTAACAAAGGTAAAGATAGAAGCATGCACAGTAAAGTCAGTGTAATGTAGGGAAGGTACTTGCTTGTCAGTCTAACCTGGGAACAAAGATAATTGGTCAGAGGTAGAACCACTGCAAACCCACAAAACTTTGGGAATACATAATCTCCAGACAAAGGAACTCTCCCCCTTGCTCATCTTGCTTCACTCCTGCTTCCTTGCACTCTCCCATAGCCCTGTGGCAATAGAAGCTGCATGGCCCAAGGCAATGTGGAGCCTACACACAATGGACTACATCTGTGAACACAAGCTAACCTAGCCAGATACTGGAGTGGACTGTGCAAATGTGGAACTGAAACTCTGGACACTGGCTTTAATCCTAGCTCTGCTGAAGACAAAATGGGATTTTTGTCCATGGCAGGATGCAAGGAGATGGGATCTTGGAAACTGAGGAGTTTAAGTCCACATAAAACTTTCCATGATACTTCATCCTCCCATGGGGTCCTCAAGAAATTCTTTTCCCCATGGAACCCCAAGAAGCCCACTTCCACTAGCAACAGATGGGGGCACAGAGAGCACCCCACCAATAACAAAATCAGTTCTATTATTTCCTTTTAAAAAATTCATTATTGTTGAAAGTATTACATATGTCCACCTTTCTCCCAATTGTCCTCTCCCAGCCTGCCCCTGTCGTCCAGCCCCAGCCTTCACCCCCCCACCACCATTGTCTGTGTCCACTGGTTATGCTTATATACACACAAATTTCTTGGTTGATGTCTTATTACCCCCCACTACCCCGCCCATCTGCCCCTGCCTTCCCTCTGAGATTTGACAGTCTGTTAGATGATTCTGTGTCTCTGTATTTGTTTTGTTCATAAGTTTATGTTGTTCATTATATTCCACAAATGAGTGAGATCATGTGATACTTATCTTTCCGTGACTGGCTTATTTCGCTTAGCATAATGCTCTCCAGTTCCATCCATGCTGTTGCAAATTGTAAAGGTACTTTCTTTTGTTTTTTTTTGTTTTGTTTTGTTTTGTTTCTCCTGTGAAGCTGTGTTAGCAACATCCCAGAAAACTGGAATTCTCTATTAACCTTCAGGTCAAGCATCCATCTTGACACATGTCTCTTTTATTCCACCTCATTTATAAAGAAGCAGTTTATTCTTAACTTAATTCCCAGCTTCTTTTTAGGGAGCACTCGAAGTTAATCTCAACCAAGAACAGTAAATCAGATTTGTGATGTGTGATATTAGGAAATAGAGTGAAATCAGAGCCAAA
>NW_006289407.1:166484-167529 GCF_000327345.1 Myotis davidii
TTCCTTAGCATAATGTTCATCAAGTACATCCATGCTGTTGTGAATGGTAAAGGTACTTTCTTTTGTACAGCAGCATAGTATTCCATTGTGTAGATGTACCACTGTTTTTTAATCCACTCATCTGCTGATGGGCACTTAGGCTGTTTCCAAATCTTAGCTATTGTAAATTAGATTGCTATGAACATAGGGGTGAATATGTCCTTTTTGATTGGTGTTTCTCATTCCTTGGGATATATTCCTAGAAGTGGGATTACTGGTTCAAATGGGAGTTCCATTTTTATTTTATGTTTTTGAGGAAACTTCATACTGTTCTCCTCAGTGGCTGCACCAATCTGCATTCTCACCAGCAGTGCAAGAGGGTTCCTTTTTCCCTGCATCATCGTGGGCACTAGTTGTTTGCTGATTTTTTTGATGATAGCCATTCTGACAGGTCTGGGATGGTACCTCATTGTTGTTTTCATTTGCATCTCTCAGATGATTAGTGACTTTGAGCATGTTTTCATATATCCCTTGGCCTTCTGTATGTCCTCTTTCAAAAAGTGTCTATTTAGGTCCTTTGCCCATTTTTTGATTGGATTGTTTATCTTCCTTTTGTTCAATTGTATGAGTTCCCTATAAATTTTGGAGATTAAACTCTTATCAGAGATAACATTGGCAAATATGTTCTCCTGTGCAGTGGATTTTCTTGTTTTGTTGATGGATTCTTTTGTTGTGCAGAGGCTTTTTATTTTAATGTAGTTCCATTTGTTTATTTTCTACTTAGTTTCCATTACCCTAGGAGCTGTATCGGTAAAGATATTGCTACGACAAATATCTGCTTTTTGCTGCCTACGGCTTCTTCTGAGATTTTTATGGTTTCCTTTCTTACTTGTAAGTCCTTTATCCATTTTGAGTTTATTTTTGTGTATGGTGTAAGTTGGTGGTCTAGTTTCATTATTTGCATGTATCTGTCCAATTTTCCCAACACTGCTGGGGTCCAACCCCAGCAGGTCCAGGGGTTCCCAAAGGTGTGGGCGGAGTCGGCGAAGAAGGAATGACACGGAGG
>NW_006289407.1:169007-173325 GCF_000327345.1 Myotis davidii
CCTGTGGTTCTGGGTGATGTCCGTTCCGTCTTTTAGTTTCACTTTTGAAGTGGTTGTTCAAAGCAGCAAACTCCAGCGTTAACCTATGCCGCCATCTTGGTTCTCCCTGAAGAGACTGTCTTGACTCCATTGTATGCTCTTGCCTCCTTTGTCAAATATCAATTGAGCATACTGGTTTGGGTCAATTTATGGGTACTCTGTTCTGTTCCATTGGTCTGTGTCCATTCTTGCGCCAGTATCACATTGTTTTGAGAACAATGGCTTAGTAGTTTAACTTGATATCTGGTATTGTGATTCCCTCCAACTTTGTTCTTTTTTCTCAAGATTGCTGCAGCTATTTGGGGACTTTTTAAAATTTCATATAAATTTTTGGAGTGTTTGTTCTAGGTCTGTGAAATATGCCATTGGTATTTTAATATGCATTGAATGTACAGATTGCTTTGGGTAGTTTGGACATTTTAATGATGTTGATGCTACCATCAATGAACACAGTATATTCTTCCACTTGTTTATGTATTCCTCTATCTCTTTTTCCCAAAGTCTTGTTTATCCTTTCAAAGAACCTACTCTTGGTTTTATTGATCTTTTGTGTTGTTGTTTTTGTTTTGTTTGTTTTTTTATTTTTAAAATAAACATCATTGTTGACTCTTTTACTGATTTTGATTTTCCCTCCTGTCTCTTATCACCAAGAACCAGAAGGGTTGGGGAAAGGGGAAAACATGACAAAGGCTTGGGGGACACATTTGTACAAGGACCAAGTTGGTTACACTCCAGAAATGGCCAAGAGAAGTTGGTTGGAATCACAGCACCCACTCCCAAACCCTTATTTTTCCTCCTGAGCACCCCAAATACAACGCCAAGGTCAGAACTCTCACTGTGCACTGCGCAGCGTGCTCGTCTAGAATCTGGGGCCACTATTTGGAGAGTAGCCTCTTTGGTCTAAGTTGCTATAAACCATGTTACTGGCCAGCAGGTAGCTGGCTCTAATGGCTGCTTTGCAGAACAGATGTATTGTGAGCCAGCAGGTGCTGGCTCAGATACTAGCTTCTACGCTGGAGGCTGCTTTGTGGGAAGGATGTATTGTTCAACAGCTGGGGTGCGGCTGCCTGCTTCTGGGACTGCTTTGAAGAACTGTTTTGTCGGATGGCTCCTTGTTAGCCATAGCTAATTGGGCTACAATAAAGACTCTCTTCTATGCCCACGACTTCTCATGTTGTCTCCCTCCAATACCCTGCGTCCCAGCAGGTTCCATCCCTGGCAGAGGACTTCGGACCCAAGTTGGTGTCATGGAGCAGGAGGGAGTACTCCCAACACTCCTTCCTTCTCAGAGGCTCCTGCATGGCAGTACATCTCTGCTGCTTGTACTGAGTCCCTGAAAAATCTTCCCAGTTGCAAAACAAACTGTTGCTCTCCTGAGAGCGGTCAAATTGGGGGAGGGAAATGCCTGCGACCAGAGGGGAAGGGGGAAATTGGCTCCTCCTCACCACCATTCTCTTGGTTCCTCTAGATTTCAAGGAAGAGTCAAAGACAAAATTATCAATAAGAGAGAAACATCGATCAGCTGCCTCCTGCACACCCCCTACTGGGGATGTGCCCGCAACCAAGGTACATGCCCTTGACCAGAATCGAACCTGGGACCTTTCAGTACCCAGGCCGATGCTCTATCCACTGAGCCAAACCGGTTACAGCCAAAATTAGTGTTTTAATTAATTTCAGAAAAAGATATCACATGAATGTCGATTAGAAAACATGACTTGTTTTTGTGTAATTGCAAGGAAAAGAAATAACCCTTAACAGGTTCAGCAATACTTCTCTGGATTTTTCTCTTGTATCAAAATCTATTTATCTTCTCCCCAAAGCACCTGCTTCAAAAGCCAACTCATGCTCTCTCTCTCCCTCTGGCTGAGACAGGCTAATCCCCCACCATGTGGTGCTAAGGACCCTGAGTCTGATCAGTGAACAGAACAGTCCTTTAAGCCACAACCCACAGGTAGTGGCACCCAGAGCCCCACTCCCAGTTCTCATGGGAGAGACCACAGAGCTGGCTTTCTTTCCACCGTCTCAGGAAGAGGAGCCAAGAGCTGACCCTCAGCACAAATCAAGGCCCAATATGGAGAGAGTAAGGGCTGCTAGGCCCCGAGCAGGCTGCAAGCAGGGGCAGGAAGAGGGAGCTGCTGCAGCATCCCATCTTTAGAAACAAGGGGACCCTGGGACCCTTCCCACAGCTGAGCTCCAGGGACAGCAGAAGCACACAGGTCTGAACAGGCAAGAGCTGAGGAAATCAGGGAACTAATCATCTGGGGCAGTAGTTCTCAACCTTCTTAATGCCACGACCCTTTAATACAGTTCCTCATGTTGTGGTGACCCCCAATTTCATTGTTACAAATTGAACATAATTAAAGCATAGCGATTAATCACAAAAACAATATGTAATTATATATGTGTTTTCCAATGGTCTTAGGCACACACAGGACATTTTCAGAGATAGACCACATATTGGGATACAGACAAAATCTCTTCAAATTTAAGAAGGGGTCGCTACCCACAGGTTGAGAACTGCTGATCTGGAGGAAGAGCAGCTGGGGCGGATCTCTTCACATGGCTGGCAGCCCCACTTAGGACAGTATGCTGAGGACCAAGACAGCCACTCTGGACTGATACAGCTGCGGGACCTTCAGGCCTTTTCTCAGGTCCCACATCAAATGTCAGATCCTGTTCCAGGTGTGATACATGAGAAGGAAGGCGAAAGCAAACTTGGCTGAGTGGGTCAGCACCTGCCCCAGACACAGGGACTTCCCCAGTTCCAGATGAGACTCAAAGTTCCCAGGGAGCAACAGGGCCAACAAGCCAAAAAGAGAGACCCCTGCACTCAAGGCAACACCAATGTCGCGGTGGCCAATGGACATCGCCATGGGAAGAGACCAACTGTAGATAGCGATATGAGGAGACAGAGGGCGGTTTGAACCAGTGTTCTTATTCCAGAATCTCTCCATCTCTTCCTTGGCTGAGGTTCCCAAAGGAACAGCATTTCTGATACAGAGCTGAGGACTGAGGTGGCCACAGAGGCAATAACGGCTGACAGGTCTCAACAAGAGCACAACCATCTTTTGTTTGTTTTTTGTCTCTATGTCATTTATTTCCACTCTGATCTTTATTATTTCCTTCCTTCTACTTACTCTGGGTTTTTCTTGTTGCTCTCTTTTGAATTCTTTAAGTTGTAGGGTTAGATAATTTTTTTTTACCAGTTCTGCTATGAACTTCCCTCTCAGGACTGCTTTCACTATGTCCCATTGATTTTGGATTGTTGTGTTTTCATTGTCATTTTTTTCCAGGATGTTTTTTATCTCTTCTTTGATCTCTTTGGTAACCCAATCATTGTTTAATAGCATGCTATTTAACTTCCAGTGTTTGATTTTTTAATTATTTTTATTGTAGTTGATTTCTCATTTTATGCTATTGTGATCTGAGAAGATTGAAATTGCTTGCTATAATTTCAATTTTCTTAAATTTGAAGAGACTTTGTCTGTATCCCAATATGTGGTCTATCTCTGAAAATGTCCTGTGTGAATGCACCTGAGGAGAATGTATATTCTGTAGCTTTGGGGTGAAATGTTCTGAAGATGTAATGTAGTTTCATCTGATCTAGTGAGTCATTTAGGATTAGTGTTTTTTTATTGATTTTTTTTGTCTAGAAGATTTATTCAGTGATGCCAATGGTGTATTAAAGTGCCCTACTATGATTGTATTGCTCTCAAAGGCTATTTTGTCAGATATAAGTATTGCTACCCCAGCTTTTTATTTTTTTTATCTCCATTTGCCTGCAAAATTTTTTCTATGCCTTCACTTTCAGTCTGTGTGAGTCTGTTGTTCTGAGGTGGGTCTCCTGTAGATAGCATATATATGGGTTTTGTTTTCTTATTCATTTGGCTTCCCTATGTCTTTTGATTGGAGCACTTAATCTATTTACATTTAAGGTTATTGTTGACTAGAGGCCTGGTGCATGAAAATTCATGCACTTGGGGGATCCCTCAGCCTGGCCTATGCCTTCTTGCAGTTCCGGAGCCCTCAGGGGATGTCTGACTAATGGGGAGCCAGCCTAAGACACAGACTGGCCTCCCTCTGCGGGAAACAACCAGGCAGGTCGATCAGGGCATGGTGCGGGCCGGCAAGTGGCCAGCCCAGCGCCCCCCCCACTGCTGCCGGTGGCCTCCCTCTGCGGGAGGCAACCGGGCAGGCCCTATCTGGGGATGGTGCTGGGTGGCCCTGCCCCGAATCCTCCAGTGGCTGGATGATCAGGGGATGGGGCCAGCCCCCCTTG
>NW_006289407.1:173473-181813 GCF_000327345.1 Myotis davidii
GTTTGTTGCCATTTTTACTCTTTATGCCTGTGTTCCTTCCTCCCTTTCTATTTCTTCTTTATAACAGTCCCTTTAGCATATCTTGCATTCTTGGCTTGGTGGTAGTAAACTCCCTTAGCCTCTTTTGTCTGTGAAGCTCCTGATTTCACCTTCAGCTTTGAATGATAGTCTTGTTGGGTAAAGTATTCTTGGATTTAGTCCCTTGCTTTGTATCACTTTGTATACTTCATTCCATCCCATTCTGGCCTCTCATGTTTCTGTTGAGAAATCAATTGACAGTCTAATGGGAGATTCCTTGTAGATAACCTTCCGTCTCTCTCTTGCAGCCTTAAAGGTTCATTGTCTTTTATCTTTGCCAATTTAATACGATGTATCTTGGTGTGGGTTGTTTTGTATTCATCTTGTTTGGGAGTCTCTGTTTGTGTGGCGTTTTTCTTTCCTAAATCAGGCAAGTTTTCTGTCATTATTTCTTCAAATAGATTTTCTAATCCTTGCTCCTCTTCTTGTCCTTCTGGCTCCCATATTATATGGATGTTGCTTCATTTCATGTTGTCCCAAAGCTCCCTTAAGCTCTCCTCCTGCTTTTTAATTTTTTTCTCCAATTCCTGTCTTCTAACTAGCTGATTTGGTCCTCTGCTTCTTCTAGTGTACTGTTGAAATCTTCCATTGTGTTCTTTATTGTAGTTATATCATTCTTCATTTCCTCTTGATTCTTACATAGGTTGTTGATTTTCTCCTCCAGGTGGTTTAGAAACTTTATGACCCTTACTCTGATTTTTTCTCAGAAATATTGCTTGCCTCCTTTTCTTTTTAAAAAAATATATTTTTTAATTTATTTCAGAGAGGAAGGGAGAGGGCGAGGGGGATAGAAACATCAGTGTTGGGAGAGAATCATTGATAGGCTGCTTCCTGCACTGGGGATCGAGCCAGCAACCCGGGCATGTGCCCTGACCAAGAATCAAACCGTGACCTGGTTCATAGGTTGATGCTCAACTACTGAGCCACACTGGTCTGGCACCTCCTCTTCATTTAGTTCCTTTTCTGATGATTCCTCCTTTTCTTTCCTTTGGGGGTTGATTCTTTGTCTCCCCATTTTTGCTGTCTCTTTCTGGCCCTGGGCTCCCTGCTTGGGGTCCGAGGAGTTGAAGCCCCTAGTGGACCAATGATCTGGAACTCGCTAGCCCAGGGGCTGGGTCTTCTTTGAGTTTCACAACTTTATTGTCTCTGCTCTGAGTTGTACCCCCTTCTGCCATGATTCTGGTCCCTTAGTTGTTCACTTCAGATTCTTGGGATCGGCGGGTGCTCATGCACAGTTCCTCTGGTGTGTGACTCCCTGTGAGGGCCCAGAGCCCTCTGGCATTCAATTCACTGTGTGGCCCCAGCACCCAAGGCAGGATGGTACCCTAGGTCTCTCTGGGAGCACTTGTAGCATGATCCTGTGACCTGTGGCTGGGCACACCAGGTTGCACCAGCAGCTCTGACCTAGGCTGGGGGTAGGGTACACACCAGGTGACAGGTCTGTGGTGGGTGCAGAGTGGGCACTAGCCTGAGGCTCTGTCTGGGCGGGGGTGGGGCGTGCACCAGTCTGTGCCTCTGTAGTAGGACCAGGGATTGAGTGGGTTGCACTCACAGCACTGGGACCTGAAGTGTGGGGTCCTGGGATGCTGGGTTTGGGCTCCGGCAAGGAGGTGCAGCTCAGGAGTTTCTCTCTGGCTTGCACTCACTACAGACATCTGGGACCCCTGTCACGATACTGTTCTGCTCACTGCCAGGGCACAATGGTGGTTCCAGGCAGGTTATGGCTGGCCAGCAGCTCCCTGAGTAGGTCTGGGGGTGCTGTCCAATGTTGGTCTGGATGTTGGTGTGGCAGTACTCCTGGCCTCCATTGTTCCCCTCTACAAGATGGCATGGGTTCCCATTCTTCAGGTGTTCTCTGCCCTTCTTTATTGAAAATTGTCTCGTCAGCTGTGCCTAATTTGTTAATTCTGGGTTGACATTCTCTGATTTAGTTGCTTTTTCAGTCCCAGGAGGAGGTGCACAGTACTTCTGCCTATTTGGTCACTATTTTCTTCCTTTCCTCAGTCCTATTATTTCTATGCTTTAGTTTTACAAAAGTTAAATAGATTTCTACAGTTTGACCTGAGAGCTTAACTACCATGTATAATGTTTCTAATAGGAGAATGCATTCTGGGTTGCCAAGGACTTAAAAACAAATTTTTAGAACAAAACCCATTTAATAGAATATAAAGTCTTAAGCCAAAGGGCTATGTATCTGTAGAGTTCCAGGCATCTGAGTGCTGGTATTTGGGAGGGTGAAGGAGAGAAAAGGAACTAATCTTTTACTGAGGGCACATATCCTATCTAATAAAGATGGAATATGCAGGGGTCCAGTCTCAGCGGTCCAGGGATCCCCAAAGGTGTGGATGGTGTCAGCAAAGAATGAAGGACATGGAGACAGCATTCAGATGATCAGCATAATTAGGTTCTTTTTTATTGCCCTGTTACAACTGTATTTATACTATTTGATTCTATAACCATGCCTCTATAGTTACATCATGGTATGTTTTGGGTCCTTCTTTGACCTTTTACAGTTTCTTGTTTTATATTTACAGTTTCTTACCTGACTTTTGCTAAAAATCTTATTTCTATTTAGCTCTACTGATTTTAATCTTATCTATTGTCTATGTTTCTACATTCTATTCTAAAGGTTAGTCTCTGTGTTCCATTATAAGGGCTAGTTTGTTATTTCTATTCTAAGGTTACTATTCTATTGCTCCACTATCAAGCTATAAGGAAAAAACTGAAGGAGGTTTTCCTATTCTATGGCCTAAGTCAGTGGTCGGCAAACTGAGGCTTGCGAGCCCCATGTGGATCTTTCGCCCCTTGAGTGTGGCCTTAGGAGTACCCTAATTAAGTTAATAACAATGAACCTACCTATATAGTTTAAGTTTAAAAAATTTGGCTCTCAAAAGAAATTTCAATCATTGTACTGTTGATATTTGGCTCTGTTGACTAATGAGTTTGCCGACCACTGGCCTAAGTAAAGGTTATGTAGCTTAAGCATGATTGTTCTTAGCTATGGCGATTAACTACCTGCCTGGCACTTAGTTTAAGTCTTTCTGCTTGCATAGCTCACGTAAGATTTTTAGATAAGGAGCCTGCTTGCATTGTTTGCAGTGGTATTTCTTTAACTGTTTGATAGTTGTCCTTTTAGCCTTACTGGTGGTCTTCCTTGGGACTGCCCTGCGTTGGTGGGTTTTTAGGGGTTATAGACTTTGGTACTTTCTCTGGTGGGTAAACCCCTGGGGATGTGGGCCTAGCAAGTCCTAAATTTATTGCTAACAGTCTTAGTCTAAGTTCCTCATAAGTGGTACATGGTATTTCTGTAACACTAGGGGGGTTTACTGATTCATTCCCTTCCCTAGTCCTGTTAATTCCTAACTCTAGGGAAACATTCCCAGCTGGGGAAACAACCTTTCCCAGGGAGGTGGCCCTGGTAAGAACACATAGCGCTAAGAAGGGGAGCAAACATATTAAAAACAGTACGCCATATACACCAGGTCCCTTGGAACATATGCTGTGTGGATGTTTCTTCCCTGCAGCAACTGTGTCAAGCAGCAAGGATGGAACGTCTTCAGGCATCAATATGCAAATTGATCATCACACTGTCACAAAGATGGTGGCACCCAAATGTTCCACTTCTTTGGGAACATATGCACAGGTGACCTAGAGTGCCTCATTTGGATATACCAATACAGACGTCAAAGGGTACTTATTATTAATTAATTAGGCCAAGATTAAACTAAAACCAAGAAGAGAGGAGACACAGAAAACAAAATGCAAGAATCACACAGGTTTATTTACCAGAGAGCTGATGGGTTTCAGTCCTTGGCAGGCCACCCGGAGACACTCGCTGACAGAGACACACGGAGGTCATCAGGTACGCAGCTGCAGGTGCTCGGTCTCTTGACACGAAGAGAGGCCTCTAACAGTCTGGGCTCAGAAGCAGAGCAGGAATTGCAGTTTCCAGGGGGAAGGAGAATGTCTTGTTTGTGGAGGTCAGACAGGCGTCTAACTGCTGCTGTGAGAGTCCTTCTTTTTATACTTGACGGGTGGGCTTCTTCAGTGTCTCATATCAGTGTGCTCCGGGGGTGCCTTCTGGGCTTATCAGGATAAACACACAGGGAGTTACAAGTTGTTTATTAGGGGGGCATAGGCATGGAGTTACAAGTTATTTATCAGGGTCACACATACACACACACGTTAGTTCCTCTTCTAAGTAAAGTTAAAATTCCCTCTAATACAAAATGAAATTTGCTTATGCTAACTTATACTAATACAAAATGGAGTTTGCTTATGCTAACTTATATTAACTAAACTTATTACTTTAACACCATAGCCACAAGATGGTGGTGCCCAGTCCCCTCAGCCCTACCGAGTCCCCTAGTCCTTTCAACCTGCTGGGGGGAGCGGCCAAAGCCCCCCAGTCCTCTCAGTCCCACCTGGGGTGGGGGTGGGGGGAAACAGCAGGCAAGCAGCCGAAGTCCCCCAGTTCTTTCAGCCCAAACTGATTACTATGGCAAGTGGACTGAGAAGGTTTTCAGCAAGTGTGAAAAGCAAGCCTTGGCAGGATTGAGGGAGTACCAGTAGGTTCAGGGCCACTGCCACCCGGGGAGGCCCTTGGAGTTCGGTTCTGAAACCACAGGGACTCGCTCCAGTGTGGGCTGGGGAGGAAGCACCGCTGCCGCCCGCTCAGCGCCAGGTCCCTGGTTAAGGAAGCGGGTCCAAGTCGCAGCCACAGAGCCTGGCAGGGCTGTCTCACCCCAGACCATCCTGGCTGAGCTCTGGCGGGGGCCTCTGGGATCACTGTCTGCCCCCGGGCCATCTGCAGACATCGGTGGAGTGGGCGCAGGTTGAACATTTTTAATGAAAATGGGACACCACCGCCCCGCGTTGCCACACCCCAGTCCCTGGCAAGGATAGGGCAGCAGGATTGGGGCTCAGCCTGGGGACTTCATTAGGTGGCACCGGGGCTTGGGAGGGGCTGGGAGCAGAGGGACCCAGTCTTTGTGCTGACTGCAGGATGGACCCGAGGTGCCTCCAGTCACTGTCACCCACCCAGCGCTGGGCCTTGGGCCCTCACTCCGGAGCTCAGCCATTGGAGGCACCGGCCCCAGGAATGTTTTTCATGTTATCTGGCTGGAAGTACAGGAGGCAGGTGAATTAGAATCATGAATGTAATTTAATTTCTCCAAACTCAGAGCTATTTTCTTTCCAAATACATCAGGGGCCAGGAAACGTTCAAAGAACTGGGGAACCATTCCCAAATCAGGAAGGGAAGTCACAGGGTGTATACTATTGCTACAAATACAGTATTTCCTATTACTTACAACATTATCAGGCTGGTGGGGGGCGGGCAGTTGGGTGTTAGCAAGCCGGCGGCGGGGGCGGGGTCGCAGTTGGTGATGAGAAGGCTGGTAAGGGGGGGCAGTTGGGCATGAGCAGGCTGGCAGACAGAGTGGTCAGGGGTGATCAAACAGGCAGGCAGGTGAGCAGTTAGGAGCCAGATTAGAGAGGGTGCAGGCCAGGCTCCGGGACCACGCCCCCCCCCCCGGCCCCGTGCACAAATTTAGTAGTATATATGGATCTAGGTCCTAGTTGCCTATGTTTAAATCCTAGCTCTGTCGCTTGCCAGCTGTGTGTCTTTTGGCAAGTTGCTAACCTCTTAGTGCCTTCTGCTTTCCATCTATAAAATTGGATAATAGTACCAATCTCCTAGAGTTGCTGCACAAATAAAAGGGCAGACACACGTAATGCCCTTAGACTAATACCTGGTACACCATATAAATTGTAGTTATAACTGTTATAAATGCCTAGAAACTTTCTTATAGTCTTTTTTGCCTCTCTGCTTCCTTAGCCCTATCCATTAGTTTATTAGTTAATCTCTAAAGCTTCAGCTATTTTAGAATCCAGGCATTTACAGTCTTGGAATATTTGGGCCATCCTTTAACCATTCTACCCAGAGGTTCTCCAGTCTATCGGTTAGACAAAGTTAGGATGTTCTTTTTAATCTAGGCCAAATCCTATATACCGCAAAAGAAGCCAAATATATTTTTGTGTGGACACCAAAGAAAGCAATTCTCATTTGTTCATTTGTTTGTTTTATATAGAAGAGTATAAAGTTGAGGAGAGTAAACTTAGGTTTGAGTTTTAAAACTTCAGATTCGAAGATATGCCTAGAATCTAAATTCAACGTATGAAGGTGATTTAAATGGGAAACTTGAAGTTTCAGTGAGGTTTTTATGAATTTAGAATTTTGCTTTTCACTCTTCAATCAAATTTTTAAAACCTAATTCAGATTGCACATCATATTTGATTGAAAGTACAGCACTGTGGTTTTGCAAAAAGAAATAGCCATCCTTGATACAGAAGGCAAAAGATAACTTAAAAAGTTTATTAAAGGGGCCCTTTCTAAACATTTTTATGAGATAAATGCAAGAAAATCAGAAACATGTTTTGGATTCCCCTGAAATTACTCAGTAACAGAGAGCTTCAGTTCACATATAAATAGACTAAGGTTTTTAAATTAGAGGTGATCAATAATGCCATTATTATCCTACTTGGCTAAAGCAAGAGGCTAGCAAAGAACTCATGAAGAATTCTAGTATATCTTCATAGAATATGTAGTTAACGTTTTGCTAAGGACCTCCTCACTCATGCCTCCATCATTCTTTTTAAGTATTTGTTGCACTTTTAGAAATATTCAAGAGAGCAGATTTTGAAGGATGAGAGAGAGGATTAAAAAATGTAGTGTTAGGCCGATAGTACAATATAATCCTTAACGGCCATTTGCAAGCTTTCCACCACAGGAGAACAATAGACCAGGAAAAACTCGTTGGACATCAGAACTTACCAGTGGTTCTCAACCTTGGCTGCACATTAGAATCACCTGGGAATCTTTTTAAAATCCTGATTTCTGGGCCTCTTCCTTCGGAAATTCTGTTTCTTTGTTATGGGGTGGGGCACAACATTAGTAACAAAGAAACAGAATTCCCGGAGGATGCGGCCCAGAAATCAGGACTTTAAAAAGATTCCCAGGTGATTCTAATGTGGAGCCCAACGGGCTGATCCGGGGCTACAGGATCTACTACACCATGGAGCCCGAGCACCTCATGGTCAACTGGCAGAAGCACAACGTGGACGACAGCCTGCTGACCACGGTGGGCAGCCTGCTGGAGGATGAGACCTACACCGTGCACGTGCTGGCCTTCACCTCTGTGGGCGACGGGCCCCTCTCAGACCCCATCCAGGTCAAGACGCAGCAGGGAGTGCCGGGCCAGCCCATGAACTTCCAGGCCAATGCCAAGTCTGAGACGAGCATCGGGCTCTCGTGGAGCCCCCACGACAGGAGAGCATCGTCAAGTATGAGCTCCTGTTCCGGGAAGGCGACCACGGCAGAGAGGTCGGGAGGACCTTCGACCCCGCCACAGCGTTCGTGGTAGACGACCTCAAGCCCAACACGGAGTATGCCTTCCGCCTGGCAGCACGCTCCCCACAGGGCCTGGGCGCCTTCACCTCGGTGGTGCGGCAGCGCATCCTGCAGTTCAAACTGTCTGCCCCTCCTCAAGATGTTAAGTGTGTCAGCACACGCTCCACGGCCATTTTGTTAAGTTGGCCCCCGCCAACGCTGGAAACACACAACGGGGCCCTGGTGAGCTATAAGCGTCCGCTACCGACCGCTGGGCTCGGAGGACCCGCAACCCAAGGAGGTGAACGGCATCCCCCCGACCACCACTCAGATCCTGCTGGAGGCACTGGACAAGTGGACGGAGTACCCCATCACGACTGTCACTCATACAGAGGTGGGACCAGGGCCCGAGAGCTCGACCGTGGTCATCCGCACCAACGAGAACGTGCCCAACCCGCCGCCGTGGAAGGTGGAGGCGGAGGCGCTCAACGCCACGGCCATCCGCGGGCTGTGGCGCTCACCCTTGCCAGGCCGGCAGCATGGCCAGATCCGCGGCTACCAGGTCCACTATGTGCGCATGGAGGGCGCCGAGGCATGCCCAGGATGGTCATCACAAACCTTCAGCCTGAGACCACCTACTCCATCACTGTAGCCGCCAACACTATGAAAGGCGATGGCGCTCGCAGCAAATCCAAGGTGGTAGTGACCAAGGGAGCAGTGCTGGGCTGCCCCACCCTGTCGGTGCAGCAGACCCCCGAGGGCAGCCTGCTGGCACGCTGGGAGCCCCCAGCTGGCACCACCGAGGACCAGGTACTGGGCTACCGCCTGCAGTTCGGCCGAGAGGACTCGTCACCCCTGGCCACGCTGGCTGC
>NW_006289407.1:182140-183449 GCF_000327345.1 Myotis davidii
TCACGCTGCAGCCTCAAGCCCGACACGGCCTATGACCTCCAAGTGCGGGCCCACAGGCGCCGGGGCCGGCCCATACAGCCCCCCTGTCCGCTACCGGACATTCCGGCAGGACCAAGTCTCGCCCAAGAACTTCAAGGTGAAGATGATCATGAAGACGTCGGTCCTGCTCAGCTGGGAGTTCCCTGACAACTACAACTCTCCCACACCCTACAAGATCCAGTACAATGGGCTCACACTGGAAGTGGATGGCCGCACCACCAAAAAGCTCATCACGCACCTCATAGGTCTGGAGTTGGGGCTTGTTGGGGTGGTGTTGGGGTTCAGCTGGACTCGGGGCTGAGTGGGATTGGGCTTCACTGGGGATGGAGGCTCCGTCTGGGGTTGGGGTTCACTCTGGGATTAGGTCTCAAAGTGGGGACTCAGCTGGGATTGAAGTCTAATCTGGGATTAGGGCTCAGTAAGGATTGGGGCTCCAGTGAGAGTGGGGGCTCAGCCTCGGGGGAGGGCTCAGCTGGGATCTAGGTTTCGTCAGGGTCGGAAGTCAGCCCAGACCCCACTGAGCCAGCCCCGGCCCACAGATCCAGTACAATGGGCTCACACTGGACGTGGATGGCCGCACCACCAAAAAGCTCATCACGCACCTCAAGCCCAACACCTTCTACAACTTCGTGCTGACCAACCGCGGCAGCAGCCTGGGCGGTCTCCAGCAGACAGTCACGCCTGGACTGCCTTCAACCTGCTCAGCGGCAAGCCCAGCGTGGCCCCCAAGACCAGTACCGACGGCTTCATCATGGTGTATCTTCCCGATGGCCAGAGCCCCGTGCCTGTCCAGAACTACTTCATTGTGATGGTGCCGCTGTGCAAGTCTCACGGTGGCCAGTTGCTGACCCCACTGGGCAGCCCGGAGGATATGGACCTGGAGGAGCTCATCCAGGTCATCTCCCGGCTGCAGAGGCGCAGCCTGCGGCACTCACACCAGCTCGAGGCGCATCGGCCCTACATCGTGGCTCGCTTCTCCGTGCTGCCCCCAACCTTCCAGCCCGGGGACCAGAAGCAGTACGGAGGCTTTGACAACAGAGGCCTGGAGCCCGGCCACCGCTAAGTTCTCTTTGTGCTTGCCATGCTGCAGAAGAGCAAGCCCACATTTTCTGCCAGTCCCTTCTCAGACCCCTTCCAGTTGGACAACCCGGACCCCCAGCCCATCGTGGACGGCGAGGAGGGGCCGTTCTGGCGGTGGTCTTCATCATCTGCATCGTTATTGCCATACTGCTCTACAAGAACAAACCTGACAGTAAATGCAAGGACTCGG
>NW_006289407.1:183606-184131 GCF_000327345.1 Myotis davidii
AGACTTCTGGCGCATGGTGTGGGAGCAGCGCTCGGCCACCATTGTCATGATGACCTGGCTAGAGGAGAAATCGCGGATCAAATGTGATCAGTACTGGCCCAACAGGGGCACGGAGACCTATGGCTTCATCCAGGTAACGCTGCTGGACACCATCGAGCTGGCCACGTTCTGCGTGCAGACCTTCTCCCTGCACAAGAATGGCTCCAGCAAGAAGCATGAACTCTGCCAGTTCCAGTTCACAGCGTGGCCGGACCACAGGGTGCCCGACCCAACCCCATTCCTGGCTTTCCTACGGAGAGTCAAGACCTGCAACGCCCCCATGCCGGCCCCGTCGTGGTCCACTGCAGCGTCGGGGTGGGCCGCACGGGCTGCTTCATCGACGCCATGCTGGAGCGCCTCAAGCCAGAGAAGACGGTGGACGTGTATAACCACATGATGCTCATTCGGTCCCAGTGCAACTACATGGTGCAGACAGAGGACCAGTACAGCTTTATCCACGAGGCCCTGCTGGAGGCCGTGGGCTGC
>NW_006289408.1:0-596 GCF_000327345.1 Myotis davidii
TGACACACACTGGTGCCAGGCCAGCCAAGGCGGATGTGATGGGATTGGTCGGGGGGCCCGCCATTGGCCCACGATCACCCCACAGAGGGAGGCCCAGGCCACTGGCCAGTGGGGTGATCCATGGGTGGGGGGAGCTCTGTGATCGCCCCAAAGAGGGAGGCCCAGCCCACCCTCTGTGGGGCAATCGATCGGAGGGCTCCATGGAACTGGGAGCTGGGGGTGTGTGGCAGTGGGCGTGGGCAGGGCCAGACCAAGGCGGGTGCGGGTGGGGGATGGGGCTGAGAGACAGCAGGGCTGCGAAGGCCTACCTTTCCACCAATTCCATGCATCGGCCTCTAGTATAGTAATAACTGTGTACGGTGCCAGTGGGTATTGCAATGGGGAGCACTTTGTAAAGCCTATGAATGTCTAACCACTATGCTGTACGCCTGAGATTGATACCAAATAATATTGCATGTCAACTGCAATTGTGAAATAAGTCAAATAAGTTAAAAATAAAAATGCAAAGGACCAGGCCACGCCCAGAAATTTTACTTTATTTGTTATTATTTTTGTTGTTAATCCCTCACCAGAGGATACTTTTCCATTGATTTTTA
>NW_006289409.1:0-237 GCF_000327345.1 Myotis davidii
TCTGCTCTGATCTTTATTATCTCCTTCCTTCAGTTCACTCTGTTGTTTTCTTGTTGCTCTCCTTCTGATTCTTTTAGTTGTAGAGTTAGATGATTTACTACCATTTTTTCTTTTTTTTTGAGATAGGCCAGTAGAGCTAGAAACTTCCCTCTCAGAACTGCTCTTTTTCTTTTTTTCCTTTTTTTTATCTTTTTTTTTTTTACCCTGTGCTGGATTCTTTCTTTTTTTTAATTAAAT
>NW_006289410.1:0-642 GCF_000327345.1 Myotis davidii
TATAGCTGGAGAGGAGAAGTCAATGCCTGGCTTGAAAACTTCAAAGAAAAAGCTGAGTCTCTTCTTCTTATAAAACAGAATAATAATGTAGCCAGTGAGTTTAAATTGAAGACATTGCTCATTGACTATTCTGAAAATCCTAGGGCCCTTAAGAATAAGCTAAATCAAGGAGGGAAAAATGGTGGCTGAAGAGGCAGCCAGCCTTGTACCTCATGCAAGGGCCAGACTGGAAATATAACTAAATTGGAGAATATACATCTGGGCAGGTCTGTGATCTCTGCAGGGGCTAAAACACCTTTGACTTCAGCAAGTATGTGAGAGGGAAAGGAACAGGGAACATTCATGCCTCCAGGAGTGGGACACAGGAAGCTTGACATAGGTATGATGACCTTCTAGCTTTAAACACATACAAATGGCTTATAGGGTGGCCTTTAATCCCCAATACTTTTTTGTTATATATATATTTTTTTATTGATTTTTTACAGAGAGGAAGGGAGAGGGATAGAGAGTTAGAAACATCGATGAGAGAGAAACATCGACCAGCTGCCTCCTGCACACCTCCCACTGGAGATGTGCCCGCAACCAAGGTACATGCCCCTGACCGGAATCGAACCCGGGACCCTTCAGTCTGCAGGCCGACAC
>NW_006289410.1:883-1162 GCF_000327345.1 Myotis davidii
TTCCAGGTGCCCTCCCCCTCCCTGGCCAGGATCTTCCGGCTGCTCATCTCCCACCAGGACAGCCTGCTCATCGAGGAGTACTCGGTCACACAGACCACGCTGGACCAGGCGAGTCCCCGAGGGGAGCCAGGTGCAGGGCAGGGCTCTGCAAAGTCCCGACTGGACAGCCCAAGCAGGGCTGGCATCCCCACCACAGGGAGTCAGGACATGCCTGAGGTTTAACCTCTGAGCATCTGTCCATTAGGGTGAAACTCAGTCTGTCAGAAATTGCTGTCTAAC
>NW_006289411.1:0-502 GCF_000327345.1 Myotis davidii
CTGATAAGGGCTTAATATCCAAAATATATAAAAAAAAACTATAATTGAACAACACAGACAAATAACCCCAAAAAAATGCATAAATAATTTCAATAGGAATTTTCCCTAAGAAAATATACAAATAGCCAATAAGCACATGAAAGATGCTCAATATTTTTAGTCATTAAAGAAATGCAAATCAAACCCACAGTGCGATATTCATTACACCTACTAGGATAGTCATAACATTAAAAAAAAATAAAAAATAAAAACAACAACAACAAAAAAAACAACCCAGAAAATAAGTGTTGGCAAGGATCTGAAAAAATAAAATGCTGCCCTGGCCAGTTTTCTCAGTGGTTAGAGCATTGGCCCATGGACTGAAGAGTCTTGGTTTTGATTCCCAGTCAAGGGCATGCACCTCAGTTGCAGGTTCCCCAGCCCTGATAAGGGCACGCGCGGGGGGCACACAATCATGTATGTCTCTCATATTGATATTTCTCTCTCTCCCCCTCCTACCTCT
>NW_006289412.1:0-368 GCF_000327345.1 Myotis davidii
TAAAGTCTATGTCAAATAAAGAATAAAGTCTACAATTTATTCATGGTTTTCTTACCCAGGTAAATAATTTTATATATATACTAGTAGCCCAGTGCACGAAATTCATGCACTGGGGTGGGGGTTAGAGATGTGCCCCTCAGTCTGGCCTTCACCCTCTCCAATCTGAGATCCCTCAGGGAATGTCCAACTACCTGTTTGTGCCTACACTTTTAACAGATAACAGCTCCATTGTTGTTTCTTTCTTATGCTTAAAACCATTGGAATCAGTAGGTATTCAAAGTGTGTATACATTTTGGGGGACACCCTGTATATCTCTAGTCAGCGGTGAAAGAAACCAACAACAGATTTGGAACCCCCAGACAGGGCAC
>NW_006289412.1:564-1062 GCF_000327345.1 Myotis davidii
TCGCCCCGACTATCCGACTATCCCACTGTTTCACTGAGAGGATGGAATTCCTCTCCGCCTCTGGGTTCTTGATCTTGAACACTGACTGAAGGCACTTCAGTGAGGACTGCCCGTACCCATCAGGTGTCTATCTGTACCTGCTCCTGCCTCAGCACCTGCATTAACCCCCCAGAGGTGATCTCGTAGCTGCACTGGCCTCCATGGGAACAGGGCATGACCACTCGACCCTCTCACTGTCATTTCACAGGCACCCACCTCAGCACCCAGAACACCCAGACACTCTCCAAAGGATGTGAGCGTATCAGAGGGGATGTGTGCACATCCTGTCGGGGTGTTAGGCATGCTGGGTTTATGGAAGTGTGGTGGAGAGGTGGGGGGAACTTGTGCACGCCTTGGTTTGCAACTGTTGCAGACATGGGAGGGTGACAGTGTGCTGGGGGATGTTCGCTCGCCAGCGGGGGTTGAGCACACTGGAGGCCTCTGGCTTTGCAGATCCGC
>NW_006289413.1:0-275 GCF_000327345.1 Myotis davidii
ATGGGGTCATGGCCGGCTTGCAAACCACCACAGGTTCCTTCCCCAGGCTAATCATCCCCCGAAAGGAATCCCCACCCTGATCCAGGACACCCTCAGGGCAAAGCAGCCGGCCCCTACCTGTGCACCAGGCCTCTATCTATACTAATAAAAGGGTAATATGCTATTTAGACTAGGAGACCTTTCAGAAGACCTTCTGGATGTTCTTCTGGACAAAGCTATGATGGTAGGACCGAGGTAGAGGTGGTTAGGGGCCAAAAGGGGAGGGCAGTTGTGGG
>NW_006289414.1:0-762 GCF_000327345.1 Myotis davidii
CAGTGTTTCTGGATTGACCTCTGAGGCTATAAGCCCTCCCTTGCCAGTATTTAGGTTTTGTTTTCTGTATCGCACTTAATACTGGTTTGGGAGAGTCGACTGCCCCAGAGCTGGTTCCTTGATCATTACTCCCCACTCTGATTCCCAGGTTCCACAAAAACAACTTTCCCTTGCAGTCTCTGTGAATGACCCCAATTGTGTGATCCTATGTATTAGGTTTAATAATCAAATGCAAAGATTTAAGGAGGAAAAAAAAAGAGCCTGAGTAGGTGTGCAAGCTTGCAACCCTACACCGTCCAGCTCTGTGTGCAATTCTCCCAAAGTCTCTTCCTCACGTCCTCTCTCTCCTGGCACTAAGGAGCCAGGACACTGGTAAAATCCAAGGCTGCCTTTTTGCACCAGTCCAGCTATGGTCCGATTTTTAGAGTTCCCTTCTGCCAGCAGCCCTGCAGGACCCCTTCCACACTCGCGGATCATGCTGGCCCAACAGCCACGGACTTTGTGGGGTGCACACTTCCCCCGCGTGCATTTCTCTCTCCAACCTGAATTACAAACCGCACCTTTAGGTTAAATCTGACCTTTCCATGAGGAGGATCAGGGCTCATATGAGTCCACGTATTCACGCTGCTTGAGATCCAGTGTTCCTGGGTTTGCAGTTGGTACCTGAGTGTTGTGGTTGTAGAGTCCCGGGATGTATACGCTTCCGATAACAGCCACTCTTCCTTCAAGATGACAGGGTCTCCGGGGCAGCGCTGGCTGCTC
>NW_006289414.1:2403-2885 GCF_000327345.1 Myotis davidii
CAAATTATTGAAAGACCTTAAAAGTGTGGTTTTGAGGTCTATATCTTCCATTTCTGACATTAGTGTCCTGTTTCTTTGTCTCCGCATTTTTTATGCTTTCTTGGTGCAACCCCTAGTGGTCTTTATGCACAGTCTTGTTGTAGTTAAGCCTAGATTGTTGTAGGTAATACTGTCAGGTATTTGACCTCCAGGCGAACTGGTTGCAGCTGTTGTACTTTTGAAAAATTGTTTTTCTTTTTGGATCTCTTATTGAGTGATTTTTCTACCCTTTTTTCTTATTCACTGACATGAGCCTTGGCTTCCCTAATCTGCTGTGAATTCCTTCCGCTGTGTTCTTTCTTAGTATTTTTTCTCATGCTGTTGAGCAGCTTTGCCATCATTATTCTGAACTTGATCTCTGATAAATTTCTTATCTCCATTTCATTTAGCTCTTCTTGTGAAGAATTATCTTATTCTTTTTAAAAAATATATTTTATTGATTT
>NW_006289415.1:0-524 GCF_000327345.1 Myotis davidii
TTCTTACAATCCTTTTTATTTCTGTGTAATCAGCTGTTACTTTCTTCTCTTTCATTTCTGATTTTACTACCGAGATTCATCACTTTTGTTTTTCTTGATGAGTCTGGATAAAGTTTTGTCAATTTTGTTTTTTTTATTATTTTGTTGTTGTTAATTATCACCAGAGGACTTTTGTTCCAATTAATTTTTTTTTTCAGATACTGGAAGGGATAGGGGTTAAGGAGGATAAGCAGGAGGAGAGGTTGAGAGATAGATAGATAGATAGATAGATAGAAATGTCAATTGGTTAATTGGTTCCCTCACTCCTGTGAGAGAGACACATCAGTCAGTTCTCTTCTGCACATACCCAAGTAGGGTCAGCAATTGAGCCTGCATGCCAGGTACATGCCCTTGACCAGGAATTGAACCACAACACTTTGGTGTGTGGATGTTCTAATCCTTGAATAACTCTTGCTTCATCGATCCTATTTTTTTAGATTCTATTTTACTACTTTCTGCTCTGATCTTCAATATGACCTTTGTTC
>NW_006289416.1:0-23904 GCF_000327345.1 Myotis davidii
CTCCAGCCCCTGAGCCCAGAAGCCGCGAGGCAGGACCGCTCTGCTGCTTCATTGTGCCTCCTCCATCCCGAGTGGGCCGCGGGCAGTGCACGCGTGGAAAGCGGCGTCTCACCGAAAAGAGGGCTTGGACATAACCAGTGATTTCTGTATCTGGTGCAAAGTGTTGAGAAAAGGGAGAGGAGGAGATGTGGGTAATGAATCAAATACTGTCTTGAGATATTTCATTTACCATTTGGGGTATGGGTTGACTATAAGAAGTGAATAAAAAAGCTTCAGATGTTTCAGAAAAGAGTAAAATTACCAAAAACAAATAACCCCAAAACTATCTCCCTGGGGATATGCTTAATAAGCCAGCACCAATAGATGCCGGGCCTAACTAACTGAACACAATATAAGACCTGGGAAGAGGTTAAATTATAAACCAAAGTAACTAACCACGAGTAACACCGTGTTCTAGCACAGGCAATGACATGGCTGTAAGGCAAATCCATGATACAGATGTGCCCAGGGCCCCTCTGCACTGCCTTCCCCTAGTGTTTACACAGGTTCATAAAGTACATTGATCCCACACTCACCTCCATCATGTCTCCAGTGGACCCCAGAACCAACCAGCAAGGATATGTTACAACTGTCACCTCCCAGGTCACATTTAGTTGCCAGACAACTTTGCATCTGGTGTTCCAACCACCCCCAGGTGCTCTTCAGAATTCCACTTATTAGGTCCTTTTTAGAAGTGCTCTTTAAAAGGCTCTATGACATAGAGTCTATGTTAATCATTTACTTCTTAATATAACTTCACATCATCCTGCTACCTCTCCCAAATATGTACTTGTTGAGCCTTACCTTTAATCAGTAAATGAACATTTGAAGTATCCGAGAGGAAGGGGAGTCACATGCCTTTAAGGATCAGCAAGTGAGGACAGGTTTTTCATTTCATTGAGGTTGTGTGTGCACTATGATGGTGGCCAAATTTCTGTTTTGTTTTGTTTTTTTTTTGAGTGGTCATGTGCTTTCCATTGTAGCTTTTATGCAAGTAGGTGCACGGAGGATCCAGAGAAGGAGAAAGAAGTCAATCTAGTAACTTTACTTGTGAGTAACTTCTTTACATCATATGAGGAAGTCAATATTAGGGTAGGGTTTCATTTGCAAAGTATGTTAATTCTTGCAGCCAATATCTACTAAGGCCATACTATATGCCAGGCAGTGTGCTATGTGCAGGAGGCCATCTTAGGCTGGGCTCCCTAGAAACAAACTTGGAAGTAAGAAGTTAAGGGCAAGTGGGTTTTTTAGTGAGGAAATAATGCCAGGAAGCAGTATGAGAGGAAAGGGAAATTGAGACAGAGGGGAAAAAAGAAGTCAATATAGGGTGTATTAATGAGCAGGTTACCACTGTGGGCAACTGGGACTCAATCCCCTGGTGACCACAGTGAAAAGGTATGGAAAAGCCTTAGAACTGGACCACTCAGAAACATGTAAATGTATAAGGTGGCGTGGTGGTGGGGGGTGGGAAGTGGCTGCCCCATGGAGGGAAAGCTCTGCAGGGACTGTTGCTACCTAGTAACCTGAAGATACCCTGTCCCTTCCTACTGCTACCTAAATCTTAGTGGGAGGGTCAGTGAGTTCCCATCACCTCTGTTCTCTAACGTTACAATGTTAAGTTGACTCTACCCTTATTAACCTACAATCCCCAATCACTTTTGCAAACATCGATGTGGTTTTGCCAGCAGCTCCTTCCCTCACAATTCACAACTACTGTTTCATTACTCCCTCTTACAGATAACTGGCCAAGGTAGTGTTGAGCCCAAATGGAAGGTTTCTATTGAAAATGAATGGATTGGACTTCCTCTAAATGAAAATGAATGTATTGGAATTCCTGTTGGAATCCTTCCCGTGGGACATTTGCTTTAACTTCTTTTTTCAGGAGAGGAGATTTTTTATTTTAGCCCAACCACATGACACTCCTGGCTCTCAGAGGCAATGTGACATTAGCAGAGTGGCTGGTCAGAGTTGGGGTGCTGTCAGGTCAACCCCTAACTTTGGTGGGCTTGGGGTATGGGTACAAATGGAGATCCCTCATATGTCTAAATATTACAAGGTTATTAATTAAGCTAACACCTATTACACATCTTCCTATCTTGACAAATATAACAATATTGAAATATAAGAAAACCTATAGTTTTTATATCTTAAAAGTCAGCAAAATATCAAAGACAACTGAATATACTATTATGAATATCTAGATTTTCTGTTGATAGTCTGTATGAATAAATAATAAAATAAAGACATACATAATGCATTCATTATTATATATTTATTCCACAAAATTGATTTTCCCTTTATTTTACTAAAATCACTAATTATAATAAAGATTATCACATAATTTGTGTTCCAATGACAGCTGTGGCCTGAAGCTATGCTATTCTGTATGGCATACCCAGCTACATTTCAGTTGTTTCTCAGTGGCCTTGCCTATATTGCAAGTGCTCATTAGCCACATGTAACTCATTGCCACTGTATTGGATGGCACAAATATAAAACATTCCCATCATCATAGGAAGTTCTTTTGGACAACACTGATAAAGGATTTGTATATTCAGATTATTCAAAATGTGTGTATACATTTTCATAAAAATGTAAATTAAAATTTTAAATCAGAAAATTAAAGTAACTTTTCTGTAGTTATTGAAAGTTATTTTCTTCCAATAGGTTCAGTTATCTATTAGAATCAAAATGTAAACTACAAGCTATGATTATTCATTAAAAGCTTTAAAAATTTATTAATTGAAAATGAAAACTTAATTTGCCTTAATTTTAATAAAATGGGAACCTATTAACAAATCTAGCATTCAAAGTTCACCTAGTTGTCAAGGTAAGTTATCAGGTATCATGTTTCACATATGTTAAAACTACAGATCTATTATTTTAACAGTAATATTATTTAATTTTGCAAACTATTCCTTGATCACCATGTTTGACTACCTGTAAATACTATAGTAAAGTGTGACTTCCAGCAGAACCATGGATTAGAACATGAAGAGAAGCAAGAAAATTGTGGAGAGCGGCTACAGTGTTTGGACAGGTTCAAGCTTCGGACTAATGAGAGGGCACGGTCCTTTCATGGCCAAGCCACGTGCAAGTCCCAGCTTGGAGGGCAAAGTCCTCCCAGCACAGTTATAGCCAAAGGCTATAGCTGTAAGCCGACCTAAAGGTCCGAACCTGTAGCCCCTCGTGGCTGAGTGATACAGGCTGTGGGAGGTGCAGCAGGTAAACAAAGCTTGATCAGGTGCATGTAATTGAGTAGATTCGAAACCCACGAGAACATTGCAACCACGCCCTTACTTTGCCTCGTGGAATCTGGCTATAAAATAAAGATTCAGCTTGCAGACCGTGGCGCTGTCTCTACATCAGAGAGAGTAGCGTCTCATCTGAGACCCAGCTTTCTTCTCTTGTCTGTCTTTTCTAAATTCTTCACCCATGGCCGTGCCGGCTCGGCACATCCTAGAACACTATCATTTAAAAAGGCTGTTTAATATTCTTGCTATCTGAAAGGAAGGATTTGGTTTTTAATTAATTTGACTCTCTTTCTAAACTAAGTTTCATTATCCACACACTGAGAAGTGCCCATGCGCCATATCAGCAGCAGCACACCCCAATAACTTCTCGGTGCTGTCTCAAGGACAAAAGTTATGGTGAAGCATTTTTCTGGGGCCTGCACCGAGATCATCTTAAGAGTGGATGTTTTGGCCCTAGCCGGTTTGGCTCGGTGGATAGAGCGCCAGCCTGCGGACTGAAGGGTCCTGGGTTTGATTCAGGTCAAGGGCACATGCCCGGGTTGTGGGCTCAATCCCCAGTGGGGGGCGTGCAGGAGCAGCTGATCAATGATTCTCTCTCATCATTGATGTTTCTATCTCTCCCTCCCCCTTCCTCTCTAAAATCAATAAAATATATTTCTTTAAAAATATATGCAATCTACAGCCACTAAATCTTATCAAATTTTTTAGGGCACAATACAGTATAGTTAACTAGGCACAGTGACTGACAGCCAGTCTCTAGAAGTTATTTATGTAGCATAACTGAAATGTTCTGCTTGTTGAACAACAACTCTTCATTTCCCTGTCCCCGCTGCCCCTGGCAACCATCGTTCTACTTTCTGTTTCTCCGAGTTTGACTATTTTAGATTCCTCACATAAGTGGAATCATGTAATACTTTTCCTTCTGTGACTGGCTTTTTTCACTTAGTATCATGTCCTCCAGATTGATCAGCATTATTCACAATAACCAAGAAAAGGTGTCAACCCAAATGTCCATCAGTGGATGAGTGGATAAAGAAAGTGTGGTGTGTACATACAATGGAATACTCTTCAACCTTTAAAAAGAAGGAAATCCTGTCATATATGGAGAAAGCTCAGGGCACAGCATCCTCTTGCTTGGTTTCGGTTTCTAGGTGCCTTATCTGATGTGGAAGGCCTGCCTGGGTTTCTCCCTGTAGACTAGAGAGCTAAGGTCATTTAGAATGATAATAGAAACTGCCAAGATGCCCTCAGCACTTGTGCTGGGGCAGGGCCAGTCCCTAGTGTGGAAGCAGAAGCCATCCAGTAGCAACCTGAGTGTCTGTAATGAGTATTTCTGCAAGGAGTGATTCTAAATGACCATATACTTGAACCCAGAAATTCCAATTCGAAATTTTGTTCTGGAGAAACACTTATGCACGTGCACAAATATGAACAAGGATACTCATTGCAGATGTTCAATGAGCCCAATCATGGACTCCTGTGCCACTGAGCCCGTGCATGGCCCTTGAATCTCTGCCAATGAATGCAATGCTCCTGGTAGCAAATCTGAACAGACCAAAATTGGCCTATAGAGTAAACCTGTTCACCACGTCAGCTGTAAGACACAGGTGCTGTATGATTAAGGATGGCCCTGTCCAAAGAAGCCTCCCCACCTCAGTCCTTGACCTCTAGGTAAATATCCCCGCGCTCCTCCTAAGTGCAGACACCCAGGGAACAGTCCCCGTCCTGGATCGGCCCTATGCTTCTAATACAAAACAGAGCGCAGTACAAGGTTCCTTGGCCAATCCTCACCCTTTAGAAGAGGGTCATGTCTCCCTTTGGGTGTGGCTGCACAGGTGTAATGTTCCAGCTCTGTTGTTTGGCTTGTCCCAACATCCCTCCTGGACCAGAGGGGTCCGTTCACCTTTGGTTGTCAATCAAAAGCAATGGCTTCTCTCTCCTTTTCAACTAGAAATGGAGTTTATCCAAGGGAATCTCTTTGATGCGAATAGCAATGCTATATACATGTAACTCCAAAGGTCCCTTCATATTAGAATAGTTTCTATCCAATGAATAATGCTCTGTCAGGTCTGTTCATGGCCCATTGGCTGGCATGGGCTGGCCCCAGTATCATAAGGCTGAGTCTCTCTTTGCCTTGAACAATGTCTACAGCAGATAAGGTGTGGAGAGCGGCTACAGTGTTTGGACAGGTTCAAGCCTCGGACTAATGAGAGGGCACAGTCCTCTCAAGGCCACGTGCAAGTCCCAGCGTGGAGGGCAAAGCCCTCCCAACACAATTATAGCCAACAGCTATAGTTGTAAGCTTGAACCTATGGTCTGAACAGGTGGCCCCACGTGCCTGAGTGATGTGGGCTTGATAGAGTTCAGGTGCCTGTAATTGAGTAGCACTGAAACCCACGAGAATGTTGTAACTACACCCTTATTTTGCCTCGTGGAATCTGGCTATAAAATAAAGAGACAGGCCATGGCACTGTCTCTCTCCATCAGAGAGGGCAGCGTCCCACCCAGACCCAGCTTTTATTCTCTTGTCTGTCTTTTCTAAATCCTTCACCGCCCCGACTCAGGTTCACCCTTGGCAATGCTGGCACGGCACAAACTACTGATTTGAAAATCAAATACTGCACTAAAGAGAGTCTGCTATACACAAAGTTCTATGCTTAGGTTCTACACAGGTAGAAATGGGATAGAAAAATGTAGTTGGGCCCACTCACCATTTAGATGGGAAGACCTTCAACAGATGTTTCTGTCCTTTCTCTTAAAACTTTTCTTTCCATTGCCAGACCCATCACCAGACAATGTCCAGTAAAACCACGTGCTTTATTACGGCAGGCCCTTCTTGTTTGCTCATCTGCAAAATGAGAATAATAATTGCTGTCCTGTCTACACCATTGCACTGTAAGAGAATAAATGACAGCACGCATGAAAGTTCTTTACAACAGACCCTACTAAACTTTGAGTTCATTATGTGGCTCTTCTATTTTACCAGATAGGACTAAGAGTTCACGATTTGCAAATAGGTTACAGCTGAACAAAAATAGCTTTTCTGATTGGAACTTGTATCTTTTTGCTATTTTAGTTAAACTCTTTAGGGAGGTTAATATTTTTTTAAAAAATCCATATTTAGTCATGGGGGGAGTAGCAAGTGGATCCTACATGGAGATCTCAATATACTAGAGAATATAATTATTGCCTCTTTGTCTGAACCTGTGTTCCCAGGAACAGGAATTATAGGAAGTGACCTGCCGGAGCGTCCCCAGCAATAGTCTGACCTCCAGAATGTCTGTCTGCTCTGCGGGTTGTTATATAAGCTCTGCAGGGAAGGACACAGATCTGAGTGACTCCCCTGCCCTGTGTGGGCAGGACACCAGAGCTGCCTCACACCCAGGGCCCTCTGGGGACGCAGGCCATGCTGTACCCTTTCCTTCCGCTACTGCATCCTGGCTGAGGGGAAACAACTGCCCACACAAAAGCACTGCGCTGACCAGAATAGCCTGTCGGCCCTGCTCTCCCGGGACAGGGGAGCCAGCGCAGGCTTTTTCCTGTCTGGAAGCCGAGCTCCATCTACATGACCAGCTGTGGCAACATCATAGACATCACCTCCCCCGCCCCCCCAACACACATCAGTGGCGTTTTCAGGCGGCTTCATTGAGTATGAAAAAAGACAAAGGGAAAAAAACCTGATTTATGAAGATTTTCTCAGAGCCCTCTGGCGGCCAGTCACTTTAGAGTCACTCCGCTTCTTTTAAGTCACCAAGAAGCCCTAGAAGAAAATGCTTCTGTAATCTCTTTGCAGCGAGAAGTGTTAGAGATCTGCTGGCTCACTCATGGAGGGTGGAAATGACACCTCACTGTCTGCATCACCCTCAGTTCAAAGGCACAGGCACCAGCTGCCCAGCAGCAGCCACTTCCACGCGGGGTTCATTAAAGGAGAGAATGTCGGTCTTTGAGCCCCCTTTTTCCCCAGGCGTTTTGAACTAACCTTTTATATTAGTTTTTGTGCCTTTGTCTGAGACAACTGTTTTTCTCAGAACACAGTTTGCAGGTTAGTCAGATTTTCCAAAACTCAGGGTGGAAATCATGGTACTGTATCATGTTCCCATGGATACTTATTTCCTTTTTATTTTACTTTTTTACAAAACACATCCTTTGAAGTCAATAGGTGTGTTCCTTAAAGCTCGGCTAGACTAATACTGTTAAGAAACGTTACACTTACAATGTCAGTTCTACCTCAGATTAAATTATTGCCACCGTGGTGTCCTAAATCCTGTGATCTGCAATAAGGCTGGGTTTCCACTAGAATATGAAAAAAACATTTCACTAACATCAAAGAAAATATCTTCCTCTTCATCTTTGATATTTTAAAGTTGCCGATTGTTGCATTTTGAATTGAAGATTTCTAGACAGCCATTACTGTCAAGATGAGATAAGCCATAGAAGAAAACATTAGAACTTATCTCAGTATGTTTTGGAGCTAACCTTAACTGAAGTCTTCCTATGAGCAGAGCCTTCGGGCATTAAAACTCTGAAAGACGTGAATGATTATTATGCCCTGTGGAGAGCGGCTACAGTGTTTGGACAGGTTCAAGCCTTGGCCTAATGAGAGGGCACAGTCCTCTCATGGCCACGTGCAAGTCCCAGCTTGGAGGGCAGAGCCCTCACAGCACAATTATAGCCAACAGCTGTAGTTGTAAGCTTGAACCTATGGTCCGAACACGTGGACCCAAGTGCCTGAGTGATGTGGGCTCCATAGAGTTCAGATGCATGTAATTGAGTAGGATCGAAACCCACGAGAATGTTGTAAATATCCTGACCACACCCTTATTTTGCCTCCTGGAATCTGCTATAAAATGCACAGCTTGTGATCTGTGGCACTGAGACTAGCTCTCCATCAGCGAGGGCAGCATCCCACCGAGACCCAGCTTTTATTCTCTTGCCTGTCTTTTCTAAATCCTTCACCACCCCCACTCAGGTTTGCCCTTGGCCATACTGGCAGGGCACAATGCCCATTTCAGAGGTGAGGGAAATGAGGCTTAAAGATAGACTTTAATCTTGTAAAGGCAGGGCAATATAGACCATGGTCACTCAACTAGTAGTAACTGGTAGAGCTGTGATTTGAGGGCAAATATTCTCGTTTCCAACGTTCCTTTTCTTGATAACTCGCTGTATTTTCTATCTTCATATTTGCCTCATTTCTTATCACAAATTCATCAAATTATTGTCTATCTTGCCATCTCTGTCCACACATGGCACTGATCTTTGTTTATATGATGATCTGGAAGTCCCCCTCTAAATTTTATCCACCCCTCAAGGATGTATTAGTTAGGATATGATCATCCGTGGATAACAGGAAACCCAGCCAACACTGGTATATAGAACAATGGTTAGGGGCATAGGAACACTGTCTGTGTTCAAAATCCAGCTTCCCACCTTACTGAGTAACTTGGGCATATTATTCAACCTCCTCATGCCTCAACTTCCTCATCTGAAAACTGGGATGATAATAGTACTTACTTTTGTAAGACTTGTGAAGATTAAGAATTCAGATAAATTTCTTAGAATAAGTGCTAAAAAGAAGTTGCCATGATATGGAGGTAGGCGGCTCAGGTGGTGCGGCCACGTCGTCATTCCTCCTGCCTCACTGCTCACTCTGTCTTGTAGAGCCGAAGTGCCACCGTCTGCGTTCCAGGCAGAAAGAAGAGGAAAGGCCAGGGCAGAATGACTTCTTGTGAACTTCTATCCTTTAGTTGAGAAGGGAAGGCCCCCTAAGGGACTTACTCCTACAGCTCACAGCAAAAATGGTGACGTCTGGCCAGGCCTCACTTCCAGGGCGGCTGGGAATTCTCTTCCTCTGTTTTCCAGCCTCTCTCGTGGGGGAGGGCAGGGGACGTGTGGTTGAGAATAGAGTGAATTGACCTCTGGTACCACCCAAAAGAGCCAGCTCCTCATACCCACCTGCTTGCCTTTTGTAATTACTAAATGAAAGAACATGACGGACTATTTCTTTGGAACTAATTTATGGTCCTGTCTTTCTTGGAACTATACTTTCCCTTTAAAAAAAAATCCTCAGGTTCCAGTTAATGCCTTCTCCTTGGAAAAGATCTCTAACCACCCCAATGAATACCGACCTCTCCTCATAGCCTCCGTCTTAGCACTCCGCTTATTTCCTTCACAAGGCTTAATGCAACTGGCAAGATGAGACGGACAGTATTTTTTATATTCCTGATAAGCAAGGTTTTCTTCCCTGCCCTGGGTACACCACGGTGTCCCTTACTAAGAGGACAGGATGCTGTCACCTCAGGAAGGAGGAGGGTATACTGTGGAAGTTCATGTCAAAGAGAACGGGAGGTGGACAGCCATCCCCGATATGCTGCAGTGCACACTGGGAGAATAAGGAAATGAAAGCAGAGCTCAGAAGCCAGACATTACGGCAGAGGTGCCCAAGAACATGGGGTCAATGACCCAATTTCAGAGAATAGTCTGAAAGCTGGCATGCTTCTCACAGAAATCCCAAGTTTAACATGGCACTAACCTAACCAGGTCAGCCACAATCACTCAATAGCTGCGCAGGAAAGTAGCTCGATTTTTTTTGAATGAGTGAATGATTTTGAATGATATCTTTTGACAGAATGTGAATATCCCATATTGTGATGGGATCTGAGATCTTGCCCTCACTAAATTATGGCTATAATGTGGCGTTTTGTCCCCTCCAAAGATGATGACTTCAGGGCAGAGATCGCCTTTTTCTTCTTTGCGTCTCCTTCCGGGCCTCCTTCCAAAGTACTCCATGGGTATTCGCTAATTAATGAAATTAGGGGCTGAAGAGAAAAATGACAGAATTAGAAACAGATGATTGTAAGTTCCGAGGTTACCTATATTACTCTTCATAATGGGCCTTATAACTCAGTGGAAAAGAGAGATGCAAGTAGATGGGAATAGCAGATACTGTCTGCTCACTGTTTCAGTGCCACTTTAATATAGAAGAATGGCCGTGATGGTAATAACACTCCCAGAGGACCTGCGAGATAAGAAAATCAGTATTTAACCTTAAGAAAGAGGGCTTTGTGCTTAGATAATGACTGGTGTCATATACTTCTTTACCAGGGAAACTAATTTGATGTTTTGAAATCTTGATTAAATTTTTAGGTTTTGTTCTATTTTCCTAACCTTGATGTATCTCAGGTTTTTTTTTTAACTGTTTGCTTGGTAGAAACTGGGATCTTTTGTTTGGCTTAATACTCTCATTTTTGTCAAATTATATAGACAATCAGCTCCCAGAATCAACTCAAGTACTGTCTTGCTCTATGTTTATTCAAATAACTCCATTAGGCCAGGTGGGCACAAGAGAGCTTTAGTTCCCATTCTACCCCTTGCTGGCAGAGTGGCCTCTGGGCATGTGAACCTCTGTGATCCTCAGTTTCCACTTAAAAACAATACCTTTCCTGACCGACTTATAAAAATATCAGGAGGATGAAATTGTGGAGAGCGGCTACAGCTTTTGGACAGGTTCAAGCCTGGGACTAATGAGAGGACACGCTCTCATGGCAAAGCCACGTGCGAGTCCCAGCACAATTATAACCAAAGGCTATGGTTGTAAGCTTGACCTTATGGTCTGAACCTGTGATCCCACGCGGGTGAGTGATATGGGCTGCAGGAGGTGCAGCAAGTAAACAAAGCTTGATCAGGTGCATGTAATTGAGTAGATTCAAAACCCATAAGAACATTGTAAGCACGCCTTTACTTTGCCTCGTGGAATCTGGCTATAAAATAAAGACTTGGATTGAAGGCTGTGGCGCTCTCTCTCCATCAGAGAGGGCAGCATCCCACGGAACACCAGCTTTCTTCTCTTGTCTCTTTTCTAAATCCTTCACCACCCCCTCTCAGGTTCACCCATGGCCATGCCAGCTCAGCACATGAAATGAGATCTATGTAAAACACTCTGTAAAGTGTAAAGTGATACACAGATGAAAGTGATTATATTTTTAAATAGTATCATGAGCCTGAATTTCATTCTCTGTTTATAGGAAAACACACTGGTAGCAGACAGGTCAACAAATTGTCAGTGCTTTGGGTTAAAAATGGTACATTGAACCACACTGATGCCTTTGCCTCTGCCTCCTCCTGAAAGCCCAAAATAATGATATAAAGAGATAAGGCCAAAAAGCATGGAATTAAACCACAAAGACAATACATGGAAGAAGAGGCAATGGCAACAAAATTTAGAAAATGGAAAAGCAGAACGAACAGTGGCAACTTGCCCGGCAGAACAAAGAAAAATGAATCCTATGCTGGCTTTTGAGTCTGTACCACTGAAGTCCCAGAGGCTCAGGAAGTGGGGGTCTACATGGGCTGCAAACAGGAGGCTTGGTTAAAACATTTAAATTCACTTAACAACCCCCTAGCAAAGTCGTCCTTTTTTCACTTAGCCAACGTGACTGCCAATTACTTGCTTTTGCCGCAGATTAGAGGTTAACTGGCAAAGTCATGACTGTCGGTGTCTTCACTGCTTGGGGACAGCAGGCACAACTGAGGTTGGGAAGAGCATGTTGAAGATGGAGCTTACATGGCAGTCTAAGTAATGAATTTTGAAACACTTTGACCCTTTTATCCCACTAGCTTCCAGAACACTGACAGCCAAGCTTTCCCCTTCCAAACAGAAGATGGGAAGAGTCCCCTCTGAGGAATATGACCAGCCCCAGAGATAAAACGTAGATTCTGACATCGGGATTTCCCCAATAAAACCATCCATTAGCTAACTGAAGTTCACATGCCTCACCCAAATCCTTGGCACTCCCCATCAGCTTCATAATGCCCCATTTTTCCCCCTTTTATCTGTTTAGAGCTCTGTTGGGTTATAATTTACAACCATAAAACAATGCCCCAATTTTAAATATGAATAGAGAACCAGAGCCCGCCAGAAAGCTGAGGAAAATCTTTAATATGGAAACATAAATAATAAAAAGAAAGAACACGAGATCTTGAACAGAGACAAACTTCATAAAAAAAAAATCAGTAATATTATTAGAGCAATGATATAAGGTTCTTTAAAAAGAATAAAAATAGAACTCTGACCTGCAATCTAAAGCAACTAGCCCCCCAAAACAACCTATTATCCATGTAACTGGCCCAGCAAGCCAATCTGCTATAAATCACTATAAATCAGAGTTGTTGGAAATCAGACCATAACCCCTTGTAACAATCAGACCCCAAATCGCCAGAATTTGATTAATAACTGACAGCTTCCCTAATCTCCTCTCTTCTTCCAATTTAGGGCCAATCAGTAAAGACCAAATATGCACCCCGACCAATCACATAAGATGCTCCTCCTCTAATTAGTTGGCTTATTGCTCCCCCATGCCACCTTCCTCTGATAAGGGCATACCTGAAACCTTCTCTTCTTTCCACCATAAAGCTTTCCTCTGCCTTTGAGCCCTGGCCAAATACAAGTGATGGTGGCTGACTCCCTTGGCCTGCTCTTAATAAATACCCTTTGCTTGTTCCCACTTGATTGGTTTTCATTTACTTCTCACTATTTTGAGGCATTGCAAATGTTCAAAGATAGAAAACCATGTGATTGGTCAAGAATTAATATTAGCTAAATCAACAATCCGAGTTCAAGAAGACAATAATTTCTTGACAGATCCTTACATTTATCCACTCACATATAGTACTCTGTTTCTACTTGCCAAATACTGCTGTGGAAGATGCAATGATAAAATTGATAAGTTGGAGCATATCATGTCATTGGATTTAATAATTTTAGATTTTCTTAAATTCAGATATTCAAAATTATCTTAAGTTTAGGTAACTTAATTAAAGCTGTATTCATACTTTTCAGAAAATGAACATACTTTAAAAAAAAAAAAGCAAGTTTCCAAAAAGAAAAATCAGGTTAGTGTCACACTTTTATACTTTTTTTTATATTATATCTCTCAAATTGCCCAATTTAAATTTCCTCACTTAACTATCTTGGCATATGTCTCAAGTATGCTTCTTTATTTTTACCCCCTTAAAATCTTCTCTTATATTTACTACTGCAAATATAAATGTTAAATGTATATTTTATTCATGCACATTTTTCTCTTTGTGCTTAGAACTGAATTGCAGATGTCCTATGAAGGGACACAGATATCATTATGGAAAAATTATTCTATTGAAAATAAGAGTGGTTTTTATAATGATGTAAATCTGAGATTGAGGTTGCAAAAACGGATGTATTCATAAAAAAACTACTATGTGCATGTGATGAACTAGTTTCAACAAGATTCAAATAATGCAATCAGTGGGGATTTGACTAGTCCCCGGAGTTGTCAAAGGCATGTGAGATGTACGAATAATAGCTGGAAATTTGTTGTGGACACGAGGCTATTAAGCTTGTCTCCGGCTGCATTCAATATGATGGTAAAAACTGTTATTAAATAACTGATTTTATAGCAACTGTTAAAATTATGTGGCCAAAGTATAAATTAAAGTTTATGATGGATGCAAATGTTTGCCTTAAAATGTATAATGCTAATTTAGGTTCCTTTCCCATTTAAAAAACAACAACACTCAGAATAGTGATTACCACAATAATAGCAAATTAATAAGGCTGCCAAGAAGACTTCACAAAAGTATGGAACATTAAATGTGACTTTTTCAAACACAGAATCGCACCATTATCAGTGATCTCTTCCCTAGCTGAGTACACATAGCTGGCATGGGCAGTAATGAGGGTGACACAGGCAATCGTAAGGACCAATTAAGGAGAACAAATGATGAATCTGATTCCCTGGAGGCTTCTGTGTTACATGCAGATGTGGGGAGTATCAGTCAACACCTACCACATCTGGAATCTGTATCTACCTGCATAATTTCTTTACTCACAGTCCCTAAAATAAAACTTGTCAATTTATAAAAGACAACATTTTTTCCTTGTTAATCCTCATCCAAGGATATTTTTTCCATTGATTTTTAGAGAGAGTGGAAAAAAGAAGAGGAGAGAGTGAGAAACATCAATGTGAGAGATGCATCCACACATATCCGGGCAAGGGCCAGGGTTGTAACCTGCAACCCAGGTGCGAGCCCTTGACTGGGAGCCCTTTGGTGTGCAGGCAGATGCTTTAACCGCTGAGCAACACCAGCCAGGGCAAGGCAAAAAAAATTTTTTAGCAAATGAAATGTCTCATTTAATGTATCATTGAAGCTTTTGAGAAATGAGCTTCCCAGCCCCGCCCTGTATTTACCCTCTCTGAGTCTGCATGTTAGGGTGTTATTTCCTGAAGCTCCTCAAGTGATTGAGAGCTGGGAGGCTGGGCAAGGCTTGAGAAACAGTAGCACTATCCTGTAATATCTAACTCAGTATTCGACACAAAGTGAACACATAATACATATTTGAGATAGCTCAATTTTAAGAATTTTTTTAATAAAGTAATATTTGGAAAGCGAAAATTCTTAGTGTAAAATGAGTTGAAAACTGCTGCAAAAGTCATATAACCTGTGCTTTAAAAATTAATATTATCAACAGGGGAGGTTTGTGAAAACCTCCTAAAGTCTTCTGCCTAACTGTGATATCTAAATTTCTGAAAATATGGCCTGGGACTCTGTGTGGTTTGAAAATACATCTATGACTTAGGAATTAAAATTTTTCTCACTAAGCATCCTTCTTCTTTCAGTACTTCCTCACATGGCCTGGTCTCCTGCCATTCGCCTCTAGGTCACCACTCTCTGGACCAAGCTCAGTTTGCCTGCTACTCACTGAACGTGCAATGCCTGATACAGGACTAAGAGGCATTAACATTCCCCCAGTTCTGGATTCTGTTGCTGGGCCAGAGCACCAGAATTCAGCTAATACATATTTGGCTCCTATAGATTTAGCAGTTAATAAAAAAAAACACAATTCTTATTCAAAAATGCTGTGGTTCTCCCACCTTAGGTTTGGGAAACTGAATATGAACCTAATAAAGAGGCCACTTAAATTTGGTCTCCTTAGATTTAGTTTAAGAGCCCGCTTGTCAGGTTCATTTTGGATACTATCATTCAATATATTAATCTCTGTCTCTCTCAGCTCATGTCATGCTTGAATTTGATAAACATGTCGTTTCTGGCCTGATGGTGTTATTAATAAACACATCAAATGAAAGAGAGTCTTTGGCAGATCTCCTAAAGACCTCCCTCTGGATAAACAATCTAGTTTTCACCTGTTCACACACCTGCTACGTGCCTGTTAAGTCCAGGTTTCCTCATCTGATTAATTAGAAACACCATAAGGAGCTTTTAAAAGCCACCTTCTTGATAAATCTTATTTCCCATTATCTCAAATCTCTGTTTCTGCAACAGATATTTTACTTTTTATGCTCAGAATATTTCATATCAAAAACTTTGTCAATAAATACAGTGCCCATTTTATAACTTAACTCATTTTTTAAATTTTCTCTTTATAGGAAGAACTTTCCCAATATGGAATTTCTTATGATTTATTTTTCTAAACTTCCACCAATATGCACTGTCTCCTCTCAAGACTGTTCTTACTCATCCACAGGTGACAGTGTCTGAGCCATTTGCTGAGGTACCACATTTCAATTGCTTTAGCACCTTTCATTTAGGAGACCTCTGACGTGAGAAAGAAAAAGAAATAGAGTGGGAGTCAGGTGATGAGAAAAGAAAAACGGCATGAAAGAAGAGGATAGGAAACATTTCTGGACAATGGAAAAAGAAACAAAAAAACTAGCAGGAATTCTCAGGAACAATTTGATTTTACCTTTGACTCAAAGTAAACATTCATGAAATGCACAGATGGGTATTCCAAAGCATTGGGTTTAAGTAGACAATTCCCAAACCCCTATGATTATGAAATGGGCTTGATGAGGGGCTTGTTTTCCAGAGATATACTCAAATAGTGGAGATGTCTAGTCTTACACTAGACAAAACCATTTTTTAAAACTCTGGCTTAAGGAGAAAAGAAATTTACTGGCTTAAATCAGTTGTAATCCAGAGGCTGGGCCCAGTTTTGGGTCAGGCTGAATCCTAAAAGGATGTGGTCAGAACCCCACCTCTCTCTGGGTTCTGCTGGTCTCATTCTCAGGGAGGTATTCTCCTCTTGGTGACAAGGTATCTGCAGGTTCACACACTTGAAGCCCAAGTCCAGACAAAAAGTTAATGTTTCCTCTTATTAACTCCGCCCAGGTGTAGTAGGCTGAGGAACAGCCACCCAAAGATATAAGGTTCTAATCCCTGGAACCAATAAATGTTATAAGGAAAAAAAAAAAGTCTTTGAAGATAGGATTACAGTGAGAGCCTTGACTGGGGAGATGATCCTAGATTTTCTGGGTGAACCTCAAATGCAATTGCAGTATCCTTTTTTTCCCCAAAGTTTTTTAAAAAATTTATGTAATTGAACCATTTTATTTATTTATTTATTTATTTATAGAAGAAGAGAGAGGGAGAAAGAGATAATAACATAGATGATGAGAGAGAATCATTGATTGCTGCCTCCTTCATGCCCACAACCCAGGCATGGGCTCTGACTGGGAATCGAACCTATGACCTCCTGGTTCTTGGGTTGACCACTGAGTAACACTGCCCTGACACAGTGTCCTTTCTTAAAAATTAAATTTATTGGAATGATATTGGACAATAAGATTATATAGGTTTCAAGTGTACAATTCTATGATACATCATCCATCTTCTTCTATCACTACATACTTGACCCCCTCTACCCTTTACCACCCTGCCACCCCTTTCCTTCTGGTAACACCATACTGTTGTCTATATTTGAGTTTTTGTTTATTTTCTTGTTTGTTCATTTGTTGCTTTCAGTTTTATATCTCACATATGGCTGAAATCACATGCTTCTTAACTTTTTCTGTCTGATTTATTTTCTTTAGCATGATAGTCTCAAGATCCATCCATATTGTTGCAAATGGCAGTATTTCATCTTTCCTTATGGCTGAGTAATATTCCATTGAATATATGTATCACATCTTCTTTACCAACCATCCACCTAAGGACACTTGGGGTGTTTCCTTATCTTACCCACCATGAATAATGCTGCAATGAACATAGGGATGCATGTAACTTTGTGGATAAATGTTTTGAAATTTTTGAGGTAGATCTCATATGGTAACTCTTATTCTTAATATTTTGAAGAGCCTCCATAATGTTTTCCATAGTAGCTGTACCAATTTACATTCCCACTAGCAGCGAATAGGGGTTTCTTTTTCTCCACAACGTCTCCAACACTTATTATTACCTGTCTTGTTGATAATAGCCATTCTAATAGGTTTGAAGTGGTATCTCATTGTAATTTTGACTTGCATTTCTATAAGAATTAAATTTAGGACCTGAAATAATCAATTACGTAGAAGAAAACAGATGCTGAGCTTATGGACCTTGGCCTTCCAGAGAATTGTATTAATGTGACCCCAAAGGCAACGGAAGCAAAGGCAAAAATAAATGAATGGGACTATATCAAACCAAAAAGCTTCAGCACAGCGAAAGGAACTGACAACAAAACAAAAAGGCAATCAACTGAATGGCAGATTATTGGCAAACAGCAGCTCTGAGAGAGGGTTAATATCTAAAATATATAAAGAACTCATACAACTCAACACCAAACAAATAAACAATCCAATTTAAAAATGGGCAGAGGACCTGAACAGACACAGGGTCCTCATAGGAAGACAGAGGGAGACTGCACACACACACAAAGAAGAGGAGGAAGTAGTGTAATCACAGAAGCAGAGATGTGGCCACAAGTCTAGGAATGCTGGCAGCCACCAGAACCTGGAAGAGGCGAGGAGTATAGTCTCTCCTAGAGCCTCCATAGGGAGCAAACCTCTGCTGACACTTTGATTTCGACCCAGTGAAACAGACTTCAGGCTCTGGCCTCCAGAACACTGAGAGAATATGCTTCTATTGTTTCAGCCACCAGGTTTGAGGTCATTTGTTACAGCAGCCACAGTTAACTAATACATAGGAAATGCGGTTCACTCCAGTTTGACACCCTGAATCACGTGACCAAATCTGAGCCAATCAAAGAGTACTGACAGGCTGAGTTACTTGTTTTATTATTGGAGCATGTGCAAAACTTTTCATGAGGTAAACAAACTCCAGGTGCAGGAGTTGGTGCCCCCAAACAAGACATAACTGGAAATAGAAGCTGGTTGAGGAGAAAAGGCCCAAAACGGCAGATAACCCTTTCATGCTTGAAAGGAGAAGACAGAAGGAGGTGCAAAGTTAACATTTACATGCCAGACTGTTATAACAGGAGTGCACTTGAACTTGTTTTGTTGCTGTGGTGATGCTGGTAAACAGCATGCTATCAGGGAAACGATGTGTCTAACAGGCACCACGTACTAAGAACAGATTTGTTTTTATTGCTGATGACACAACACCTTCTCCATCTCTGACACATCTCCTTTCTGAAAAGTTATACATTAAGATCACACATATTATTCCAAATAGGAATGTATGATGATATTAAGAGAGGATATTGTTCTGTATGTATTTTCTAATTTCTTTCTGATTATGTCTAAACTATTGTGCTAACAATGTTTGCTGTAGGAAGAGCTTGCACCACAGTCTGCAGTGGGATGTCTATCAGAGTTTCCACATCTCTTCTTCTTTTTTTAAAAATATATTTTTTATTGATTTCAGAGAGGAAAGGAGAGATAGAAACATCAATGTTGAGAGAGAATCATTGATCAGCTGCCATCTGCACATGCCCTACTTGGGATCGAGCCCACATCCCAGGCGTATACCCTGACCAGTAATTGAACTATGACCTCCTAGCTCATAGGTCGACACTCAACCACTGAGCCATGCCAGCCGGGCTCCATGTCTCTTCTTGAATTATAGATACTAACTGACCTATGAAGACTTTTTAAGGATGCTCTAGCTCTGCCTCTTGTGTGCTGTTGGACTGGATAAGTTACTTACATTTCCTGATGTCAGTTTCTTCATATGTAGAAAACGAGGATACATATTTTCACAGGATTTGATTTTAGGATCATTTAAAGATTTGTGTAAAAGATTCTAGCAGGGTGAAGCCCACAAAGGAAGATGCTAATAACACTCCATGATGAACCTGTAATCCAATAAGCAGAGTTAAATCATTATTCCTAAAATTATTCCTATCATTTGTCCTCTTCTCACCCACCGTGGAGCTCTTCTGATGACACATTTCAGCTTCAAAAGATCTACACGTGGTTTCCATTTGGCTTAGCATATCACATTCTCCCGCTTTTTAAAACTTAGTAAAATTTAAAATAAGATCAGTTTCCATGCTGAACCCTGCAGAGCTGTACCTGCTTATTTATTCCCAAACTGTTTTTTATGCTAACAAAATTTCTTTGATGGGACAGAATATCACAACCTGCCCCTCCTATCTGAGATGGCTCATTTGCCTTTGTTTTGAAACTGTCAGATTTTATTTTGAAGTTTTAAATTAATTGGCTCTATTAGTTTTCCCTGAGCTTTTTCATTATTTACTCTCAAAAGCTCTAGTAGATAAGTCAGGCATAATTTCCCTTTATGTACATTTTGCTAGAGGGAAGAGGAAAACTGGCACTGTTTGATCTGGAGGGAAGAGAAGTCCCCAATTAGAGCGCAGATTAGCCCCTGAGGTTTCATGACTCTCCTAGTGAGCAGTGCCACAGCAGCTCTGAGTGCCTTGGGGCGTGTGGGAAATCTATGGCCAGACTGAACAGATTTTGGGGGGTTTGTATTACTCCATCTTTGCCCAGGAAATTTTGGAACACAGTTGCAGGACCCTCGCAGGCATTTGATTGCCAACCTGTGTTATTTCATGAATATCTCCTTATATTAAGGGTAGTTGCCATTCCAAATATAAACCACATCTCAAATAACTAAATTTCACTAGGCTTCAAAGTCTTAAAGAGAGAGACACAGGGATGAAATACAGACAGATGACTTTTATTGATATAATTTAAATGTTTGATAACATTTAAATAATGGACATTTACTATTAAATAAGCAATTTTATCTACCTTGTATTTATTATTTACACCTTGTTGGGTATCACAAGATTTTACCTGTGAATACCATGCATTCTGGAAGTACATGTGCCAGAACACCAAATCCTAAAAGTGGTGTGATTATGAGCAGTTTTTAATTTCATCTTTTTTCCTAGGTGCATTTCCTAAGAAAATAAAAACATGTATTTTAACAAATGTCACATTAATAATATGAATTTTTTACTAATATTTTTAAAAAGAAAGCGCTTTTATCTTGTAATAAAATTTATTGTTAATGAGATTATATATGCTTTGAGTCTACAATTCTATGAAACATCATCTGCATATTGCATTGTGTGCCTACCACCTAAAGTCAGATCTTCTTCCATTTATTTGACTCCCTTTACCCTTCACCACTCCTACCTCCCTTCATTCTGGTAACCATTTTCTGATGTCTGTGTGTACAAGTTTTATTTTTCTTGTTTGTTCATGTGTTGCTTTCACTTTTATATCCCACACATGAGTGAAATCATATGGTTCTTAATTTTTTTCTGTCTGACATATTTTGTTTAGCATGAGATGTGATCCATATATATAACGGAATACTACTTGGCCGTTTTTGACATCACTGATGGATCTTAGAAAGAATTTTTATTTTTATATTTTAAATATGTTTTTGTTAACTTCACAGAGAGGAAAGGAGAGGAAAAGAGGGATAGAAACATCAATGATGAGAGAGAATCATTGATTGGCCGTCTTCCACATGCCCCACTGGGATCAAGCCTGCAACTCAACCTGGGCATGTGTCCTTATGGGGAATTGAACCATGAACTCCTGGTTCATGGGCTGATGCTCAACAACTAAGCTGGCTGGGCAAGAAAGAAGTTTTAAAAGAACATCATGAATATGCACCACAGTGTTAGCTTTGTAGATTAAAGCTGTAAATATATTTAATAACAGAAAATGTTTAATAAAGTTTTATACTCATACAGCAGAATACAGTTATTTCTTAAACATTTGCATACATTGGTGGGTGGTTGGAGAGCATGAACGTAGACATTTATACACTTTTCCCCAATTAATTTTTTCATTGTTTGGCCAACAAGCCATCTTTCCTGACCCAATTCTATAGTCTTCACCAAAAACCTTTGCATTCTAGCTCTCTGATGAAAGGCTTATATCAGTGAGAAGCAAAAGAAGCAAAAATGACAATTAAAAGAACACTGATTTACATTTTCACTCTGCTCTTCTGAAAGTCTGACTTGACTGCTAATGGACAACTTGAGACTGAGATGAAAGGGTCCTTTAAATGGTGGGGAATTAATATCATGAACACAGGGACATTCAGAATATAGGTGAGAGTGAATGTAAATAGGAGAGGGTAGACTATTTGTAAATACTTTATTTCTAAGGTTGAACTGTAGAAATATGGTTTACATTTAGAAGAAGAAAAACTCCCTTAGGATTCAAAGTAATTGTATAAAACTCAGAATTCAGTAAAGCAATTCCAATGGTTAAGCCCATTTCTATTGAATGAGGGACACAGATATGGTTGCCACGTAAACAACCCAATTAAAAGGGAAGTATCATTTTCATGGAGGGAGTCTCCTGGCATTGCTGCTCCCTTAGCTGGGTAGATGAATTCTAGGTCCTAGAAAAAAAGACATTTGGTGTCATCTAGCATCATCCAATACAATGACTAGAGGGACGGTATCAGCCAGTTACAAAGCACAGAGAAGGACCTATCCACAGTAATTAAAGTTAATAGATAATGCAGGCTATGTCACTAGAAGATAGACTAGACCAAAATGACAACTATTTATATCCTAGTTATCTAAAGTCTTCAAATGCTATGCATAATAAATGAGCAGGACTGAAAATTCCTGAGCCTAGAGCCTCAAATTGAATATTTATTTTCTGGTTATCCTGGATAAGAAAAGTAAATTTATATTAACTGCACTGATGATATAGTAGGCGATTAAACAAGCATGCACAGAGTAGGAAAGATAGGCCAGGTATGGAGCATCACCAGGGTGGGAGGCCTTGGGTGCCTAGCAATGGACCATTGTGGGATGAGACCTCACTCCCAAGATGACCTTTCCTCTTCTAGCATAACACTGGTCATGTGGTTTAGGCCCCCTAACCTTTCTTATCACTGGCCCTGTGGTTTGGACCTTCCCCTGACCTTTCTTCCCTCATAGGCTGTTCTCACAAGCCTTTGCATGACCATCCCCTAAGCATCGAGCACTAGTGTTATCACCTAGGCCTCAGTTGTATTTCAGCTCCAGGCCCAGAAATGCAGCGAGGGCAGCCAGGGCAGCATCATGGCTGACATCAGAACCAGCTGCATTGACTAATGACACCCTGGCATCAACCAATCAGTAGAGACCATGATCCTGAAAGGACACACCTGGTAACCTGATGAATATTCTGTTGAGGTCCTCCCCTGAGATTCTCCTTCCTCCAGATGCATATATCTTTGCTTTTTATTCTCCTAAGCTCCCAGAGCCTTTGTTTTGCCTCTTGTTTCCTGAGCCCACACAGCCCCAGCTAGCTCACTTCCATGGCTACCTCTGCGAGTTTCTAAATAAACTTTTGTTTGTATTTGGGTCTTGGCTGGAAATTCTTTATTAACCAGAACTTAAGTACCAAGGTTGCTGAATTGAGGTAATATTCTGGTGTGTTACGCTGTTAACAATGGCAGTCAAAATTTAACAATTATAAACTTTACTTTGTCTAGGTATAAGTACTTTTTAAAAGTTTTTCCACCTTTAATCCCAAGAAACTAAAGATAATGTATAAATATATATGCCATTATTTTATTGAGTTACATGCATAAAGATCACAATTAGTTACATGATGTACTGTATTCTGGCTTTTTCTTATAACAGTCATATCTTATCTATGGGGGATATGTTCCAAGATATCCAGTGGATGCCTGAAGCAAAGGATAGTAATGAACACTGTATATACTATGTTTTTTTTCTATACATACCTATAAAAAAAGCTTAATTTATAAGTTAGGCACAAGAGATTAATCACAATAGCTAATACTAAGTTAGAATAATTATAACAATGTACTATAATAAAAGTTATGTGAATGTCTTTGAGGTCATTATTAAGGGAAATAAGGGTTACTTGAACATAAATACTTTGATGTCATGTCAGTGATTTAGATAACAAAGAAGGCTACCAAATGACGAAGGGATGGGTATTGTGTACACTGTGGACACATTGGACAAAGGGATAATTAATGTTATAGATAGAACAGAGGGTGGTGGTGTAAGATTTCATCAGAATGGCATGCTAATTAAAACTTATAAATTGTCTATTTCTGGAATTTTCCATTTAATATTTTGAACATGGTTAACTTTAAAACGAGGGCAAGAGAAACCACAAAGAAGAGAGGACTACTGTAGTTGTCCCCACCTGAAAAATCTAATCAGTGATCTGTGTAACCAAAACCAGGCCTTATCATTCACCCAAAGGGATATGGGCCACGTATCAGAAATGGAGTGCAGTTAATCTTTCTTGTTCTATCAATTTGGTCTCTTACGCTAGCAAGCCCCTTAGGAAGGGATCTAAGTAATTCCTTCTCTGTGATCTTTTTAATCAAAACTAAAAAAACTAAGCTTGAAGAGAATGGCACAGAATTTATA
>NW_006289416.1:24104-34535 GCF_000327345.1 Myotis davidii
AGAGCAGCTCTCCTGTGGGGAGTGTGCAGGAGGGAGCTGATTGATGTTTCCCTCTCTATCCCTCTCCCTTCCTCTCGGTAAGAAATCAATAAAATATAATTTAAAAGAGAAAAAAAAGAAAGTATGGGCCTTTTCCTGAATTATCTTGGTAATAGGAAGTCAGATTTCAAGTATCAATGCCCTATTTTAGCTCTTACATATAGAGGCTCACCAGCAAGGACCAGAAAGGGGCAGTTAAGAGCTAAGGGCAGTCCCCACCTGGCAGCCAAAAAGGAAATGTGGACCTTGCCCTATATCTATAAGGAACTGGATTCTGCCCACCATCCAGTGGGCTGGATTCATTTCTGAGCTTCTAGATAAGAATCAGTTGACTGACACACTAATTTTCACCTGTACTTCTGACCTATGTAACTGTAAAATAACACATTTTTGTTGTATTAAGGTGCTAATTTTTTTTGTATTGGTTAGCACAGAAGTAGAAAATAATAATTTAGCTGAATCCTATATAATAAAAGGCTAATATGCAAATTGTTCCCTCGACTGGGAGTTCGACTGGGAGTTCATCCAGGGGCAGGGCTGATTGACCAGGATCAGGGTGGGCTGGCTGTACCCCACCCATACATGAATTCGTGCACTGGGTCTCTAGTAAATAAATAAAACAAGTAAATGAGTAAAAATGAATGAATGGAAGAATCAAATGTGATTTTAGAGTGGAAATGTTATATATACATTTCCAGAATAGTTGAAGAATCACAGGTCCAATTTATTTCCAAGGTCCTTTGAGGCTTTCCTTTCACTTTGCTGATCCATGTCAAAATCTCATCCCATTTATGGCTCCAAGAGGACACAATTACATCCTGAAACCACCATTTCTGCCCTGCTGGGATGAGATTTATTATCATTTTTAGTGTATAGTAACTATTTTGTGCTTGTGATTCCTCAAAATTATTGCTTGAAGAATGGGAGCATTTTCCATCCAGCACACAAACTATTACTCTTCTTACCCAGTGAATTCAGATTTAAGTGCCTGCATACATTTGTGGGAGTTTTTTCCCAGCAGGTATTTACTAGCCTCCAGTTCTGAGAGTAGTTTTCTGCTAGGCTCTGAAACTATTACTAAAAAAAAAAAAAAAAAAATACAGATAGTTCCCAAATTAAAAACTGATTTATGTTCTAGAAGTTTATGTCTAAGTTAGGGCTTTGTCACTCAGAATGCAGTTTGATGTGAAACAATATTAAAACATGTATTCTTTATCTAAAGCAGCTCACAAAAGCCCATTTAACTAAGAAATTATTTGAACTAATCCTAAAAAATTTAACTGAATTTAAACACTACTTATTTCTTTCTATGAAAAAAATTTCAGTTCTCCAATTTGTAATGTTAGAAGGTCAACTTCTACCTAGATGAGTTAGCTCAGATATTGGGATCAGAGTCTCCCAATGGAGCAGATAGTTCTGAATTTAAGAAAAATCTTTTCTATATGCTTGAACCATTTTGTTTTGTTTAGTTTTGTTTTAGTTCTTTGTATCAGAAACCCCAGTTATCCTTATGTTGGATTATCTTGTTTCTCTTTCATGTCTACTACTTGTTTTTATTATATCCAGATTCTATAATCACCATGGTTAACTCTAGCATCTGTGTCGCACTCTTTTGGCAGCTGCAAGGGTTCAAGGAATCTAGAGAAGGGACTGCGACATAAAATAATAAACTAGACAAAGAAATATAAATTTGGGAGGCATGGGGGAGCCAGGGGAGGCTCCACTTTCTAGTGAAGTGGGCTCTCTGAATCTCACCCATGGCTTTTTATTTGCCGGAAAACACATTTTGCCCTTTAGCAAAGCAGATATACATATCAAAGGTAAGGTTTGGTAAATAGTAAAGGACCATCAGGTTGGGGGAACTGCCCTCAGCTGTCAGGCAATAATATGTAGATCTTCAGCCCTGCTGAAGCCCCAAGGTCCATTAGCCTTCTGATGAACTTCTTGCATAGTTATGACCTGCTAGAATTTGCCACCAGCACATCTGTATGTGTCACCTTATACATTTCATTTTCTAGAAACACTAAATGAGAAATAAATGGCAAAGCTCCACAGAGAAGTTAGTGCCTAGATCTATAATTTGTTTTCTTAACTTTCCATGCAGTACCATTAATAAAGTTGGTGCTATTCGGTATTAAATTATCTGTGATGTTTAAGACATGCAACACACATCCAGTGATGTTTTTCTCCTTGGAGATAACTAATGTACATGAACCATTCCAATAGGTAGATGGGTAGATAACGTACGTAAGAAAAGAAAGTGGTAGAGACAATAAATATTTTAGGAGTTAAGAAATTGGAACTCGGTTTGTGCTTGATTTGACCATTTAGCAACCCCCAAGTATACAGATAATTTCCTGGCTCATAGTTTTATCTGTTGTAGAGTCCTCTCCCAGCACCTTCTCCATCTCTGTGAACCTAAATCGTCCCCACATTCATGGTCCAGCACATCTGCACACTTTCTAGAAAGCCTTCTCTAACAGCCCCATCTCGAGGTAATCTGCCTTTCCTCTCATTTCCCATGTCAACTCATCACTATTTTTCTCAGGACCTTGTGGAATAAAAATGGATAGTTGTATTTTTAAAACAATGTTTTAAACTTGTTGTTTTAAAAACCATACTTCATTAAGCAAATGACAAGGTAAATTGAGATTTACTGTAGAGAGGAGGAAGAAAAGAAGCAGGGAGAACACTTCAGCTATGGTGAAGGTGGCCAGAAAAGTTGATGAACAAAGGTCTGGAAGCCAGACGTCAGATGGATGGCTCTCTAGAAACAATGGATTCCCATTGAAAATGGCAGAAGGTAAAATGGTAAAAAGTAGTTGGGGAGCAGATGGTGTAGGGCCTTGCACAACGCTTCAGGGATGGGGAGTTTGGACTTCATCCTGAAAGCCACAGGAAGCCACCAAATGCACGGTTCAAGTAGGTATAAAGGAAGATTAATTTGGCAGCAGAATGTAAGATAGAAGCAGGGAGCTTATTAAAAATATATTTTAGTAGGATAAGGGTAGCAGGTACAAATCTTAAGGGTCCCAGTCAAGTGTGCAGCAACCACATAAACAAAACTTGTAACTGTTCTCATTTTCTGTAATTCACTTTAATTTCTAGTGCTATGTGTCCATTCTACTTGCTGAAGAAAATTTACTTTCGTCACTTTCAGGTAAAATAAGTACAAGTCTGCATTTTCCCAGGGTTTTGAACTCCATCATTTCAGGAGGGGCTGGAAGGAATGAGAAGGTCAATGTGGGAGATACTCATGTGAGCCTTCTCCTCACTATGTTGGAGTCTATTCCCAATGTCACTCATCTCATTTGTCCTCTCAGCCAAAGGGTGAATGGTCTTTGGGAGCACAGATCTTCCTTATGAGAAGTTCCTTCATTCTCACTAGGAAACCCCTGCAGGCCCTTCTCTTGGACAATGCTAGTCTCTAGAATTGGAGCACCCTGAGAGGGTTCAAAGACTATCGACACCACTCCAGCCCATAAGGCACTGGGAGAATTTCCTCCAGCTGTTATCCACATGGGAGGCGCACCACCAGTTTCACCTTGCAGCTTCTTCTTAATGATGGTAAGAAGGAGGGGTAGGAAAGAGAGATTTGTCTCCTGGGTATGCTGTCTTCTGTCTTTCAGAACAACTTTCTATCCGTAGATTCCCAAACTTAACCTCGAGGAGCTATTACGTTCTCTTTTAGGATTCATTGCACTCATGTTTAACTCTATTTCTTCTTCTCTGCCAGCCTTTCCCCTCATTTCCTCCTTTTCCAGTTTGGGTTTGTTGTTGTTGTTATTGTCATTTGTTTGTTTGCTTGTTTTTTAGTTTTGTTTTTTTTTAAGTCTATGTCGCAAGTCGTATATGTGCATCTGAATCTTTCATATTACCTAAAGCCCAGTGGGTTTTGAACTTAAGAATCAAACATTTTCTTCCTTTTTTTTTTTTCCTGGTTCTTTAGTGAGTTCCACAGTGACCATGGGTGTGTCCTATCTAATTTTGATCTGGAAGCGGGCTCTTAAGGAACAAACAGATGGCAAGTGGAATTACATGGGAAATCACATCAATTAGTACTCTAAAAATTGTGCCACCAGATAAATTAATGATGTCCTCAATGGCCTAGACTTAGGTAGAAAAAAGTATAGGAAGGAAAAAGTTAATTGGTTATGATTAGTGTTAAAATATGATGTAGATTGAGAATTTAAAGAAAGTTTTGAAATTTTGAGCCTGGGTGAATGGAAAATTAAGGAAGTCAGGCAATTAAAAAAATGAGATAGACAAACTACTTGCTTATTGCCCCATGTCTTAATATTCCTGAACCTGAACAAAAACAACAATTAAAAAATACATATTAATTGTATTAGTGATCTAATAACCCTACTGTAGAAAATCAATTTCCTTGATCCAACTCACTAAGAGTAGTTTAGAAATGAATATATGCACTCACTTATATACCTTGGGAATTATATCAGTTGGATCAGCAGGTGGTTAGTAAACATGGAATAAGAATAGATAGATCTAGTTATATTTAGGGGCTATCCAATTACTGAACAAGATGAATAGCTCCTCTTGGTTTAGGACTATTTCTGTCTAAGATAATAACCCCCAGGAATCTTTGGTAGCAGCATGTTCCCTTCCCTAGAAGTTGTGAGGACACACTGAAAAATTCTATACTATTCATTTTCTATATTCTTTATCTGTCATTTAAAACCTCTATCATTTCCTTACGTCAGTTTGCAATTTCTTAAATTACTGCTAATCTGCTATCAGTTACATTTTAAATAGATGACTTCCCTTTTAGGGAAGCATGCTGAACCCCTGGTGAGACTTAGAAAGCACCCTCAAATTGCTAGCAGTATGTTCATGAATCATCTCTTGGGTGGCTTATTTCCTGCAATGATCTTGCAGATGGCTAATGTTATCCATTTTATGTTGATTCCTGTTAGTGCTAACCTCTAAGTATTATAATATCTGACTCTGTCCTAATTTTAGGTTATGCTTTCCTTTTTGTTATCCTTTAGCCTTCCTTTCTAAATTTCCATATTTCTGGCATTCGTCAACATTTGTAAAGGAAAGTGGACAGGGAGGACTGATTTTTGTGTAAGGTATATTGAGAGTTTAGGGTACACTGAGCTAATTAGAATAAGAATGTTAATTGTAGAGTTTTAATTAGGTCAGTACATAATATCTTGTTCTTTCCTTCCCCAAGGAAACATTAAGACCCAGGAACTGGGCAGATAGAGATAAAAGTACTGGCTTAGTTACTTTGTCTCAGGTGCTTAGAAGAGTGACTAGAACATATAAATAAATATTTGGACACATGAACAAAAACAACATTGAAAAAACATAGTTCAATGTACAACTACATTGTATGAATGAACATATTTCTGAATTAAAATAAACCATCTGGTTCCACCAAAGTCTGGACAACCCAAAGCCTCTTAGGTAGAGATGGGAAGGCTTTCATCCACGTAGCCTCCTCCAGGCAGGCGGGTCCTAAGAGAGTGAGCGAGCGAGACCTTGCCTTGAAGACCAAGGCACTTTTCTTCTCAAGGAAAGAAGGAGCGAGAGAATGGAGAAAGGCCAGAATGTTATTCTCAGGGGAAGTCCCCTCATAGAGAGAAAGACCATGGGATGAAGTCTCTTTTAGAACATTTCCAGGTTATGGCTCCTTCAAGTCATTGAAACTAACAGTTAAATATATGATCAAACAAAACTTATCTAGCCATGGGGAACAAAGGCATAAGAATTCGAAGATTTTTTTTCTAATCTATTTTATTGTGGTAAAATATTCATAACATGAAATTTATCATATTAACCATTTTAAGTTTATAGTTCAATGGTATTAAGTACATAAGTACACTCATTGTGTGATTGTCACCACTATCTATCTCCAGAACCCATTTCATCTTGCAAACCTGAAACTATACACCCTTTAAACAATAACTCCATCACTTCTCATCCCCCAGACCCTAACAACCACCATCCTACTTTCTGTTTCTATGAATTTGATTATGGCAGAAGGAGATTTTTAAAAAATCAGCATTATCACAAACAGATGAGGGATTGGAAGATGAAGCTTAGATGTGTAGACACAGTAAGCCTCCTAATTCTAAATCACTCTCCAGAACTAAACTCAGGCAACTACGTGCAACTGCGGACTCCTATCATCTTGGCCTTTCCCACAGAGGTAGGCTGGCCAGGAAGCTCAGGTGCAGGCTAGAGCACTGTGGGCAGGCAGACCCTGAACAGGTGCCCTGAAGGGCTTGGCCTGTTCATGTTCTATCTTTCCATCAAGCTTGTGACAAGCTTCCTGTCACATCCAGGGAGATGTGACAAGTCCTCCCACAGGAAAAAGCGAGTGGGGATGAAGGTGGAAGAGGATGGGAGACTTACTCTGATGGAAGAAGGGTTTTTACATTAACATTCAAACCCATAAAGCATTTTTGTGAGTTTATTTGGGGCAAACTGTTGACAATTGCCAGGAAGCAGAATCTCAACGTATTGGGATAAAGCTCCCAGAGAATGGTGGTTTTCCACCTTGTTTTGTACATTACAATCAAAGGAGAAGAAGTAAGTGGGTTACTGGAACTCCATTGGTGATAGATTAGGAGGGAGACGGGAGAAAGCAAAGCAGGTGGGGAATGGGAGGGGCGGGAGGGGGGCTCTGGGATTGGATAAAAAGTAAAATGATAGACACATACTTCCTTTACTTAGGTGGGTACAGGATAGTTAACAGTCCACAATTAACATGATCACAACAACAATGAAGGAATTTATGGCCTCAGTTCTGGTGCCCAGGTGCATTTGGTTGTGCCCTGAGGGATGTTATATTAGGTGCAAAAAGACAATAGGCTCAGTTAAGGTAAAGACTGACCTTTATCAGGGAAGATACTGGCCAAGGACATGACTACCCACTATAACGTGCTTTTAGTTACAGTTTTTAATTTCAGACCATTCTTTGTGGTTACTTTAGGTCTTGGAGTTTGCAAAACCTCCATGCAGACCTTCCCTGAGCTAGTCAGGTTAGCATGTGGCCTTTTTTTTTTTTCATCCACAGGTCAAAGAAGATCAGGAAATGTGGAGAGAAGGCCTAGGAACTTAATCTCACTCTCACACTAGTCACAGTCCAACACAAAAGAGGAAAGCCAAAGAGAGGAGTTGGGAGGACATGAGCTGGAAGCTGTATCACCCTATCATCAAATCATGTTTACTTATCTCAAATTGGAAGTAAAAAACCCGACTACGTCAGAAGTTTATTACTGACAATGTGCATATATGTTTTTGTTTCTAAGTTGATTTTTTTTGTATTACAAAAAGAGTGAGTCACAATTCTACAATCACAGGCTAAAGAGATTGTTGTCCTCAAGAGATCACGTTTTTCAACCCAGAGTGAAGAAGTGGCCTGTGTCAGCTATGGTCTAGGTAAGTTATGTTAAAACATTTGCAGAAAACAGAGCTGAGGGAGAGAGGGAATGAGCCACGCAGGTTTCTTGCTCACTATTAGAATTTGCAGGCATTCCATTCCCAGCAAGAATGGCTCCCGCCTTGTCTCTGAGTAATGGATACCTGAACAGCTTCCTAGGACATCTTTTCTCTTCAAGTTATTCAAAACTGTGGCTGAAGCTGAAGCCTTCAGAAGTTGTGCTAGTAAACGGCCCTCTGTGTGGGCTCTAAGGAAGCAGGCATTTGCACTGAGAAAAGTATTGTCTCTGCTGTAGAAAAACCCTGGTTGCTTCTGTTACCAACACAATGACAAGAGCAGATAACCCAGGCATTTGGGTTTTGGTTCATTTAACTGGTGGTGAATTTTTCTCTGAATGCTTTCAGGGCCTTAAAGCTTTTTTATCCTTGCATAAGTTGGAATTGAGAGATAGTCTAAAGTTGGAAATCTGACAAACCAGCAGTTGAAGAACTGACTTTCCTGGGAAAATGCCAAATGACCCTAAACCACTTAGGCAGTCCTTGCCCAGGTATTTAATCAGCTCTCCTGCGGTTTTTCTTCCCTCTTCTCAGAAGGTTGTATTACGTTTGGCATCCCAAGAATCTTGAAAAGAATAGGTACCTTTGCTGAAGCAATGATGTAAAAAAATATTTTGCATACAAGTGTGGATGAAAAGGGGCCACATGCTAACCTCAGAGAAGTCCTGCGTGGCAGCCTTGCAAACTCAGAGACCTAAAGTAACCATAAAGATGGTCTGAAATTAAAACTTTTTAAACTAAAAAGCAGTTTATGGTGGGTAGTCGTGCCCTAGGCTGTTTCTCCCCTGACAAAGGTCAGTCTTTACCTTAAACTGAGCCTGTCTATTGCCTTTTTGCATCTAGGATAACATATCCATGGAATGTAAGTGTATTTCTCCTTTTTCTGGACCCCTCAAAGCACAAGACCCCTCAAAGCACAGGCACCACTCTGTGGGGACCACACATACTCCTTGTTATTGAGTTAATTGTTGACGGTTAACTATCCTGCACCCATCTAAGTAAAAACAAGTATGTGTCTATCATTTTACTTTTTATCCAATCTCAGAGGTTTCCCGGCTTTGCTTTCTCCTGTCTTCCTAATCTATCACCAACGGATTTCATGCAACCCATTATGTCTCCTGTTTTGATTGTAATGTATAAAACAAGGTGCAAAACTGCCATTCTCTGGAGGAGCATTAACATCTCAATCCGTTGAGATTCTGCTTCCTGGCAATTGTTGACAGTTTGGCTCAAATAAACTCACAAAAATTCTTCACAGGTTTGAATATTTGTTATGTTAACACAAGGGAAGCTGCCCCCGTGAAATCTACCCTTGTAGGTTACCCATGGTGTCACAGAAAGATTTGTCTCACTGGTAGCTCTTAAATATAATTCTTATACTCTTCTATAGAAACATGATATTTAAGCAGAAGCCAATGCTTTATATCTTGAACAATAACCTGGGACAGTAAGAGTTCTTGCCCAAGATCTACGGTAGGAAGAATCAAGTGGAATTTGCAGCTTCTGTGCTCTTAGAACCTTCTGTGCAGGTTCTGTTCTCTTCCTGCAGGGTGATGCTATCTGCCTTTTTGTTTTTTACCCAGGATGGGGAGGGAGGAGAGAGCATAATCAGATCATGAAGGGCCCTCTGTGTGTCCTTCCTCCTATCCCAGAAATAGTTTCCTTCTACCCATCACCCCCTTTACTTCCCAGTCTAAGAATCTGCTCATTTATTGTTCTTTGAGTTGTTCTTGGGAAAACTCTAGAAAGCTGCAAGGGAGCTGACCTGGTGGATCCCACCAACAGATGTCCATTGCCCAAATTTCAGACATTTCTGAAGACAAGTTTTCTTAATAAGCATTTTATTCTCTATAAAAGCAATGACACATTTTGTGCAATTGACCTTTTGAAAGAGGTTATTTCACTGTTAATGGACTTTTTAAGCTGATCTGCAATTCAGCTAAATGAATAAGTGGTGATAGGATGCAGGCTCAAAACACATTACTCTTGCATCAAATTAATGGATTGAAAAATTTGGCTTATACAAGGGTGGTCTTTGCATTTATGTGGTCTAAGCAAAGACAAAAATCATAAGTAAATTAATGTATTGATGACATTGTTTCACCTGCAGAAGCATTTTCTAGGCTTGGACCTATTTTTCTTTTGCATGTAGTTAAAGGTTCATTTAATATGAGTATTACACTCAAAATGTCTTAGTACTTGGGTCTCAGCTACTTCCTGCTAACCTTTGTGGAGGCTGCTGACCTTTAGCTCTGGTGAGCTGGAATAAGCATGGGACTGTCAGTAAAATGAATGGCTTTGAAATGTTGCCAATTTACATAGTTTTGGTGAATATCAATTTCCTTATTTCTAAAGTAAGGAAAGTAATATTTATACCTCAGCAAGTGTTTCAAGAACTTAATGGTACAATACATGGAAAAGCAGTTCTTCTAGTTAGCATAATTTTGTCTCTCTTCTAGCTGAATAATATTTCATTATCTGAATACTAGAGGCCCAGTGCACGAAAATTGTGCACTGGAGGGGCGTTGTCCCTCAGCCTGGCCTGCACCCTTTAGCAGTCTGGGACCCCTTGTTCCATACTGCCTGCATGCTCGCTGCTCCTTAGCGCGGCTGTGGAGGTGGGAGAGGCTTCCACCACCACTGTAGCACTCGCCAGTAGTGAGCCCAGCTTCTGGCTGAGTGGCGCTCCCCCTGTGGGACTGCACTGACCACCAGGGGGCAGCGCCTACATTGAGTGCCTGCCCCCTAGTGGTCAGTGCGTATCATAGCGACCGGTTGTTCTGGTCATTCCACTGTAACGGTCTTTTAGGCTTTTATTATATAGACTAGGGGCCCGGTGCACGAAATTCGTGCACTGGGTGGGGGGGAGGGGAAGTGGCCCTCAGCCCAGCCTGCCCCCTCTCACATACTGGGAGCCCTCAG
>NW_006289416.1:35140-40561 GCF_000327345.1 Myotis davidii
ATCGCCTCCCTGCATTGTGCCTACATATGCAAATTAACCGCCATCTTGTTGGCAGTTAACTGTCAATCTTAGTTGGCAGTTAACTGCCAATCTTAGTTGGCAGTTAATTTGCATATAGCCCTGATTAGCCAATGAAAAGGGTATTGGTCATACGCCAATTACCATTTTTGTCTTTTATTAGATAGGATACCACAGTTGTCTATCCATTCTCCATGTAGCCATTCAAATGTTGATTGGCATTTGGTTGTTTTCACATTTTGGCTATGAGGAATAATAATACTATAAACATTCACATAAAAGTTTTTGTGGGAATATATGTTTTCTTTTCTCTTGGGTATATACCTAGAAGTGGAATTTTGAGGTCATATGGTAACTCTATGTTTAACAGGTGAAAGAACTGTTAGAATGTTTTCCAAAAAACTGCAACCCAGCATGTGGCCTGATGGGGAATCAATGGGAGCCTCTTGGTTCAGGGATCTACACTCAACCATTGAGTCACACTAGATGGGCTAATTCTTTTAATGACACTGTCAATACATTTTTTAGTTATTTTGGTGGTTGCTCTAGAGTTTATTGTATACATCATTATAATGACACAGGTTGGCAGTGGTTTTGTTAGGGCTCTATTTCTCCCCCTGCCCCCCTTTTTTTGACCACACCAGATTGTTAAATTCTAGTAATTGCTTATTTATTGCTCTAGTATTTTCAGCAGTGTTCCGTGGCATAAAAAAATTAGCTAGTATCTTGAATCTCCTCTTAATTGCCTTCCACCATAATCTCTACTATTCTCGAGAGCTCTTCAGGTTTAAATGTATCCATGTTTTGTTGTGATTGAAGGCAATACATTTGGGGAGAGATCGAGAGCCATGGGTTTTACAGCTGCTTCTTCTTCCAGGCAACATCTCTAAACCAGGGCTCTGGAGCTGGGAGTGGGGATGATGGCAACCTTCTCTCTGATACTGCTGCTCTAGGGGCTGAGTGCCTGGTGGACTGTGAGTATGGGAGAGGCAGCAGCCTGGGGATCTCTGGGCTTATTTCTCTAAGCATACACCCAAAGGTTATCATGGCCCCAGAGTTCTCAGTGAGCTGTGCCTGAGGTAGAGCTTCCATCCCATGAGTCAGAGCTCTGCAGAGGAAGAGAGCCCCCACTTTTCAACCCTGGCAGGCAGGACGAGAAATACTGAGGTCTTGTTCTTCAATAGAAAGCCCTTTTACTGGGAGCTGGGGGAATATCAGACTGTCACCTTTAAAACTTCCATAGGTTTTATTGAATAGATGTTTTCTTTATTTTCTCTTTTCCCTAGGAGCATTTGATGAGGCTTTAAATGGTTGTCTTTTTTATGGTACGTATTTAGTAAATGTCAGTTAACCTTTGTTTTACTTCTGTTTTCTCACAAAAGACCAAAAACATTGTGAAAGCCTCTTCTAGCCAATAATTTTTATTTTAGTGTTTTATAATCATTAGTTGCCTTTAAAAGACTCCTTTAATCACCCCCTATTTTTTTGTGATGCAATGAGTTGTCAGCTTCATTCTATATACCAGGTAGAATCACAAAACACTAATAGATAATGAGGAGGGGTAATTTAACACTATCTCTTCATATGGTCCTTCCCAATCCTATTAGCCTTTACATTTTAGCCAGTTCCTGAGGGTATTTCTAAATAAATAATGACTCAATATTGCTCCTGGGTCCTCTCAAGAGCAATGCTGGTTAAGTTATTTATTCATAACAGCATATTTCAAGAATCTTTGTGAACCGTAATAAAATTCCATAAGCCCCTTTTGCCTACTCCACTATCAGATTTCCCACATTATAATTAGTACAACTCCTTCCCCACCACTCAGGAGTTCTGTTGACATTATATTAACATATCAAAGTGTGTTCAAGCTCCTGATACAATTTTCCTGCACTCTGGCTTTAGTGGGCTTGAGTCCTGGTCACACTTTAGTCTTTAAATCTGTTTTCTGCATAAGCACAGGGCCCTATTATCCTGGTATCCAGCCATAACTCAGAGCAGCAGTGTAGTACATATAAAATCACCTCCGTGGCACTCTGCATTTGGGGCTTCTTCTGATATCAAGCACTTTGAAGTCTATAATAGCTCAAACTGGGTTATTGTGAGTATCGCCTTTCTCACTTCCATATCTGACCATTTACCATACTGTTACTTCAGAATATGATGAAGACTAACTGGTATCATGGACCAGTGAACCTTATTTCCCAAAAGGTTACAATGCAAGGGTCCATTATGCCTGAAAATGGAGAAAAAACATATACAGTAGATGTATGTACAACTCATAGAGATGCAGTTTCACAAAACAAAGGTGATTCAGAGAATAAAAATGAGAAAGAAAAGTCGTGAGATAATAGAGAAAGGAAATACTATGTCAGCTAAGGAGTTAAATTAAAAATAAAGATACCTCCCAAATTTTAAAATATTGCAAAGCAATACCTCTTGACAGGTCAAAATGAAATCCCTTGTAATATATACTGTATGAATGCTGATCTCTGTTTATGACATTTTTCTTTATAAATTGATTGAGTTTAGTAAGGAGAAAGGCTAAAATAGCATTGCCATTATCTTGCTTTTCTTCGTGAAAAGAAATGCCATTTTCAAAATAAATATGAGGTATCTTTTACAGATCTATAATCCTTTCATATTGTGAAATTATATATTTTTAAAGATCAGCCTAGTTTTCTAAATGACTTGATTAATAAAAGCATGTGGAAGAATATATACATTTTTATTGCAAGATATTCAAGCTTATTTCTATTTGTCTTTGGAAAATAAATTTTGGGCTACAATATGAATTTGGGTATGTTCATTTATTCAGGGAATTCATAGTAAATTAAATACTGAGGCCATGTTTTGAGGGTCCACTCAGAAGGAATTAATAACATCTCCATATTTTCATAACCTCTGGTTCTCTGAGCCTCTCCAGTCTGCAAGTCCATATTTGCAACAATTGCCATCACCTTAGCCCATTTGCCTTTCTAAACTTGCTTGTCTGTCAAGCTCTCAGCTCTCCCTGGGGCTGGAAGAGAGAAATAAATGGCTTTTTTTTGGTTTTAAAAGGACTTTTCAGGTAGTTGGGAGTCAGAACCTGGAATATCTTTCATTCCAGCTTCTGCAGGCTGCATATGTGATCAGGGAAGGTGACAAGTAGATAAAAGACTTCAGAAGAGAACAGAGGACCTCTGGGAGAGAGCTTAATGCTTTTCCAAGAATAAACATTAGGTCATTATTCCCCAAGCTGGTTTGCAACCATTTGTTAAGCTGCTATTATATGTAGACTCAAATCCACATTTCTGATTATATGCCCATTTATCTTTATCCAACTATAGCTATAGATGCTCCCCAACAATGAGAGAAAGAAACAGATGGATACGGACACAGTGACCTGCACAGAATGGCAAGATCTTTCACCACGGGGTCAACTTTCTAGAGGCGATATTGCTGAAGTACTGTACTGACCTGAGCTAGCTGAAGCTCTCATTGCTTGTTAATGACCAAAAGATATGACCAGATATATTTTCCATTTGTATGAGGCACACGCAAAATTAATGCATAAATCCAAAGGCGTTGAATCAAGGACACATTCTAGTGTTCTGGGAAAGCTAAGTATTGTTATGATATCAAAACAATGAGAATACCGTTATTCAGTTTTCCTACCGGTGGGTAACTTCCCAGGTTTCTTTCAGGCTATTTTCCACAAGCATATGCTTTTCATTTGCATCAGAAGTTCCCTCATTAAGATGAGCGAGTCCAGCGTTCACGCCAGCTGGTATTGAGCAACCGACCCACTGACTAACTGCATGAGTAAGGCTTCACTCGGGCGGAAAGATAGTTTACTTTTATTTTTTTCTGCTTTTGTGACTTAAGCAGGGAAGCAGTGATACACAGCTTATGTTCCTGGTGATTTGAAATTGAAGCACATAACACAGAGAGAAGCCGAGGCTGAGAACAGAGACGTATGGTCTGTAAAACATAAAAGGATCAAAGGAAAAGGTCAGCGTGAAGTAGATTGAGAATAAAGAACAGGGCCGAGTGGGAAGGAGAAGAGGCTGTGAAGGAGAGAGGAGGCAACCTGCCTTCAGCAGTGGAGGGTGGGATGGTGGGGGCAGCAGGTGGTGCGGAGAGGAGGGAGGCTGAGGACTTAAAGCAATCAGGTCGAGGCTTAGGGCAACAACCATTCTTCTATTGTAATAGCCATTGAGCAAATAGTTCATTGATTTACACTTGCCAAATGAACACCATATATCATGTTATAGTAAGGAAGAAAATGTATTAAAACTGGGACTGGATTATGAGATGAAGGGGGAACTCTTTAAGATTGTAAAGCTCTAGATAGCTCAGAGAGACAGAGCAGGAGTCAGTTTCCTGACTGTCACTTTCAGAACTTGTCCACACGAAGTTAAGATGGCTAATGCGTTATCTCATAACAAACGTGGGAAAGTGATTTACCATCTTCAGTTCCTGAGAACAGATGGCCATAGATCATCCAGCAAGCGTGATGTGGAGGGAAAGTAAGAGGTGCCTGCATAGCTCAGCTTGACACACGAATGGGCACCCCATTTCAAAACTTACTTGAATCCATTCCATTCTCAATACTTCACTACCCTGGTGCATGACATATTGTCCTTTGCTGTTAGCAGCAGTTGGTGGACAGTCTATTAGAATGAAGTACTAAGCAGCAAAGAAGAAGGAAGAGAAAAATACTATAGAGGAAGCCACTTGCAAAAGTGCATGAAGTTTCCTAGGATTTAGAAAGGGTTCCAGGTGTTTACTATTTTTTTCTTTTCTTGACCTGAATTATATCATTGCCACTATGCTTTTTCTTAATGCATATTTTAGAGGAAAGCCTGAGAAGTCGATGGTCAAGTGCCTCAACCAGGGATATCTTCCCCACCTTCCAAGGAATACCTGACAATGTCTGAAAACATTTTTGGTTGTCACACTTGGAAAGTGGTGCTACTATCATCAGTTGGGCAGAGGCCAGGGATGCTGCTAAACTTCCAAAAATGCTCAGGACAGCCCCCACTACAAAGAATTATCTGGAAAAATATATCAGAAGTGCCAAGGTTGAGAAACACAGTCATAAGAATTCATACATCAGCAAACATTCAGTGAGTGTGTTCAGGGTAGTGTGCCTGGTGCTATGATATAAAGATGAGAGGCACAGAGTCCTTTCCTTTAAGAATTTGCCACTTTCAACAAGAATGACGTCATATATGATATAAACATTTGGAGCAAGGAGAGACTATTCCCAGGTGTGCCATCAGAGAAGGCCTTGGGCAATGGCACTGTTTAAATGTGAGGGGAAGGGATGCACTCTCTGAAGGAGTGAAAGGAAGGAGCAACTAGGCAGAACAGGAGCAAACCCATGGATGGGAACAGAGGTAACTGGAGTGGAAAGAG
>NW_006289416.1:40578-65499 GCF_000327345.1 Myotis davidii
TTGGGGCCGGACCTCATACAGTCAGGCTGAGAAGGTTTTGTTGCTGCTTGTTCTTCTGTCTATTTGTTGTTATTGCATCTTTCAATAAAGGGAATCCATTAAGTCAGCGGTTCTCAACCTGTGGGTCGTGACCCCTTTGGCAGTCGAACGACCCTTTCACAGGAGTTGCCTAAGACCATCCTGCATATCAGATATTTACATTACGATTCATAACAGTAGCAACATGACAGTTATGAAGTAGCAACGAAAATAATTTTATGGTTGGGTCACAACATGAGGAACTGTATTTAAAGGGCCAGAAGGTTGAGAAACACTGCATTAAGGATTAAAGAACAGGAATGTGCCATGATCAGAGACCTGAAATTGGAAGATTTTATAGCAAAAGTGTGTGAGTGGCGACCTGCAAAAGCCACTGTGTCTTCACTGCTCGCTGCATCAGTCTGCTCCTAGTGAAAAAACTGAGTGCATGCTCTGTTCATGGCCTTGCCTCTGACAATCCTCCCTAACCTGCTCTGTCAACCTCAGGCTGCCTTTCCCACACACACTGATCTTGCTGCTTATCTCCCATGGCCTTCCTTCTTCACTGTTAGCATTTCATTTTTATTACTATTTTTTGAGCCATGATCCTACGTCCTCCTAATGACAGAATCTGTTTCAATACCCAAATGGTTCTCATGCATTCACATTAGACTCACTTGGGAGATGGTGGGGGTGGGGAGATGGGAGGGAAGGACTACCAAGGGATGATGAATATGTTAACATGGTGATAGTTTTATGGTGTGTGCATTTATCAAAACTGACCAAATTGTATATTTTAAATAGATGTAATTTACTGTTAGTCAATTTTATATCAACAAAGCTGTTTTTTAAAAGAATCAACTGGAGGGCTTGAGATTTTGCATTTCTAATGCTCTTTGAGAAATACTGTTCTGTACCGACCTTGGCTAAACCAATTTCCTTCCCATTTCTGCATGATTTCCAGATTTTTTTTGTCAGGATCCCTTTTGAAGGGCTATTGGGCACATGCTGACCTTACTTCATCAACTGCTCTTTATCTTTGCTCATTGCAGCCTGGCTTCTGTCATCTACCACTCTAACAAATTGCTGCTTCAAGGATCACAGATGATAATGATAATCAGCGTTTATATAGTTCTTATCTGCCAGTTTTGTTCTAAATACTTTACATGTATATTAACTCATAAATCCTCAGAACTAGCCAATGAGATAGATATGATTAAATTTTTCACTCTAAATAGAGAAAACTAAAGGACAGGATGGTTTTACCAATGGACCAGATTACATCGCTAGTTAGCGATGAAGTCGGGACTTGAATTAGGGCAGTTTGTCTCCAGAATCATGTTCTTAGCCCCTGCTTGTCTTAATTATACTATTAATGGCTTCTTTTAACTTGACCATTGAGAAAGGGAAAAGAGCAGGTGCTGATATGCTGAATGAAGCTGGCCTGGCACTCATGGCTAGGTCATCCTATTCTTCCATTAAATGTAAACAGCTCCAGAGGCTGCCCTTAGACCATGATAAATGAGCCAAAGTAAGACCACTTCACAATTTTGTCTAAGAATAGACCATTTTACCCTCTTTCTAATTCTCCCTTCCTGTAGATAAGATTTATTGAGATACCCAGTCATAGAACTTGGCCCTGCTCCCTAACAGAAACCACTTCACAGTGAGCCTCTGCTTCCTTAGGCTCCCCCAAAACCACTCAACAAAGCCCAGAGCTTACTGTAGGTTCCAACGCCGCCTTACTACACACCCTGCGCTTCCCTGTGGTGTGTGCCTTCACACCTGCAACAAGCAATATGCCAACTTGTTCAACTATTAGTACCTGCAACAAGCAATATGCCCAACTTGTTCAACTACAGGCTTTGGCTGGAGGACATTGTCATCTCTATGTCATGTTTGAATTCCCACTCCTTGAAATCCTCTTCATTAGCTTTTAGATGCCATTCATTGTCTCCTCATTCTCCTCTGTATTTTTATGATTTCTACCTCTGGATATCCATGTCCTTGTGTAATTCTTCTTCTCGAGTGTGGGCTGAATCTAACAACTTCCTTCAAATGAATAGAACACAGACAAAAAAATAGAATATCTTCTATGAGATTAGGTTACAAAAAACATGCTAGCTTTTTATCTTACTTGGTTTTTCTTGCTCTATCTTTCACTCACTCTGATGGAGCCAGGGGCCGGATTGTGAGTGGCTCTGTGGAGAAGCCCACAGGATGTGGGCTTCACATAGAGAAACCCAAAGAAGAGTGTCATGGATCTAAGGTTGGCCTCCAAACAATAAACAGCAAGGATCTGGGTCCTGCCAACAACTGCTTGGGTTACTTTGGAATTGCATCCCCACCTAGGCAGCCCCAAGAGGACTGCCATCCTGGCTGCCTTCTTGACTGCAGCCTCAGGGAGACTTTGAAGAGAAGCATCTAGCTAAGCCATGCTGGATTCCTCACCCACAGAAACTATAAGGTAGTAAATTTTTATTATTTGAAGTCTTTAAATTTTGGGATAATTTGTTATGCCGCCATAGATAGCTGTTGTAGACTCCCATAATAGAAAGATGAATTATTCTACAGCATAGAACGCATTATGTCTCTGGCATAGAATCTTTCATGGCTGACCACTGCCTCCAGGAAAAAGGGTCACAGTCCAGCCCAAGCTTTAACATATCCTTTGCTTTAGCCATAATAAACTGCTCATATGTCCCAGAACATACCAAGGGACTTTGTAGTTTCCTTTCCCTAGAGTGTTACATGTTTTTGGAAGTCTCCTTAAGAGCACCCATTGCCCAGCTGGTGCAGCTCAGTGGTTGAGCATCGATCTATGAATCTGGAGGTCACGATTTGATTCCCAGTCAGGGCACATGGCTGCGTTGTGGGCTTGATCCCTAGTTGGGGGGCATGCTGGAGGCAGCTGATAACGGATTCTCTCTCATTGTTGATGTTTCTATCTCTCTCTCCCTTTCCCTTCCTCTCTGAAATCAATAAAAAATGTATTTTTTAAAAAAGATCACCCATTTTGGAATTAATCATTTTTTCTATGGTGTTTCAAGGCCCACAGAAATAGGTAGAAATGCAGGCAGGAAAAGTAGAGAAAGCACATAGAAGCGAGGAAGTAAAGAAAAGTAAGTGTAATAATACAAGAGATAGCAGCTGGAAAAATGATAATGGAAATTCATCAGCTTCAAAGAGAACGGACTGTGCACTGTAGCAAAATGCAGACTTGCTCATGATGGAACACATTTTTTTGTAAGTGAATCAGTCTGGTTCTCAGGTTGGGAGTTACATTTGTAGCTAGGAGGGAATGTTGGTAGAAACCTTAGGTGAAACCTTGCTGTTGCTATTTTTGGCCAATCAACATAAGCAGCCTGAGGCATAAGCAGATGCCTAGGGCCCGGCTCCTGTGGGTGCCCATCATGCAATAGCCTCTGGGTACATTTACAAAAATTATTTTTAGATGTCATTTCTGGCTCTCAGAACTTTTGGTTATCAGAGTTACTTCACTCTCCACCCTTAAATTAGGTTTTTTCCCCTACGGAATGTCAGGGATTCTATGATGAAACAAGATCAACTTGGCTCAGACTTGCTATTAAATCTTCTATTGAGAATCTTGTTTCTATTTTTCCTGTTAGGGTAGCCATTTGGTCTAAGAGAGTTCAGAAGGAGAAATCTTTCCTAAAGGCAGCAAAGCTGAGAAATATTTAACAGAATGCAAATCCGGTAGGCAGCTCTTGGATTGAAAGAAAAGGAATGGAGGCTATTCTACTCTTATGAAAAGGGGATGTATTAAAATGCAGTCATTAACTGGTGGAGTGTTCCAGAATAGGAAGTTACCTACAGGGAATTTGGGTTAAGTTTCTCTGGGGTATAACAAACCTGTACATACTCATGAGAAGCCAGAAAAGAAGAGAATTTGAAGTAGTGGAACATGGATCTTAGCAGAGTAGGACTGACTTGGGAGAAAAATGCCTTCCCCATCTTTATTCTGACAGGAGGTGAGAAAGGGTGCCTGTGGCGGAGACAGGTAGAAGTTGCTAGCTGTGGGAAAGCAGTCCTGCTGGGGCTAGCCGGGGGCTATGAGTTACTTATTTATCCAGCTAGAGTTTCAAACAAGTTAAAAGTCCAGGTGAATTTAAAAGAAGCACTCTAACCACTGTTTAGAGCTGCAGGTAGTTGATAAGAAGGATAATAAATTGAAGGAGAACAAATTACACAGTGTATCTTGCTGTCACTGAACCATGGAGTTCTTAGGACTCCAAAGAGACCTTAGCACTAATAATAGGATTTCTTACTTGGATTGTCTAAGGACATAAAGAGACTTTTTAGCATGAAAACTATGCAAGTATTTTTTTCTGGTTTATGATTTTCTAGAATTAATATATGTAATCCAGAGCTGTCATTTTATCATTTACTAGAGACCTGGTGCATGAAATTCATGCATGGGAGGGAGTCTGGCCTGCACCCTCTCCAATCTGGGACCCCTCAGGGGATGTCCAACTGCCTCTCGAAATCTGGGACCGCTGGTTCCTAACCGCTCACCTGCCTGCCTCATTGCCCCTAACCGCCTCTGCCTGGCCCCGCACCTGGGACCCAGGATTCCCTCCTCCAGCTGGTTGCAGGCATCCAGGACCTGGGCCGACTTCACAGGGCTGGCCACAGCTGCACAGGACTGTGGGCAGGTGACTTCACCTGGGCCACAGCCTCAGGCACCCAGGACTTCAGGGTGGGCAGCTTGTCCCTCTCCTGGTTTGCAGGCATGGGCACTGGTGCCTAGGACTGTGGGGCAAGCGGCTTGTTCCTCTTCCGGGCCACAGCCTGGCTGGTCCCCATTTCTCTCTTGTGAGCTCATTTATGCCTGGCTGGTCCCTATCTCTCTCTCCCCAGTGTTGAGTGTCTGAGCCAATATAGCATGCAGCGTAAGGAAGTGATGACCATTTGCATATTAGTTCTTTATTATATAGGATGAGCTTGTCTGTTTCCCTGCTGCCTCTCTCTCTCTCTCTCTCTCCCTTTCTTCTTCTTCTTCTTCTTCTTCTTCTTCTTCTTCTTCTTCTTCTTCTTCTTCTTCTTCTTCTTCTCCTTCTCCTTCTCCTTCTCCTTCTCCTTCTCCTTCTCCTTCTCCTCCTTCTTCTTCTTCCCTCCCCTTCCTTTATATTCCAGAAATAACTTTAGGAATCAAGCAGTGACTGCACTCAAAGACCTGCCCCAGACCAGATGCTGGCAAAACTAATCCCCAGAGATATTCACTGCTGCATGTCCTCTGCATTAGCCAAGGGCAAACCCATCTTCCAAGGTCTTCAGTTGCTGTAAGCTCCTCCAGCTGCCTCAGCACCTCCACTCACGTGGATTTCCCCCAACCTGGAGGGTCCAGCTCATTAAGCTTCTCACCACCCAGGTTGCCTCAGTTACCATTAGATGTCCAAGCCTCAAAATCATCATTGTTGTCCCAAATATATCCTAATCTCATCATCCACCCTTCTCTATCCTCTCAAATAATTCCAGGAGGCCCCTTTGGTATTTACAGACCTTTATCAACAGAGACCCAATGTATCTTTAACATCTTGCCTGAACATGCCATTCCCCTTCTTGCATCTAACTCAGGAGTCGGAAAACATTTTGTGTGTAGGGCTAAGTGGTATATATTTTACACATTGTGGGCAATAGACTAGTAGTCTCTGTTCCAGCTACTGAACTTTCCCAGGCTGGCACACAAGCAGCCATAGAAGTAAGTGAGCATAGCTAGTTCCAGTAAAACCTTCTTTATATAATCAAGGGCCAGACTTGGCCGAGGGGTAGTAGTAGTTTTCTGATCCATGTTTTCATAGAAAGCTGGCTCCCCACATGGGAATTCACTTTCCTCTGGCTTCCGGTGAAGGCTGTTTATTCCCTCTTCAGCTTTCCAGGTCAGGACTGTCGATTGCCAGTCTCTCTGTGATCCCTTATTCTTTGATGACTTGAACACTTGACTCACTTCACTCTCAATTCTGCCACCATTCTTGGAGACTTCAGAATTTAATAACTGGCTCATTCAATACTCTGATCTCTCAGTTCCTATTTTATTTTTATAGCCAATAGTCTCCTTTTCCACCTCACCTCAGCCATCTAGTCACAAAGCCATACCCCAAACATTGTTATCTCTAAGGATATTTTCAGGATCTCAATTTCAAACGTCTCCTGTCCAACTCTGGCTAAATCCAAAATATCAGCCAGTAGATTGCCTTTTAACTTTGTTGATGGCTCCTCTGCTGTGTCGTTTTCATTTTATGTAGCCCCACTTGTTTATTTTTGCTTTCGTTGTCTTTGTTTCTGGTGTCAAATCCAAAAAGTCATTGACAAGAGTATTTTCTTCTAGGAGTTTTATGATCTCAGGTCATATGTTCAAGTTTTTAATATATTTTAATATATTTTATTCTTCTGTATGGTATAAGATGGTTCACTTTCATTATTTTGCATGTGGCTATTCATTTTACAAACACCATTTATTGAAGGGACTGTCCTTTCCCCACTGTATATTCTTGGCATTTGTGTCCTAAGTTAATTGACCAGCCTCCTATTTTTGTTCAGTAGGGCTGAGCTTTAGGTGTCTGGAGCAGTAACCAACTCAATAACACACATTATAGTGACTTTTACTCTCCCACCTCTTCCATGTTTCCTCCCTTACCTCTGCTTCTGAGGGTCATCTCCAAAGTAAACTACTGTGTCCAAATCCAGTCTAAGCAACCCAGCCCCCTGCCAGCAGTGTGTGCTGTCCAGCTGATCCCTGTGGTAAGGAGCTTATGCTACACGAATCTTTACTAAAGGAGGGAGGCCTACAGCCCCTGAGTCTGTAAAGGAAGGTCAGGCAAGTACCCCAAGGGCAAATAACAGGGCTCTGCCCCCACTAAGTTCTAATCACTTCCTTGTTTCTAAGAAAAAATAATCATGACCCTTTTCTCAGGTGGTAATTTCAAATGTAGCTGCTTATGTTAGGTACACAAGCACCTACATTTAGGTACACCAAGCCTAGTCAAGAATTCAGAACTATAGCTCCAGCCTAGAAAATTCAGGAAAAATTCTATATTGATTAGAGTTTAAAACTTCTCCCTCCTGACTAGAATTAAAAATGTATCCCCACCAACCTCTCTAGTCCTACCTCAGATAGACTGTTTTTCATAATCACTATCTTTAAATCGTTTTGACTTGAATTTGATGTAAATAAGGCACCTCATATTTATGCATTGGTTTGTTCTTTCATGCCCAAGTTCCCGTTTCATTTACATGATTTCAACTTGGAATGTGCAGTTTCTGAAAGACAGGAAATAAGATTGTGCACATCTCTTTGATATGCAGTTAGGTGATCTATATCTGTATCTATATCTATATCTATATCTATATCTATATCTATATCTATATCTATATCTATCTACTATCTACCTATCTATATTGCTAATGGTAACAGTGTTTCCTCACTTGAGAATGAACGTTTCTTTTGCCCATGCAGTTATGACTATGGCTAGATATATCATGAATGGAAAAGAATTATTTTTAAATTATATGTGTTTTTTCTTATATAAATCAGTTCAGAACTATCACTTTGACAAATGTCCTCAAGTATGAACAGACCTAATTTTCCAAAGGTCAGCATGTGGTGGAAAGAGGAATGACATGAGGGACATTTGGTGAGTGGCTTCCCAGGCTTGAGTGGGAAAATGGAGCACATCATATATTGTGATGATGCTGGGGTGCCTGTCTTCCTACACTTCATCCCAGCTCAGATACTATAAAAAATGTCAACTTTTATTAGATTTCTAATGGATTGTTATTAGTTCTAGCAACGCAGTGTCCCTTCTCATGATCTTTCTTTCAAAGAGTGTTTATTTCCTTTCTAATTGTGCTTTCTTGTAAGAATGAAAGCAGTGGTTCACAGAGCAGTGTATCTCCTGACCAAATGAAATCAATAAAGAATCAGAAGATTTCCCTAGGCATTCAATAGCTACCCAACTAAACAATCCCTTCTGATATCTGACAATGGTTGTACAAATTATGAGCATAATCCTCTATTTTAGCTCTGAGTTTGTTCTAATGTCTTTGAGATGTCATGCTGATGTGTGAGAAGTGAGAATAGCACTGGGAATCATATATAGATGGTTCTTCTGTCCACTTGCAAGCCCTGATTCTCTGAACTAAAAATGCTATACAGCTATCAGTGTTTTCTTTATTATGCAACACCCTTAATTGGGGTAATTAAAAGACAACTATAAAAAGTACTACTTGTGCCTGCTTTTTCTTTTCTCATTTAATGATACAGATTAATTGCCAGCAGCCATATATGTATAATAAATATTAGGTTCATTTATTAATTATATAAGAATGTTTTATTTGGCTTTTCTTAGTTTTGGCTGATACATTTAAAAAAGAACGAAGATAAGGTCAATAAAACAAGGCACTATATTTTATTATAAATATCAAGGCAAACTAATGAATTGAGTTTTTCTGACTGTACAAATGAAAAAAATTTGATTAGAGATGAGGAGCTCTGGGCTTTGCTGAGATTGGGTCATATTTGCACTGAATAGAAGATCACCTAAGTGGAGCCTGGGCCTGGGGAAATAACAGAAACTCCTTAGTACTAGATGTTTTAAAGGATGAATGAATGAGGAAGGAGAGCCTGCATTGGACTGAGAGACGGGTGACAAAGTGTTTAGTGATTTGATTTGGCCACTTCAGAGATATTTCTTGAGTTACCCTGGGATGAATGGTTTAGAGGGCTCTGTGCTTTGAGGCCATTGGCAATTAGGAAGATACTACCCAGCAGATGGCTTATTGTCTTATTATTGTGTTAAAGGGACATGCATTTAGCATGCTGTTAAAATGAAATCTAAGTAATCATTAAAGGAAACAGACTGATTGTTTTTTTTTTCCAATTTGGAAAACACAAATAATATGCATAATATTTTCCTATTGTATTCCTCATCTTTTTAAAGGGTGAAATAAAATTCAAGCAAGCAAGAGTTCAGATATCAGCATTAACGTTCTCTCAAGCCATCACAGCACACTTGAAGAGACTGAATGTGTAGTCCCACCATTCTGTTACTTGCAGCTTTAGTAAGGTTGGTTCATGAATTCAAAGTGTCTATTTTTTGGGAATCACTTTGGTCAAAAGTTCAGTTCCTTAAAGAGTATTCTCAGTATCAATTTCAAATTCCTATTGTTCTCTTTGCTTTCCTAGTGAAATAAATGTGGCTGAAAGGGCATACATCCTCCTAATCACATGTCAAAATTATAAAAATTATTTTATTAAAAGGTAAGAAACAGATTTTCAATAAGTAAATATTAAATAAAACATTTACATGGCAGTTCTTAATAATAACCTCTGGATTTTTGTTTGTAAAAGATAACATGGATTGTTAATTAGGTTGTGGTCCCCTCCATCTCTGTTTCTGGTTCCATTACCTCCAACACTCCTGACTAAACCATTGGGAGTCTAAAAGTGATTTATAAATCTTTATAGTGAATCTTACATATTTGAGGTTTGATTATTTGGTGAGGAACGTTAAGTATTCACCATATTATTATGACTAAAACTCATCTTGAAAGGCAGCCCTTTGCTACATTAATCCTAGTTCCATCAGGTGTTACTAAGAATCAGCCACCTCATTCATTGTGCCTCAGGGAACTGCAGACTATGGGGCATGGGTCTGGCCCACAGTCTGTTTTGTGTGCTAATTGAGCTAAGAAAAATGTTTACATTTTTAAATGGTTTTAAAAAATCCAAAGTATAGAGATCTGAAAAATGGCGGAGGTATAAAGGGACGTGTCCTAAATTTCAGTGTCAGCAAATAAAGTTTTATTGGAACATAGCCATGCTCACCCCTTATCGTCTATGGCTGCTTTTACGCTGGTAGAGTAGTTGCAACAGAGACTGTATGACTCACAATGCTTGAAGTGTTTATTATCCGGATCTTTCCAAAAGGAATTTGACAACTTCTGCTCTATTCTGTTAGCTTGTTTCAGGGAGATAACTCTGCCCACTTCCCTTCATTTGCTGGCTCCTAGCATTAGTTACCTTTGAGCCTGATCTGACTCCTAACACTCTGTGAAGTTTCTGTTCATATTAAAAGTCCACACTGAGTTTTCCTCTTCTTAACACCAAAAAGTCATCACAAAACTGATGGGCTGCAAGATGGGACTTGTAGTAGCCAGCCTTTAAAGATGGTCCCGATGATCCTGGTATTAGCACAACTGCATGATCCCCTTTCGCATTGTACTAGTTCGGGTGTGTGACCAGAAGAATGTGGTGGAGCTGACTGAGTGTCACTTCTGAAATTACATTATTAAAGACACTGTTATTTCATTTTGATCTATTTCTTGCCCTCTCACTCTTAGATCACTTGGCTTGGGAAAATCATGTTATGAGCACCTCTAAGGAAAAGCCTATGTGGAGAGAAAATCTCCTGTCATTGCCATGTAAATGAACTTGGAAGTGGATCCACCAGCCCCAATCAAGAATTCAGAGATAGCCCCAGCCAAGAGTTTGATTACAACCTCATGAGATACCCTGAGCCAGACCACCCAGCTAAGTCATTCCCAGCTCCCTGACCCTTACTTAGAAAGCATATGGAAAAATAAATGTTTGTTGTTTTAAGCAGCTAACTTTGGAGGAATTTGTTGTGCAGCAATAGATAACCAATATGAAACTGAAAAAGCTTCTTGTTGTCCACCATGGCACTACCTTTCCCCCACTCTTATATTTAGTCTATTTATGCTCTTTTTTTTTTTTTAAGTCAATTTCTTCTCTTCTCTGGCTGTGCCTCATTGGTGGAACTTTATTTTTTTAAAAAAATTTCTTAACGTTGTACTTCTGCTTTTTTCTCAAACTAGAATTCAGCCTCTCCCTTTGGCAGTTGCCCTCCCAAGGACTTTGTAGTTCAGTGCATATTCCTTGGTTCTCTGTGTTTGCAGAATAGGAATGATTTCTCTGTTGTTAATGTCAAGGTCTCTCAACTGGTATTTTAAGTAGAAAAATAAGGAGGAAAAAACCCCAGTAAAAAATACTTGCTATATTTTCTTGGAATAGTCCTGCTAAGATCATCATCTTACTTTTGGTCTCTCATTTGAAGAAAATAAAGGATATAAAAGAATTTAGAAGCAGGGAGAAAATTTATAAATGGCACAATCTGACTATCTGATTTATACATGATAAAATGAGGCCCCTGAGGTTATGTGATGTTCCCAAGGTCACTCGGCTAGTTATGGGGGTCCTTTAATGCCATGAAAGACCATTTAAATGTAAAGGTCTGTGAAGGGTAATTGAAGCTAAATTAGGCTTTTGTGGGGGAGGAGGAGGTGGTTTGCTGAGAATACCTGTCAAGCTCTCTGCCTGGGTGAGCCTGGTTCAATTACCAGACTGGACACTGAATACAATGGGCCATTGGCATGACTCAAGATGGCTGGGTCACAAAGTAGCTGCTAGATCTGAGCATCTTATGTCTTAAGGAGACAGAAGCATCTTCTTTCTACTGATTATGAATGTATTGTGATTCAATCTGTATTTCTTCTATTGTTATATAAACATAGAAGATAAGCCCCAGTTGAGTCTTGGGGGTGGGAATTCAAAACAAGTCAACAGAATGCCTAGGAACTGGGCTGAAAGGGTCGGACAGGAAGTCGGTGAAGGAGGAGAAGGGTTAGTGTTTTACTTTGTGTATGTCCATGTTTTTGAATGTTTTACAATAGGAATGTGTTTGGCATTTCTTGTATGATTTCACAAGGTTTTCTACATTTGTACCAAAAAAATAGCCCCACAGGTCATAACCATTTTAGAAATTGAGTTTGAAAGTAGAATTTGCCATTGTGTGTCAACATGTACACAACTCAAACAGTTGTCCCTGTCCAACCAATAAGCACAAGTGGATTATAAGCAAGACAAAGATTAGAGATCAAGACGCATGCCGTGATAGGAGGGAATGTCACAGGCAAGAGATTCCAACACAGCTGATCCCATGAGAAGAAATGGGGCTAAGTTATGGCTTTAGGAGTTTGAATGAACTGAAATAAAGAGCTTCTTTATGGTAGAGCTATTCATAGCAGGAAGGAAATTTAGTAACAAATTATTCAAACTGAGTGTCTTTTCCTTGGATATTTTACAAATGGAATTAAAAAGCACTTGTTTCTGCTCTGGCCAATTAGGCTCAGTGGATAGAGCACTGGCCTGTGAAACGAAGGGTCCTGGGTTGGATTCCAGTCAAGGGCATGTACCTGGGTTGCAGGCTTCTCCCTGGCATGGCCCTGGTTGGGGCTCCTGCAGGAGGCAACCAATCGATGTGTTTCTCTCACGTCAATATTTCTCTCTGTTTTTCACTTGTTTCTCCCTATCTCTTCTACTCTCTAAAAATCAATGGAAAAATATCCTCAGGTGAGGAATTTATAAAAAAACAACTTTAAATAAAAAGTACTTGTTTCTGACTAGATAGGTTTGAATTAGCTAACTATTTGGTTAGTAGAGAAAAAACTGATGGCAATATCACAGTCACAGTGAACATTATGGGGCGCGGCTACAGTGTTTTGGCTAGGAGCAAGCCTTGGACTAATGAAAGGACAGGGTCCTCTCATTGTCACGTGCAAGTCCCAGCTGGAAGGCAGGGCCCTCCCAGCATAGTCATAGCCAACGGCTGTGACTTGAACCTATGGTCCAAACACGTGGCCCCACGTACCTTGTGCTAGAGTTCAGGTGCATGTAGTTGAGTAGGGTTGGAACTCACGAGAGTGCTGTAAACAACTTGATCACGCCCCTACTTTGCTTCGTGGCAGGTCAATGGATCAGGGATCAATCAAACCCAGAATCTGTGTATGTACGCTGACAGGGAATCAAACCCATGAGCCTTTCGTGCATAGGACAATGTTCCAAGCAACTGAGGCACACTGGCCAGTGCTGCAATCATTTATAAATAAAATAAAGGTGGGTGATAAATCTGAGTGTTCTAAGTGTCCAACTAAATCTTGGAAAATGAACTGAAATCAAATCTAATTTTAATAAGTCTTATAAATATCTTCACATTATTATTCACCTATGGTTCAAGTTCAAACCTTCAACTTTTTAAACTATCTTAAAACTTGTATATTTCCTAATTTTTGTATAATGGGTGCATATTTTGTGAAATTAAAAATATATAAAAACTACAAAAAAGGAAAATTCCTGGAAAATGTATCATAGTGAAACGTCATTATTTTGGACTTGTGAATAAATAAATATTTTATTTTAAGTGATTTTAATACATTAAGATAAATATTGTACATAACATAAACTAGGGTAAAAATAGTGTTTCATGGATAAATAAGAATTATGATGCCAAAAATATGTAAGACAAACTTGTTATTATAAATATTTTAAACACTTCATCTTGATTAAGCTATTAATTTATACTAGCAGTAACAGGAGACCGACTTGTTGGGAAAGTCAGCTTCTGTCTATCCTTAATCACCATTTCCAAATAGAATCTGTTTAGTTTCCTCCCTTGTGTTCTTTCTCTCTGTGAAGTGACAATCTTAGTTTCTGATTGCTGAATGCAAAGAAAGAAAGCAAGAGCAATCACTATGCATAACTTCTGGAAACCAGAGCAAACCAAAAAGCAAGCAATTAAATATTGAGACTAGCTTTTACACATGATAAATTATTTGGCATAGTTGATTAGCTTTAAAATTTGCCCCTTAAGGAGTATATTTATCACTCTCAGATGCTTACATCCTGGTCAAGAAAAGATAGAGGGTAAGGGAAACTTAAGTTAATTCAAATACCATATTGAAAATCTGCTTATTAGAAAAATATTAGAAATTCTTAAAATAATGATGGTTTTCATTAGAGATATTTTCAACCTCCCTTTTTTTGTATTGTGATTTCTAGATGTGATAATAACTTTCCTGTTTAGTTTGCTTTCATTTATTTCCCATTATTAGCTCAGTGGCCATATTACAATTTGAGGATTAAACAATAATATAAATGGTAGAATTATAGTTATTTAAAAATTTATTTTTGTCTTTCATACCTTTATATGTTTGCTACCTTTTTATACTAATGAGCATGTAATACTTTTTACAATAAGAAAGACACTCCATGTTATGGGTTAATAAACAAACAGTTGATCCAGAACCTTGTATCTTTCAGGGGAGGGAGTTCACTAGCTGTACCACCTGAAATCCTGTCCAGTGACCTCCCCAAAATCATGAAGTCTGGGAAGACTCTACAGTAGAGTGGTCCCCCACCCCTCTCAGGGGAGCCTAGAAAAGCCAGAGACCATCCTGAATTTCTCAAAGACTCCATGAGCCAGGAAGAGGAAAGAGCTGCTCAGATATTGTCTTCACTTCCCCCACCTTCTCCCTTCCCCTTGCCCCCCTTCTCCTTCTTAATGAAGAAATGAGTATAATTTTTAAAAATTCATTAGGAAAATATTGTAAACCAAAAAAGTGTATGTGTGCATTTGTTTACTCATTCATTCATTTATATTGTAAATATCTTCACGTTATTATTCACCTGTGGGGAATGTATGTATACCCTTGACACCTTTAGACCTTTTGACCATGTATATCTAATTACCAAAAGTAAATTAGGTATTCTGTAAAACTCTCTCTCCTAAATGCTCCTCCCAAGATGTTCACATGCTTTCTCCCCCACTTTATTCAGATTCTGCTCAATTGCAACCTTCTCAGGGAGATCTTCTGCCCATTCCCCCAACCTCTGACTTCCATTACCCCCTTACCAAGTTCTTTTTTCTTCACCTGACATAACCTCTGGCACCTCTTTGTTTATTGTCTGCCTGTCCTGACTAGTATTTTTAAATTCCGTGAGAGCAGGGACTTTGTTTTGTTTGTTTCTGTATTCCAGGAGCTCAAGATAGTGTCTGGCATGTGGTGGGTACATAATATGTATTTGTGGATGAATGAGTGAATGACTTGACAGTCATCCTTTCCCTTTGCTTTCTGAGTCTACTCAGTCACTAACATCTGTAATTCTTCATAATGACTTTCATAGTTTTCCTTCCTTCTCATTATCAGAACCTCAGTCTGCTCCTCAAATCTGCCCTGAACACTGATGTCAGTTAATATTCCTAAAATCACTTTCCCTTGCAGATAAAAGAGAATATTTATATTTACTTTCTCTATTTCTCTCTCTCTCTGTCTCTCCCCCTCCCCCCCCCACTGTATTCAGGCTAATATTAGAAACACCAAGTTATTCTTTATTGCATTTAATATAAATATAAATCCTTAGCTTGATTTTCAATGGACTTCACATAATGGTATTAACATATTTTCAAACTTGATTTCCAATTATTCTAAATAAATCCTTATTTCCACTCCCTTTGGACCATTCTAGGTGCATTCTTAATTACAGATCCTACATTCTTGCTCCAGCCTTTTCAGATTTGGCCTAAATTACAAGGATTAGCTCAAAGCCCACCTTCTTTTGTTGACCTTTACTCCAGCCCTGCAGCCCAGAGTCCTGTTCTGAATTTGGAGCACTTGCTCTCTACATCACTCACTTTTCACGTAATTACATTATATATCCTCAAGAAATTTTTCTTCTGAATTTTTAAATTGCTGCTTAACTTTCCAATAGCAGTTATATTTTTTGAGTTTTTCTTTTTGCTCTTTTCATACCAACGTATGATAAATTAGGTTAATTAAGTCACTCAATATGAATATTAGTCAGTATAGATTAGGTTATGCTGTAGTAACCAAGTAGCCCTCAGAACTCAGTGGTTTGGCAGAGCAGAGGTTTCTTTCTCATCCATGCTACTCACCTAGTATAGGTCGATTGGGAGTTTGTCCCCAGAATCTCTTAGGGACCCCAGACACTGCAACACCTCATAGGTAAGATCCATGGTCTCTACAACGGGGAGTTAAGAAGTGGGAAACTTACTCAAGGTCTTAAATTCCTCAGACCAGATGCGGTGCTCATCACTCCCACTCACAGCCTGGTAACCAGAGCAACACACATGACTCCACCTAACTGCAAGGGGACTATAAAATGTGGGAGGGCACATAGATATTGAAGCAAAATATGTGATAACTCACAGATATTTACACAAATTGGTTGAGAGTTTATGTAGGATGAACCAGAGAATGGATAAGTTTCAAGAGAGTAGCTGTTTTATATAGCTAAGAGATGTCATATAATTTATTTGCATATTTAGAATAAGTACCTTATCACTATGATTTAATTTAAGGTGAAAGTTCAACTCAATACCAAATCATAACAAGCTTATTTTATGCCTTGGAGTTAAGAGTCTGTTGGTGTTGATTCTTGTGTACACAAAGCCATTATTTTGAAAACTCATTTGCAAGGTCTTAAAGGATTTTCATATATCCTGAGATGGCTAAGGAAATTGTCTCCTTATTTAATATGTGGCTGACGCCTGGTTAGAAAGAAATGTCACTTTCTTAGCTTCTCTTACTATCAATTGGATGGGGAATTGTAACACTTGGTATGTCACTCAATCTCTACCCAAGGATTTTCTGGTCAGAAGTGCACTTCTCAGTTCCCCCACTGAAGCGACAAGATCTATAATCAGTTAATGAAATGTTTTCATGAATCATGACTAGGGTATTTCATTCAAATGTAACTGAAATAACACAGACTATTCTGGCTTGAAAAGATAAAGTTATGTGCAAACTTATTATGCAATAAAGAATAGCTTCATGTTCATTATGTGCAAATCACGTGTGGTAGACTTGCATTTAGATAAGTCAAAGTCAGAGTAATGACTGGGTTGCTTTTTAAGATGTAGATTTGTGGGACACAAAGCTGGCTTTTGGTAGGCACTGCTGCAGTCCTAATAACTGTTCCTTACTCTTTATACAGTGATATGCCCATTGCCTTTTAAAGCCTGATTTTCTAATTGCAACTTAATACCTTATTTTCTCATCATGTGAAATAAGATTTTTTAAAAAATCTTTATAATTCACATGTGTGTCAGATACCTGTAGTATCCACACTGCTTTTCTTCCCTCCTCCCTCCTTCCTTCTCTTACCCTCCCCTTCTCTCTTTTTTGTCTTGGGTACAGAGGGTTGATGTTAGCATTTATGAAGCATTAATGTTCATGGACATTATCGTTGGTTCATACAGGGCTTTTCTCTCATTTGTTAGTGAGTGAGTGAGTTTGAATGTTTTTATATTTGGTCTCTTTTATCAGCATACTTCACTACCCTTCTTGTTTCACTCTCACGGCAAATATTTAAATGTAATGAGCATCTTTGTATTTGCATGCCCTCTTGCAAAACGTATATTGTTTTAGTAGGTATCTTTAGTTATATGAATAGTATTTTTAAACCGCATTCTAATTATTACCATATTTCTTAGGTTCATATAAGTTGATATGTAAACTTACTGTCCTCATTGTTCTATGGTAAATCATGGTGTGTATCTGCCATGAGTCACTTTTCCAGTGAAACCGTATCGCCTCTAACCCCCTGCCACTACAAACATTGATTTGGATAACATCCTCATGCATGTCTCCTGATAGGCATGCATCAGAATTTCCATGGCATTTATGCCAAAATTGAAATGTTGGGTACATGAGACTTAGCCATGTCATATTACTCCCTGAAATGGGTGTCCAGCACTGTACTCTGAACCCTCCCATCCCCACCCTCATGAATGCTGTGGAAGCTTTCATATTAGTACCATTTGATCATGCCTCCTGCCTTAGCTGGTTTGGTTGACCCAGGGCCAACACTGACTTCATGCTGGGTCCGTGTGTTCAATCCCAGAATATTGAAGCTCAATTAAAGAGGGATTGAGTGGAGGAAAAAAGGAATTTAAGTGTGAGTCAAGGCAATAAGACAAAAGCCCAGCTATCTGGAGAGAATAATCTTGTTGAAAATTCCAGGGAAGCTGTAATGTGATGGATATGAGGGTGCCTAGGGCTCAGTGCATTCTAGCATAGGAGGCTGCAGATAGGCCACCCCACTTAGAAACCCCTTGTGCCTCAGCAGTTGGTGCCAGGGCCATGTGGTGAGCAATGATCCAGTTTCAGCAAAACATCATCATCTCTCACATTAAATTAATGATGTTAATTTGAATGTTATTGCTTTTGTAAGCCTGCTTATAATTAATTTGTAAATTTGTTTTGGTTTTATAACTGTAAACGAGTCCTGATCATAAGGTGTTTATACCTAATTTTATGTTTCTTTATATTTGAGTAGCAATGTGATAAAAAAAAAAAGAATCAACCCTGAGGGGGTCCCTTTGTTTTTTAAAAGTGGCTGTATTTTCCAATTCAGGCTGGAGAAGTGTTGCTCAAGTTTGATCTCACTGAGTTGGCTCTTGGGCCCCCAAGAGTATACACACACACACACACACACACACACACACACACACACACTCGTGCCCTGACTGACCTCATCTTATTAGGCTTCAGTCCTAACGATCTATTTCATTTCAATTCTGTCATCCAAAAGATTGCCTCCCTGCAAGTTTCATGCCTTGGTAGATTTGAAAAGCATGCTACCAGTCAATGTTCTTAGTTGCAAGCAATCAACTTTTGCTAAGTTCAGTAGAGAGGTAATTGCAAAGATTGGGGAAGGAGGCAGGCGTGCCTCGTAGGCTCAGGGGGAAGGCCACGGGTCCCTGGGCCGAGGCAGAGAAAGGGCAATATGAGCTGCAAGAAAGATGCCATCCTAACGCAGTCTGCAAATCCTGAATGCGAAGGATGCTGTTGCCTCTTGTGCCTGGATGGCACAGCCTTCCAGGCCTCTAGCCCTGGCCTAGGGACACCTGCCCTGCAGTGCCTGCACTGCCCGGAAACACAGAGCTGCTGCCTTAGCCCATCTCCTGCCACCAGAGGGATTTGCCCCAGTCACTTTTCTAACTCCCTTCTTCTGGTTGAAAGTTGGCTGTGTATGAGCCTTATTAGCTGGGCCAAGGTCACCTGCCCACACCTTAGCCACAAGGAAGGCTGGGAACACAAGTGTTTGGTACTTTCTAGATCTATTGGTGGAGGCAGGCTCTGTCCCCCATCATGACTTATTATGTCAGCAATTCTTTAAATATGAGGAGGAGGTTCAGATGCCAGCCATGTGTTTTATGTCTGCATCCAAGTCATCGTCAAAAGTGTAAAATAAGACCAGGATGAGGATGGCTGGGTTTGGCAAGAGGCCTTCCTCCTGCCACTCTGCCCATATCAATGACTAACAGGACGATTCCATGGGGTGGGACCAGGCAGCATCTGATGTCTGACCCTACTCTCTCCCTCATCTGAACATCATATTTTCTTCTAAACCCACATTCATGAAGGACGGAGGAGGGCGGGGGTAGGAGGAGAGCCTTTTAGTTCTTGTTTCCTTGTGTTCTTTCATCTGGGTAGACACATTTCCAGAACCAGGTAAGTCAATGGCTGTTTTCATTATTGTAATAAAATCTGTCTTTGTACCTGACTCCCAAGGAGTTGAAACAGAAGCAGTTTCCACATTCATACTTTGCCATACGAGGGCGCAATGTCTTTGTTAAGACTGTTTGATCATTTCTCTTTTGATCTGCCATCCCAGTCTGCTGGGCCCTTCTATGGCAACCCCCCTGGGAAAGCCCTCTTAGGATCCAGGACAGTTCCCCTGGAAGTATTTTTTTATTGTTTTTAGTCAACTTTGGCTCATGACTCAATCATGCTTTTCTCTATGGCAAATCTGCCAGGCTTTACAAGGCCAAAATGCACCGAAAGTCCAGGGGATGCTTGTCAACACACTATGTTTGAGCAACTGGGTGTAAGGCAAAGGTGGGAGATTAGAGGATAATGAGGGGGAGGGAAATTATATCAGCAATCCCAGGTGGCCAGTAGCTGGTCAACTAGCACCAAGTTAGTTGCCCCTTTGGACCAGAGAAAGAGGGGAAGCCCAGGATATGCTATTTTCCTTCATGTTCAGGAAGATATGTTCAAGTAACAGATGTAAAGGGATCCCAACAAGTGTTAATCAAATAAATGTATCTAGCAAGCTGTCTCTATATTCTACAAACAGTAATAGATCAATGAGACTTATAAACAGAAACTGTAATCTTAGACCGAAATCCAGGCAATTGCTAACTTCCACATGGAATGAGTTATAAAAGCCAAAATCTAAATATGGTGGAGGAGGATCCTGAGAGAGCTAAATAATGTCATAAAAATGCTTGAAATATAGCTCTCCTGGGGCAGCTTCCAGTACCTGTGGCTTGGGCATGCCCAGATGGGCATCCTCCCTTCTCAAGGAGTGGACCCATCCTATCAATGGTAGCCCACAGAGCCTCAACCCTCAAGCCGAGATGCTCTGTTTCCCAAATATGAAAGTAAGGGAACAGGTCTGTCCCTTCCTCTTTTCACCCCAATCAGTTCTACTCACCCTGGAAAGGATGAAGAGTCAGCACGTGTCACTCAATGGATAAGATAAGGCAACTTCTAAGATGAAGTGGACCACAGTCTTTAGAGAGATGCCTTACCAGTGGCTAGTATTTAATCATCTGTGAATGTTAAAATGCTAACTCTAAAATATGATTTCTTAATTATTTTATACAGAAACTGTATTTGGATTAGTCCTTTCAATGTGAACAGAGGCTTTCCTAGAAAATGCCTGGCCTTGTAAGCTGGATACAAAGGCACTCATCATCAAACACCAAGATACTTTGATAAGAAAGCTTTTTATCCATTCTTGTTTAATGGAATTGGAAGCAGAGAGATAGGAGAGCTGAGCCTACTCAGGGTCACAACTATCTGGTGTCCAGAAACTTGGATAATTAGAATGATGATTATTAAACACACTCTAGGCAAATTAATCATGTGTAAGTGAAAACACATTTGTCATCTCTTCAAGGAGAAGCAAAATGAAAAAGTTCGATGTTAGCTGATAAGAAGCTGAGCCAGAATTCTTTCTCCTGGTTATTTGGGCAGCCGTCTGTCCTGGGTCTGTGTATGTGCCTTTAATCCTCTTATTCATTCTGGGCAGTGGAGATGGAGCTCAGAAGAACCCTTCCAGGGCAGGGTTGGTGAGATCTGGGCCCCTTTCCCTGGTATTTATTTGCAACTGACCATGAACTTGCAGTCAGGGCATTCCCCTCTGCAGAGGACTCGTGGCGTCCTGCCTAAGGCAGCAGTCTCAGATTGGAGTCCCATGTACTACTGAGTGGCTGTGGACCCTCGAAAAGTTAGCTCCAAGTTTCCTCTATTATATTATGAGAACAGAAACAGTACCTACCCCATAGTGTTAATAAGAGAATCCATCTAGAACACTGGCCAGAGTGCATGGCACATACTAAATTCTTAATAAATATAATCTATCGTTATTTAAATTATCCTCCTTAGTGTGCCCTTTCCTTGGAGAAATGATTGAGAAGACATAGGTATACTAATGATCATACATTTGTGTCACACATATGAATGGAAGAGTCTCAGATGTTTGATAAAAGGAATACTCAGTGCTGGTTTTTATGCCTCAATATAGGGCAGAGTAGCATATTCTTCTTAAAAGCAATGCATGTTATATGATCACTGCAGATCATGTGTTTATGATGGAACTGAACTCTAGTTGCGTTGTTTAGGAGACTACTTTGTTACTTTAATTAAGCACAAATTCCAGTCAGTAATTTCCAGATAATACGTACTATATCTGGGTATACTCTAGTCTGGATCTTCAAATTTTGATTCCAAAACATTTATTTTTCTTTCTTTATTGTTTCTTAATACCATGGCATTATAATTTTGAGTGGAAAGTTATCTTATCGTTTTCCAGAATACTTTTTATTTGAGAAATATTATTTTACCCCCAAATACATTTTTGATCAAAAGAAAATAAGGATGAAAGTGTTATAAGGGGTGAGATGTTTTTACTTTTACTAATTTATTCCTCAATTTAAAAGTTGTTTTCAGTTGCAGAAATCATGCTTAATGTGGAAATGGTGAGAACTCTATCAATGGGACGGTTTTAGAAACATGCAATTTAAAAACATTTTTTTTAGCAACCACCACCACAACAATGAACCCTCTGCTTAAAAACAAAGTGATGTGTCTTCATTTCTCAGTCTTTAGAACATCTGAGTTCATAACTTCAGGCACACTATTTCTTTTAGTCTCTCACTATACTCCAGAAATGTGTCTACCAAATTTCTAAATCTAGGGTCAAGTCTGTTTAGCACAGATCTTTGTAAGGATATCTTCCCAGATGGATTCTCTTAGCATGGATTTTAAGTTATGCATTTTAAGGATCTATTCAAAGGGATGGGGGTTCTGAACGTGTATTTCCCCCAATTAATACAACATTTTTTTCTAATTCATTCCCCCAAAATATTTTGATGGCTTCCAAAAAGCTTTTATTAGAGATATAATTAGGAAAGAGAAATGATTACCATAAGCTCGAGCTTAACAGCTTCTAATGGTATTGATCTGAGCCTCCTCGCAGAGAAAACAAAGAGGGAAATAAGATTAGTTACAATATTCACATTGTTTTAAAGCCTAATGCCCACTCATTGCTTTAAAGGAGCACATTTTGTCCTGGCCCTGAGGCCCGAGAGAAATTTCTCCCGCTGAGTCTCATAAAGAGAAAACTATGTAATAAAATTGTTTAAATGTTCAGAAAAGTCCCTAAAATGAACACAATACTGGATTTTATATAATTGTCCTTATGATACAAAACCACAATTCAATAAAAATAATTCTACAAAAGGCCAAAGTCCAGATGAGTAATCTAAGACCCAGGGACCACGTAGGCCTGCCCTTCTTCCATTAGGGATCAAAATCTAATTCCAGGAACCCCTCACAGGTAAGGGGATGACGTACCCGATCCATAACAGGTCAGCATCAGTCAGAATAAGATGGGCTTTCTTCCATTCACAGTGACTTAGCAGAACTCCTGGCCAGTCTCATCAGCTGCAGGGAATATGACACTTGCTAAAGCAGCACCGGCCAAAGAACTTTCTGCGGTGACAAGATCTATGTTCTGTCCTGTCTGATATGGCAGTCATGAGCCACATGAGACTATGGAGTAGGTGACATAGTGAAACTGAGGAACTGAGTTTTAAATTTTATTCGCATTTAATGACTTTAACTTTGAAAAGCCACAGTGACTCCTGGCTGCTTTATCAGATGATGTGGCTCTAGAGTACCATGAGGTGGGCACCAAACTCAGCTTATCCCTGCCCTGAGTCTGGGCCTCCTGTGTTGCCAAGTCTGGCAAAGAGAGGAAGACACAAATACTGAGTTTGTCTGGAGGGTGGTGGAGCATGACTTGGTAATTGCTCAGGCAGGGGTGATAGGGAAGAAGAGATGTCAGGGCATGTGGGTGAGATGCCCTGACTGCCCCAAATGCCTGCAATGGTGACTGGGTGCTAGAGCACTCGTAGCCCTCAAAGCCTTCAAGAATGGTTACTCCTGCTGCACCCACCTTGATGGCATGGAGACGAGTCTGGAATTGGGGGGGACTGAGGAGAACCAGGATGGGATCCAACCTGGGGGGTCTGGTGACTAGTCCAGGCTCAGCTGTGTGTCCCTTTCCCTTTAATCCTTCTCAGGCAGCTGAGGAGCCACAATGCCAATGAGTAACGATATGTTAACTCATTCTACTTATGCTGCTTATACTATAATTCAGAATTTTAAAATATAAAAAATTTAAAAGAATACAATAGTAAGAGGTAATAAGAAGTAAATCTTACTTCCCAATATAAGGCCAGTTAAGGAAGGTGAAAATAGCCACATTCCATAGTGTCTTACTCAACAAGGAAATGTGTTTAAAGAGCAATGATATGACAAGTTGCTCCAGCATGTGACAGCATTTTCTGAAACTTTAACCTCCAAAATGTTACTCTTTGGTGATAAATAAATAATAAGGTCATATTTTGGAATGATAGCAGATGTTGCATTCATTATTTGAAAACTATAAATTTAAAATAAAAAAGAATGAAGATTGTAACATTTTATTATTTTCTTCAAAAAGTTTTTTATGTGTAGGAAAAATTACGAGCTCAGAAATGGACCAGTGTAATGCAGTTCAAGTAGAAATCTTCTTATCCATTGGCTTAAACCAAGGTTTTCCCTAAGTATTTTCTGTGTTTTTTATAATGATTGTAAATATTAAGATAAATGAAAAACTATGACTCTCTCTTTTGCATTAATATATTGTGTTAGCTATATAAGAGGATTTCAGATTCAAGTCTAATTACTTCTGTTTCAATTCTGCTATTTTTCTATTCTCTTTATTGGTTGAGCTTTCAACCATTTCTTAAAAGATGTAATATTTCTTTATCAAGTAGCAGCAGAAAGGATGTAAATAAATAATTCCCTACAAATTAAATGAAACCAGTCATAGAATAGTGTAAAACAAATTATTACTCTGTTCTAACAGCAAGCTTATGGGGTAAATAAAAAGATGTTAAATAACAATAAGATTTACACTCTGGTCTTTCTGACTCTAAGTCCTCTTGCTGATGATTGTATTCTCACATGGAAAAAAAAAGATGTTCAGGGCACTAGATTCCTCAAAGTGTCTAAGCTATTTGATTTTATTTACATTTCTTACCACTTGCACTTTTTGGATAAGAGTCACACAGGTTTATCAGAGAGAAGAGCCCTTTGTCTTAATTTTTTTTCCTTTTTTTTCTTTCTTTCTTTATTTTATTGCTTAAAGTATTACAAAAAGTATTACATATGTCTCCTTTTTTCCCCTGCCCTTGACAATCCCCTGGCCTCCTCTACCCCCTAGTGTCTTATGTCCATTGGTTATGCTTTGGTTATGCTTATATGCATGCATATAAGTCCTTCGGTTGATCTCTTACCGCCCCCTTCTGCCCCCCTACCCTCCCTAGCCTTCTGATGCACTTTGGCAGTCTGTTTGAGGCAGCACTGCCTCTGTATCTATTATTGTTCATAAGTTTATAATGGTCTTTATTATCCATAAATGAGTGAGATCATGTGGTATTT
>NW_006289416.1:65796-69349 GCF_000327345.1 Myotis davidii
ACCATCTTGTTGTTTTACTTTGCGTTTCTCTGATGATTAGTGACTTTGAGCATTTTTTCATGTCTCTTGGCCATCTGTATGTTCACTTTGGAGAATTGTCTATTTTAGGTCCTTGGCCCATTTTTAAATTGGATTGATTGACTTCCTTTTATTAAATTGTATGAGTTCCCTGTAAATGTTGGAGATTAAACCCTATCAGAGATAACATTGGCAAATATGTTCTCCCATGCAGTGGGCTTCCTTGTTGTTTTGTTGATGGTTTCTTTTGCTGTGGAGAAGCTTTTATTTTTATGCAGTCCCATTTGTTTATTTTGACTTTAATTTCCAGTGCCCTAGGAGCTGTATCAGTGAAAACATTGCTTTGGCATATGTCTGAGATTTTGTTGCCTTTGGATTCTTCTAGTATTACAGCTATGAAATTGATGTAATGAGGCAGCTTGCTACACAGGGTTTTGAGAAAATGACATGCACTGAACTATATAAAGCACATAGCACAGTATCAGGTACAGACTAGCTGCTCAATAAAAGTGGTCTTGCATGTTTGAATTGTATGAATTAATTGGGAGTCTGAAGGTTCACAGGAGGTTTAGTATATAAGCCCTTTCTCCCTAGAGGGCACTTGGGGTCAAAGGAAGAAACCTTACAGGAGAAATTTCTAGAATCAGCAATAATGGGGGAGATTTTTATTGGCAATGGAAAGAAAGACAAAAGGAGAGGGGAGGGCTGGGGTGGGCAGAGCACCCTCTCAGACCTCCTCACATCCTCACATTCCCCAGAAAATCACTCTCATTACAACCCTGGGCAACCGTGCATCTCTGAGCCTTAATAGAGTGAGAGACTCATTCAAGAGCACATCATGACTTCTATAACACAGAGACTGATGGTCTTTGAAGATTACAATCCTACCAGAATGTCCCCCACAGAGATTAAATGCTGAAAGAGAAAAAAGACAAGCATGTGGGGAAAGGGCAGGGTGAAGAGAGAGATGAAACAAAATCTAGGAATCTCTTCTCATGTCTTCATTGTTGCATTAACACCTGAATGGCTAATACAGGTGCCCTGTGGCTTGTTAAAGGAGAAACTTCAAAGCATGTAAACATTTTTTAAAATGTGAATGCTTGACCCTAACAATTGGTATTCTCAGGCAGACAGCCACTGGCATACAGAGGTGCTAACAGGAAGTGAAGGAATAGTGTTAGATGTCAGAGAGCCCAAACCAAACAATTTCTGAGGGATCTTGAGCAAGGTTCCTCAGGTACCTTCCCGCATCTACTACCTCACAGGTAAAAGCAGCGATGATGATAACAATAACTGCCTCAGTTTGGGGAAAGTCAAATGATATAATTCATGGAACACTTTTAGCTTATTGCCTAGTGCCGTGGTCGGCAAACTGTGGCTCGCGAGCCACATGCAGCTCTTTGGCCCCTGGAGTGTGGCTCTTCCTAAGCCTTAGGAGTACCCTAATTAAGTTAATAACAATGTGCCTACCTATATAGTTTAAGTTTTAAAAATTTGGCTCTCAAAATAAATTTCAATCGTTGTACTGTTGATATTTGGCTCTGTTGACTAATGAGTTTGCCAACCGCCCTAGACAAGTCTCAACTGGGCTGACTGGACACTTCAAGTCTCTGCCACGTATCTGTTCCATGCCAGTAGGCTACCTCAGGAATGTCCTCATGGAGATGACAGAAACACAAGAAAGAGCAAGGGCTCTCGAGTTGCAGACTTAGAAGCATCATACTTCCACTTCTGTTTCATTCTATTACCCAAAGCCAGGCACATGGTCAAGTCCAGAGACAGAGGCAGAGGACACTTCAAAGTTAAATGCCCAAGCAGGTGGATGCAGGTACAGAGAGGGTAAAAGATCATTCAACCCATCAGCAAGACATATCAATTCTACCTTAGAAACACGTTCCAAACCTGTCCAATACTCCTTCTATCTTATTGCTACCACCACTTCAGTTCACCATGATCTCTCTTACGTATCACCACCTGACTGCTCTGTCCAAATCTTTCTTGTCCATTCCTTCTCAGACCATTGTCAATGCAGCAATGAGAATAAACTTAAAAAGAAAACCTGCTCTGACCACTCATTTAATTAAGACTGCCAAAGGGTTTCCTATTGTTCTCAGGATAAAGGTGAAAATCCTGACTAAGGCCTGAATTGTTTTCAATTTTCAATTGAGGGGTTATTTTAAAGCAAATAGGTGAACCTGGTGAAAGGGAGAAAGAGAGTGAAGAGGGAGTGTGAGAAAGAGAGGCTTTGTAATGACTTCCATGTGAGAACAGCCTGGGACCCCTGTCTCAAACCTCCTCTCCTTCCATCCTTTCTTTCACTTTATGGTTGGAACACATCATAATTCCCCAACTTGTACACTATCTCAAGCCTCTGGGGTCTTACTTGGACCGGTCTGTGTCCAAGTAGAGAAGTAGAGTTCTTTATTCCTCCTTTTGGTATGGCTTTGAAAAGGCAGCATTTTCGCTTGTACACATATCGTTACCTCCAAAATGCTGTCACTGGCTGCTTTGCCTTTATCCAAATCAACAGCAATTTATGGAACCAAAAAAGACCCCGAATAGCCATAGCAATCTTGAGAAAGAAGAACAAAGTGAGAGGAATCACAATACCAGATTTCAAGTTGTACTACAAAGCCACCGTAATCAAAACAGCCTGGCACCGGCACAAGAACAGACATATAGATCAATGGAACAGAACAGAGACCCCAGAAATCAACCCACCCCATTATACTCAATTAATATTTGACAAAGGAGGCAAAAGCATACAATGGAGTCAAAACAGCCTCTTTAATAAATGGTGCTGGGAAATTTGGTTAGATACATGCAAAAAAATGAAACTAGATCACCAACGTACACCATACACAAAAACAAACTCAAAATGGCTAAAGGACTTGAATGTAAGACGGGAAACCAGAAAAACCCTATACAAGACTCAATGGGCCCCAAAATTGCAGACATATGTCGTAGCAATATCTTTACAGACACAGATCATAGGGCAAGAGAGACTAAGGAGAAAATAAACCAATGGGATACAGGAGCAGGCTTTTGGAGAAGGAGCAGGCTTTTGGCCACCCATGTGTATTTAACTTCAAACTCCAAATGTATCCCATATTTAGTACTTTATCTTAAAGACACAGAGGGGGATGAAGAAAGTAAACATTGATGAATCGGTAAACACCCTACAGAGAAAGTAGGATACTCACCCACTTTCTGAGAAAGAGATGGTCTCCCTCCCCAGGAACTCACTCTTTACCCTCTTCAGTATTCCTTTCTTCCCTGCTGTCAGCTTTGCTGACTGTCTTAACACTAATGACTTCCTCCCAGTTTGCCATTTCCCAAAGCCTGAAATTGGTTATATTTATTCTTTTCCTACCTCTTTCAAGTCCAGGCTGGTTGCTTGCTCTCAGGAAGGTTCTCCCAGACGGGCAGGAGGGGTGTTTGCCTTCGCCCCTGTTTCCCACAACCGCCTTGCTCTCCAACCTACAATATGAATGTCTTCACCTGATCTCCAACCTCACTCAACTATAAAATTATT
>NW_006289416.1:72062-72944 GCF_000327345.1 Myotis davidii
TAAGGAAGTGAGTGGATGCAGAGCAGAGTGAGGAGCCCTATCTAGATTTGATTTAAAATGTAAATGCTATTTGCCTCATGCTTCTAAATGTTTCAGAGTCCTACCGTGAGATTCACACACACACTTCTTTCCATGTCTCTTGAGGGCAGGACCTTCACTTTTTTTAGGGTTTAATTTTTTTAATTGTTTAAAGTATTACATATGTCTCCTCCCCCTCCCCCCCATCAACCCCAGGACCTTCACTTTTAAGCAATGACATAATCTTATCCCATTATGGGAATTGTATGACTAAGAACTTTTTCATATACTTATGTGTGTATGTAAGATTTGGATTGCATCAATGCTGTTAAACTCAACTCCATGTCCTACAATTCCCTTCCTGGTCCACAGGAGACATTTTGCTCAAGATTTGGAAGATGAAAATGGAGCACCAACCCTCTTGCTTTCAGCTCCTGGAAGGTCAGAACAGAGCTTGGAGGTACCACAACTCACCCATGTTGTCGTTTATTTCCCGCCTTAATGGGTCGGCAAGAGGCTGACTTCCAGCTTGCTCAGCTTCTGGGCCACATGAGTGTTTCACTTCATACTGTAAGACAGCACTATCTTCAAAGTTACAGGCATGGGGGTGGCGAGAGAACCCCTTAGGGTCCAACCTACCCCCATTTCCACTGTCTAGGCCAGTGATGGCGAACCTTTTGAGCTCAGCATGTCAACATTTTGAAAAACCCTAACTTAACTCTGGTGCCCGGTCACATATAGAAATTTTTTTATATTTGCAACCATAGTAAAACAAAGACTTGTATTTTTTATATTTTATATATTCAAATGCCATTTAACAAAGAAAAATCAACCAAAAAAATGAGTTCGTGTGTCACCTCTGAC
>NW_006289416.1:74437-79576 GCF_000327345.1 Myotis davidii
GCACAGGTCTATACCTTACTCCTTCATCTTGGTTCCTCAAGACTTATATTTTTGATATTTATTTTATATATTTAAATGCCATTTAACAAAGCAAAATCAACCAAAAAAATGAGTTCGCGTGTCACGTCTGACACATGTGTCATAGGTTTGCCATCACTGGTGGGCCCACCTTCTCTTCCTGAACATGAACTGAGGACTGGACATAATAACAACAGTCTCATGTGGACTGTGTAAGCTGCTCCCACAATTGCACGTAGTCAAATTCCCACTTTATTTTTATATGTGTATCCCTTTGAAGTATAATTAATACCTTAGATTAAAAATAGCCTTTCCTCTCAAGTGAAATAATGCTGTGAAAATTATCATTTCATAGATGCTCAAGCCTAGATAGAAGTTGCTTCTTTATGGTTTTTCAAAAACTGAAAGCTCAGTGAAAGCTAAACCAGGTTTGATTTTCATCAATTTTCTGCACCTAACACTGAGCCTAATACTCTCTAAGTTTTTGATAAATAGCAATAATAATTAACAATAATAATAATAGTTACAACTGATATGTTAGGAAGTTTGTAGTAGTAGAATTTTTTATGAAGGTTAGGTATAATTTTATTCCTTTGGATGTTGTCCTTGAGTTACTAAATTATTTTAAAATTTGATTGCATTCCAAAGAATTATTTCTGTGCTATGATCCTATCAGAGCTTATAAGCATCCGGATGGTGTCAGTCTAGACAAGAAACATAAGAAAACAAATTTCTTAGCAAGAGCAACTGTGTTTTCTGGGCAAACCCTAACTCATAACTTCAGATCCAGGACAGAGTGAAGAGGAGCTATTGCAACCATTCATTTATTACATAAATTTTATTATTTTTCTGCACTTTAATAAAATTTTTTGTTGCCGGGTGATACACATGGAAAATGTAGCTATTTCCATCTGCAACGTGTCCCTGTGTTCGGAAACGTCTCTCACGACTTGTTCATGCTCTACTCAGAAAGGGTACAGAGACATGTAATGGCTTTTAAAAATAATGTGTCTTCTTATGTTTAAAATGAGGATTTCGCTACCAAAAGTGGGAAGAAAGCAACACTACATACAGCTGCTCTCGCCCCTCTCACCCTTCGGGTGATAGTTGTGCTTGGGGCTGCGAGCTGGTTCGCAGGCCGTCGACGAAGCCATCTGGGCAGCTCATGCGGTTCTGCCAGCTTCCCAGGGGCCATCGCAGCCTCATAGGGGCTGTCGGAGCCTTGCAGGGGTCGTCACAGCTTCACAGGGACCGTCTCAGCCTCACAGGGGCCGTCTCAGCCTCGCAGGGAGCGCCGCATCCCACGTTGGGGTGAAGGTGCGAGTCAGAAGCTCCTCTCACTGTCTCTCCTGCTGCTCCCTTGCATATCGCCGATGCTGGAAGTTTCTGAGAGCAGTCTGCAGGTGCTGGACATCATACTTTAACTGGCCAACACGAAGTTTGGCATTGTGTCTTTTGTTGGGCAGCTTCTTGCTGGACCAAATCTCCAAGTGTTCTTGCTGGCTGAATTTCTGGTATGCTTGCTTGGATTTCGTTTTCTACTAAGTGCACAGACTGCTTGTCTGCCGTCTCCCGGCGTCCCATGTGAGACTGGATCTGGTGGACCTGCTTGTGCATTTTCTGGTACATCGGTTCCCCTGCTTCACCACAGACAACACAAGACTAACACATCTCCTCGGGACTATACACACCTCTGGAACTTGGATCTGACCTTGGGGGAAGTCTGAAAGGAAACAAAATAAACTAAGATTAATTTCTACCACTTCGTTGAGTGGGCTTTTAATTGTTAGAGTGGGAGGAAGGGGTAGGGGGAGGTACAGAAGACTTAACCATTAAAAATAATTACATCCCTATTACACCAACTTCAATGTAAGCGAATTCGGCAGCTTTGCAGATTTGAGCTACATGTGGCAAAAAATCAAGGCCTTAACAACGCAACGACTCAATTATTTGATACTTCTGTGATATTGATATTATTGCCTTAGTTCCCCAACTCCAATCAATAATGTGACCTATCCTTAAATAGCTTAACTCAACATGAATACCTCACAAGCCTTTGTCCCCGGGGTCAGCAAATAACAGTGTACCGCATGTTTTGTGTGGCTCATAAGCAAGGATTGCATTTTACACTTTCACGTGGGTGGAAAAATCAGAAGAAGAATGTTTTTGGCAAATGAAAATTAGACATAATTCAAATTTTTGTGTCCATACATGAAAGCTAACATGGGACAACAGCCACACCCATTCACCCACAGGTTGTCTCTGGGGCTGCTGCACCTGGCTGCAGAGGTGATGATTTGGCAGGAAATGGGGTGGTCCACAAAGCCAAAAATATTTACTATCTGCCTTTTCACAGACAAAGCTTGCTGGCCCCCCTTATCTCATCACATTCTGGTCTTATTTGGTTTAGGAAGGTACCCTAATGTCTGCTTAATATTTAGACAGCAGAAGGTCATTGTATATATATCATCCAGGAACTTTTTCATCCTATAAAAAATAGAGCAACCACAGAATCATTTGCCCTAAAACATGTTACGCCTTCAAGTGGCTAGGTCTCTGAAGAAAGTGCAGATTTATAGGAACAATAGAGCCTTTGGTGCTTTGGATCCTGTTTTCATTTTTATTCAAACACGATCAAGGACTTTTTAAGTGGTTGTTGCTTTCCCAAATTAGTTAGTTGCTAGGCAAGAGTTTACTTGCATGGAGAACTGCCTTTACTACTTCAGTTGCGTCCCTAGTAGCTTACTTTCTGCTCCCCATTGAAGAAGGTATTCAATTATTTTCCATGAAACGGTGTTTCTGTTCTCCCCTGGAGATGGCTGCACCACATGGAGAGGTAACATTTGTGGGAAAGAAAGGGACACATGGAACATCATCCACACTTTTCCAGAAGAAAAGCACTATGTAGCTGTGACTACATTAGAAAAATGAGAGGTTCTCTTGGTGTTCTAAGTATTGAAATGTTACATCATGTGCATCTTAAACTATTAAGTTATTTCACACTGTTTTTATTCTCCCACCTCACTTCTGCTTACTTCTTGTAATTTGAGTTTTAAATAACTCAAGCCCTGTCCTTGTTTCACGTAAAAGCCAAGCTCACTCTCTATGCACAACATCCCCGCTCTCCTTGTCTCGGTAAGTCACTTGCAAACATTCACTTACTCAGCCTTGGAGGTAAAAGTGCTCTGAGAACTTCAAGGTTATGGAATGCAAAGCTGTCTTTTATTTGTTTCACAGTCAGCACACTGAGAGCACAGAATGGAAATTTCAATTGTACAGATGTGCCTGTGCTGAGAGGAAGCACACAAAAAAAAGCAATAGAATTTTTTAAGACATTTAAAAAATGGTGTTTTGTTAATAGCCTTGTTTACACTACCAAAGCAGTCAGAAATGCACAGGTAAAACTGATTTAAAAACAATAAACAAAATAAGTCATTATAATTAATGTGTTTGGAAAGCTAAACCACTGATGAGCAGTGAGTTGTTGGTGTTGATGGGGAAATACTTGAAGTTATCAAAGGAAAAGTCTTTTTGGGGGAAATACGAAGTTATCAAAGGAAAAGTCTTTTTTTCTAATTGTTTTATTGCTTAAAGTATTACAAAGAGTATTACATATGTCTCCTTTTTTTCCCACCCTTGACAATCCCCTGGCCTCTCCTACTCACCAGTGTCTTATGTCCATTGGTTATGCTTATATGCATGCATACAAGCCTTTGGTTGATCTCTTACTCCCCCACCCCCGCCCCCAACCCTTCTGGCGTTCCTGCTGTAGTTTGACAGTCTGTTCGAGGTTGCTCTGACTCTGTATCTATTTTTGTTCATATAAAGTTTATAATGGTCTTTATTATCCATAAATGAGTGAGATCATGTGGTATTTTTCCTTCATTGACTGGCTTATTTCACTTAGCATAATGCTCTCCAGTTCCATCCATGCTGTTGCAAATGGTAAGAGTTCCTTCTTTTTTACAGCAGCCTAGTATTCCATCGTGTAGATGTACCACCGTTTTCTAATCCATTCATCTACTGATGGGCACTTAGGCTGTTTCCAGATCTTAGCTATGGTGAATTGTGCTGCTATGAACATATGGGTGCATATATCCTTTCTGATTGGTGTTTCTGGTTTCTTGGGATATATTCCTAGAAGTGGGATCACAGGGTCAAAAGGGAGTTCCATTTTTAGTTTTTTGAGGAAACTCCATACTGTTGTCCACAGTGGCTGCACCAGTCTGCATTCCCACCAGCAGTGCACGAGGGTTCCTTTTTCTCCACATCCTCTCCAGCACTTGTCGTTTGTTGATTTGTTGATGATAGCCAGTCTGACAGGTGTGAGATGGTACCTCATTGTTGTTTTGATTTGCATTTCTCGGATGATTAGTGACGTTGAGCATGTTTTCATATGTCTCTTGGCTTTCTGAATGTCCTCCTTTGAAAGGTGTCTATTTAGGTCCTTTGCCCATTTTTTGACTAGATTGTTCATCTTCCTTTTGTTAAGTTGTATGAGTTCCCTATAAATGTTGGAGATTAAATCCTTACCTGTGATAACATTGCCAAATATGTTCTCCCATGCAGTGGGCTTTCTTGTTGTTTTGTTGATGGTTTCTTTTGCTGTGCAGAAGCTTTCTATTTTGATGTAGTCCCATTTGTTTATTTTTATCTTTAGTTTCCAATGCCCTAGGAGCTGTATCAGTGAAGAAATTGCTTCGGCATATGTCTGAGATTTTGTTGCCTTGGGATTCTTCTAGTAATTTTATGGTTTCCTGTCGTACATTTAAGTCCTTTATCCATTTTGAGTTTATTTTTGTGTATGGTAAAAGTTGGTGGTCTAGTTTCTTTTTTTGTTTTCATGTATCTGTCCAATTTTCCCAACACCATACTCATCTTTTAACTTTATTAATTCACTTTTAGGTAATCATGTAGAAAAAATAAAGGGACTTTTATATTAAAGTGAAGAACTTGAACATTCAACTTTTGTCTCATTATTATGTAAGAAACAACAATTTATAACTTACCTTTTGTGTCTAGTTTTAAAGATATTTTTGCTACTTTCATCTAACCACATCTTCAGAACTTCCCAAAACCCATTCATCACTTCAGAAGCTTCACATTAAATGTCAGATCATC
>NW_006289416.1:79739-81692 GCF_000327345.1 Myotis davidii
ACCCTCCTACTTTGTTGTTCTTTCTCAGGATTGCTGCAGCTATTTGGGGTCTTTTTTTTTTTTTTTAATTATTCCAGGTGAATTTTTGGAGAGTTCTTTCTAGGTCTGTGAAATATGCCGTTGGTATTTTAATGGGAAGTGCGTTGAATTTATAGATTGCTTTGGGTAGTATGGACATTTTAATGATGTTGATTCTACCAATCCAAGAACATGGTATGTTCTTCCATCTGTTTATGTCTTCCTCTATCTCTTTTTTCAACGTCCTGTAGTTTTACTTGATATGACAATACTGTGTAAGTTTAAGGTGTAAACGTGTTGATTTGATACAGGTATATGTTGCAATATGATTACCACCAAAGCATTAGATGACACCTCTTTGACATCACTTAATGACCGCTTCTTTTTTTGTGATTGGAGCAATTAAGATCTAGTCTCTTAGCAACTTTGAAGTTTCTAATACAGTATTGTTGCCTATAATCACTCTTCTCTTGGGACTTATTTATCTACCCATCCCAAGTTTGTACACTTAACATCTTCCCAATTCCCCCACCCCCTTACTCCCCAACCTCTGATAACCACTGATCTACTTTATCCATAGCAGTCACAACATTAAAGATTATATTCCTGAAGTCCTTTATTCATATTTTCTTTTCCAGATGGAAAGTCCTAATCTTTTTTGCATTAATTCAGGGAGAGTACTGTGGCTTCTGACATTTCTTGAGTAGTTGGAACATTGGAGAAATAAAGATTTGGAAACTATTTTTGCATGATGGAGGTCTCAGCTTTAAGAGAAGGCCAATAGGTGCTGTTTGCCTGGTAGTTTGATTGGTACCAGGTTAATATTTATAAATCCATGTAGTGCACGCCTTGCTTCTGGGCAGGCCTGGATTCGAATCCTGGTTCTGCCACTGTGTACTCTGGGGAGTAGCTTAACCCTGCCCTTCTTCCAATTCCTCATGTATAAAACGAAGCTATTTGCCCCATAAATGAGGTTTTCATTGGGTAGGATGCGAACAACCCTGGCCTGTAGCAATTGGTCACTCAATGAATGACAGCCCTGTGGTCCTGGGCAGAAGTGATGTGACCATTCCAGGGGGACAGAGCAGCACACAGCAAACAGGGTGGCCTCTCCTTCCCAAGTGCAGTTCTGAGCAGACTAGTTCAGAAAGCGATGGCTGGGTGGATGTAGAGTCCTTGGGTTTTTGCCTGGTTGAGACAGTCTGTGGCCTTTTTACATGAAGAACACTTGGCTTCTTATACAATGCTGGTGCCATGCTCCCTCTCCTTCAGAATGTCACTGGCATTGCCCATTAGAGCCTGACACTGATGGCAGAGGACACATCAATGCCAGCCTGGTCTCTTCTCTTCCCCTCACCTTCCCTCCCCTTCCCTCCCCTCCCCTCCCCTTGCTATGTAATATATTTTCTTCTTCTGCCTGGATCCCTATATGATTCTTTAGCTGAAATTGAGGTCCTGTAAATATACCCAAATGTGTCTTGGTTTTGACCATTCTCTATCACACATTTTTGCATGATGGAGGTCTCAGTGTTAAATGTTGTGTTGAATGATTGAATTCATTCAGCAAATATATATTAAGTACCTACCAAGTGCCAGGCAGTATTCTGGGTGCTGTGGATATGTCAGTGAACAAAACAGACAAAAGCCTTGCCCTTATAGGCATTATATTCTCATGGAGGGAGATGATCAGTAAACATAATATAAAGAATGAGTTATAAAGTGTAATGAGAGATAATCAGTGTTCTAGAAGGGGGTAAAGTACCTTTAGAATAGAGGTGGGTTGCAACTTTAAATAGGTTGCTTTGGTTAAGGCCTGAATTGGAAGAGACCTATGAGCAGACTTGAAGGAGGAGGGAGGGTCTAGCTAGCAGAAGGAAGCTGGTGTGGTTGGGACTGCTGAGTGAGAGGGGAGAGGAGAAGTGAGGCTGGAGAATG
>NW_006289416.1:81712-84926 GCF_000327345.1 Myotis davidii
GGGCCAGATCTTGCAGGACCCTGGAAACACGGGGGTGCCTTTGGCTGCTCTCTGCGTGACATGGGAGCCAATGCAAGGTTTTGAGCGAAGAAGAGACTTGATCTGACTTATGCTGTGAGAGGAACATTCTGGCAGCTATATTAAGAACAGACCAGGGTGGAGGAAAATTCTGTTTTTTCCTTCAGAAACACTTTAAAAATATACAAGTCCCTCTATCTTTGGTTGCTTTTGTTCAATTTATCCTGGTGTTTTCTTCAGAAATAAGAGTTGCACATATCTTGGACCTCTGGCTCGGTACCTCACATGTACCATCTATCACTCTTACTGATCTCTGCTTCCCAACATTTTGGTAAGAGTTCCTCAAATGTGTTCTCTGTTTACTTATTCAACAGATAGTTATTAAGTGTTTTGAGTGTGTTAATCACTGTTCCACAACTGAAAGTACAGAGGTGAGCAGATGGCAAAAGCCCCTGCTTCACAGACACTGACAGACTAGGGAGGAGCCAGACAGCACACCACATACACAAATAAACACACGTGGTGATTTCATACAGCAACAGTGTTATAAAAAGCATAACAGGGGCGTGTTCGAGAGGGGGTGGAAAGGGGCACTAGCTACTTGGGTCAAAGGAGGTCTCTCTGAAGTGAACTCTGAACTGAGACCTGAGTGAAAAAAAAGAAACCAGCCAGGTTCGCAGTCAGGCAGAGATCCACATAGAAAGCAGCAAGTGCCAGGACCTGAGAGATGGGAATGAGCTCAGCATGTTTGAGGAAGGAAGACCAGGTGGCCCGGAGAGAGCGAGGGAGCAGGTGGGCAGTAAGGTCAGAGCCGTAGGCAAGGAAGGCAATTGGATTTCATATTCCGGGCAGAGAGTCAGGGGAGGCTTTGAAGCAGGACATGGATGTCTCTGATTTACATTGCTCAAAGGCCCGGATAGGGCAGGATTTCTTAAACAAGACAAAAAGAAAATCACAAAGGAGATATATAAATCTTCCACTGAAACAAAAATTCTATTATCAAAAAAACATGATTTAAGAAGTGAAGCAACAAACCAGCATAAAACCAGCCAATGATTTGTATCCAGAAGGTATAATTTTCCCCCGCTATAAACCAATAGGAAGGAAAAAAGCCAATAGAAAAATGAATGGAAGTGATGAATGGGAAAATAGAAATCATACATGTAACATGTGCTCACTATAATTGGTATTCAGATTTAAAGAGTTACAAGTATTATTTCACATTCATCAGATTGGTAAAAATGATTAGATTTACAATGTAAAGTGTTGGAAAGTATGTAGAGCAATAGGAGCTCTCACACTGTGGGGGGATGGTGAATTGGTAAAAAGTTTTGGTGAATGGTTTGGTAATATCAAGAAAAGTTAAAGATGCTCATCTCTTTTTTTTAATATATTTTATTGATTTTTTACAGAGAGGAAGGGAGAGGGATAGAGAGTTAGAAACATCGATGAGAGAGAAACATCGATCAATTGCCTCCTGCACACTCCCCACTAGGGACATGCCCGCAACCAAGGTACATGCCCTTGACTGGAATCGAACCTGGGACCCTTGAGTCCGCAGGCTGATGCTCTATCCACTGAGCCAAACCGGTCAGGGCAAGATGCTCATCTCTTCAACCCAGAAATTTCACCACAGAATGTACACCTTAGATAAATTCTTGCACATGTATGCAAGGAAATGTCTCTGAGATGTTCGTAGGAGTTAGCTGATACAATATAGTAGTTTGGGCTGCTATAACAAAGTGTCATAGACTACATGGCTTGTAGAGATCAGGCATTTATTTCTCACAGTTCTGGAAGCTGCAGTCAGAGACCAGGGTGCCAGCATGCTCAGGTTCTGGTGAGAGCCCTGTTCTAGGTTGCAAGCTGCTGACTTGTTGCTATATCTTCACATAGCAGAAGGGACAGGGGAACTCACTGGGGTCTAATTTATAAGAACAATAATCACATTCATGAGGGCTCCACCCTCATGACTCAATCACTTTCCAAGGCCCCACCTCCAAATACTATCATATTGGGGAGTAGGTTTCAACATATGACTTTTGCCATACGTTGACACAAACATTTATTTAATAGCAGTAAAAACACAAATATTTATTTAATAGTAGTAAGAACACAAACATTTAATAGAAGTAAGAACACAAACATTTATTTAATAGCAGTAAGTAGCATTGTTTGTAATAACAAAATGAAACAAACTAAATATCAACAGGAAAATGAATAAATTTTTTATATATTCAGAATACCATACAGTGGTAAAAATGAGGGAGTATGAATCATAGATATTAAAATGGATTAATCTTACAGTGTGGAGTGAAAGAAAATTGTAGAAAATATTCTTAATATGATACTCATAAATAAATATTTAAAACACAAAAATTACATATCATTTAAAAAAGTGGACAAAAGGTTAAAAATACATAGAAACACATTTTAATGACAAACAAAATTCAATTAATACTTACCTTTGATAGGAAGGAAAGAAAACATAATGAGGGAAGACTACCCAAGGGCTTTCACTAGTTTGTAATATATTATTTCTTAAACTGCATTGTGAGTATATGGTTATGGATTTGTTTTTTTTGTCACTGTTGTTTTCACATTACAAAATATTATTATGAAATATTTAAGATTTAGAAACAGGCATTAAAAGATCCCTTAATTTGCTTATGGAAAATGACAAATAAAAATAAAGGCAGAGCTTCCCAGTGGAGGGTTGACTAAGGCATTGATTCAGACAAAAGATGGTGGAGGTGGAAAAGTCATGTGGTGGTGTCAACCAGACTTGGAGACGAATCCATGGAGTGAGTTGAAGAGAGGAATCAAGTATGACTCCTGGAATTATTGACTTGAGGAATATAATGAATGTAGGGCTATTTGTGAGATGAAGAAGACCATGAAATAAATATGTTTGGGAGTGGGAGGAGGTCATGAAGGTTAGTTCAGAATAGATTAATTTGAGATTATTAGACGTCCAAGTCAAAATGTCAAGTTGACAGTTAGATATGAGTAAAGCACTCAAGGAAAGAGATATGAATTTGAAGCACCAATAACAGGTAAATGTCATGAGAATATCTGGAGAAGGAAGGTAGGTAAAATAGACAAAACCCAGGATGTTTCACAGGCATTCTGCTATTGGCTGAGGAGTAACTAAGACAGAAACCTCAAAAGGAGTCAAGTGACATCAGAAGCCAAG
>NW_006289416.1:85056-85972 GCF_000327345.1 Myotis davidii
ACCGAAGGTGTTGGATATCATAACATCTCTGGTCATGAGCGTTGTAGTTAGGGCAACATACACATTGGATTAAGCTCACAAGTAAATGGGAGGAAATGGGAATGGATTAGTGAACCTATAAAAAGTAGATAAAATACAAATATAACTGAAGCCATTTTTAATTGTTGACAGTATTACAAATTACCCCCAACCTTCCTTATTTCCCTCCCATCTCAGAGTGAATCACAGTTTTGACGTTGGTAAATATCCTCTCCATCATGTTTATATTTCCACTACATAGGCATATGTGCCTAATTAAAATGCTTTATGTTTTTAAAGTTTGTACAAAGGCTGTCATGTTTGACATGCCAATGGTTTGGGAATGACACAGATGACATAGAACAAGAGATCTCCAGAAGCAGAGAAAAACAGTAACAGTGGGATGCAGCGTGTCCATCTTCAAGAAGACAAGGCAGGAAAGTCAATGGCATTAGGCAGGTCTGTGGAGAGAGCACAGTGAAGCTCCAGAGACTCAGGCCTTGGGAATGGAGGAGGAAAATAAGCTAGAGCTCTAGAACTCAGAGGAGCTGAGGCAGCTTCCCAGGGTCCCAATGCTAAGTTTAAGAGTAGGAGGCGCAGGGAGATCGCTGGGCTGGGCCAAGATCGACCTCGGTACATATTAGAGCCAGAGCACCCTGGCAGCAGGGTGACTCAGGTGTAGCCCCCCAAGTCTAACCTATAACCTTTTTGGATTTGGACGGGTCCTGGGAAGATGAGGATGGCCTTTCTTTCAGGTGGGAATCCGCAGGTCGCAGCTGTGTCCGGGAAGGGATGCCATGGCTGACAGGGGTCAGGTGGAGAATGACTCAGTTCCAGGGCCTCCCAGACCTACATCCCAATCCTCCGTGCTGCCCATGAAAGAAGGCATTTTTTTTTG
>NW_006289416.1:86420-92797 GCF_000327345.1 Myotis davidii
GGTGTGTGATGATAGCTATAAAAGTCTTTTGGCTCACAATTTTTCCAGAAATAAGAGGAAATATTGGTTGCCATGCAGAGGTTCTTGTGTCCCTGGGTGGAGGAGGGGCAGGCAGAGAGGCAGCTTGTCTCCCGATTAGACAGCTGTGTTGGGGTCTGGATGTCCTGTACCAGTGATGTGAGACACTGCCCCTTTGCCCACGCACTTCTTTGCATCTGCAAAGTTGCTTAAGATGCTACCAACTGTAGAATGCAGTTATTTTATGCACCAGCTTAAAAAGTTGCTGTCAGTTCTAATGGAAACAATCTATTGATGCTAAAGCACACCCTGCTTTCAGAGATGTGACCATGTGAAAATGGGAAGAAGTGAAAATGCATCTTAGAGCAGATGAAAAATAGTACTTATGTTATTCTATGGTGCCTCTGGAAGAAAATGGGCAGGGACTTTAGCACAGTGTGAGCAATCAAAAACAAGAATAAAAATTGCTGGAAAAGGCACATTTCTGTAAAAGCCCATAAGAACCCCAAGGAAGGAGGACTCACCAGGTGGATGGAGGAATCTGGAGAAATGCCCTAAGAAGGCTTCAGGGTCAGCACAGGGGCCTGGTGCCTCCCGGTGCACATGGGCAGATAAACCTGCGTGAATTGAAAGGCATGCAGTACTGGGGCTGGGGCTGGCCAGCGTGCCCCTGTTTCTCTTCAGGACGTGTGAGAATGGCCTTCATAGGCTGGGTGGAGCGGGAGCTCAACCACATGGGCTGGTGGCACGGCTTGTCACTTCCTAGGCAGCAGGGGGAGAACCTTGGTTTGAGAACCTTGGATTTATGTGGCTGGATTATTCCCTACTCCAGGAAAAGCTGGGATTCTTGCTTAAGGGTGGGTACAGACCTGGCCATTTGGAGACACATGGAAATCCATCTTCATCTATGCTTATGTGAGATGAGGAAGAAACCAACTAGTCACATTCTGATAAAGGAGGAGCCATAGAGATGTGGGAATAAACCCACATAGACAATGATATTAGTAACAGAATTTGGCCAGGAGCAACAGTCTACCCAGGATTCTGATTGCTGAGATGGGACAATGGGAAAGGACTCCAAGTTTCGTCTCCCAGCTAGTGGCAGAGATCATTAGACAAGGGGAAGTCTTCTCACTCAAGGACAATGTTCAGAGGTGGTCTGGCTCCCTCAGTGGCTCACCATGCTGTCTAATCCTGGTTAGCTATGAATTCGTTTGCACTCATGCTTGTGTGGCGAGAGCAGAGATCTACCGACATGGCAAGCATGCCTCTTTCCTGGGAGCAGTGATGACTAGTGGGTTTTCTTCATAAAATTGGGGTCTGTTGGTAGAATTCAAGAGATACTAAGGGGAGAGGAAGAAGTCTGATATACCTCTCAGTGAAATTCCAAAGGAGTTATTGGAGAAAATGGGGGAAAGGAAATATCTGAAAAATCATTGATGGATAATTTTTCAAAAGCGATAAAGCTGCATATAAATTAGAAGGTGCAATGTGTAAACTAATAGAAAAACTAAAATGAAGGGGAAGGGAGAATATTCTCTAACAATGCAAAAGCCAGAAAGGGGGAAAAAAGCAATCTAGAAAGTTAAGACAAACAGAATGTACAAAATAAAATGGTAGCAATGGATTGAAATATATATAAGCATTCACCATCGATGAGAATGTACTACATTTCTGCCAGATTAAGATTTTAAAATCCCCAGCTACAGGTTACTTATAGGTCCATATCTATTAGACAGGCCTTCAGAAAGATTAATTGAACCAGGGCATTTCACACAGATCTGAATAAAACATAGATGAGGGAAACAATGTGCATGGTTTGGGGAAGTACATGCACTTTGGTATCACTTTGCAGGAAGTGCAGAGGGATGTCTGAGAACTGGTTTTGCAGTCAGAGTACCCTAGTGTGCCAGGTTTTAATGAGTAAACCTTGTTACATTGGAATTATGTTTCCCAGAAGGCTCTCTTTATTCCTAGACTATGGCTTTGAATTTTTAGATACCCTATTTTTTTCTGTAGCCCTGTGTTAATATTCTCCACTAACTTGCATTAATAGCTGAGCAGCGTGAGATCTCAGGTTTCTAATTCCTAGACAGCACTGTGTTCTGCCTGAGATTTCTGCTCCCCACAAAGGACCTGGGCAAGTAAGCCTCCCACCACCAGAGCGAAGGAGGGAAAGATGTGCAACTTCCCAAGATTAAGCCTGGAGTTTAAGGCAATGGTTAGGCCACTGATTTCCTTTGATCTTTCAGCCTAGGAAGGTGACCTGAATGCTCAAGGGCTCCTTCATGCTACTCATATCATTGGCAATCTTATTCCGGAAGTCTGTCTGCGTATTTCATCTGTTTGGCCCCAGGTACTCATCTCCACATGCAACTCCTGAAGCTGTTACCCTAGCTTTCTTCTTTTATTTACTCACCTTTGTTTTCTCCCTCAAGTTTGGGCAAGAGGTAAACTGGTTAAGAGGGTAAACTCCAAATATCTCATAATTTTTCTTAAGGAGACAACATTTCTCCAACTGCAAAACAACAATTCAATCAATTTTAGTTGGGAATCTACTGTGTAGAAAACAACATACCAGATGTTGCTGATTGAAAGATGAACGAGACATTCTAGCCTCTGTTGTTGAGGCCCTGGAGCCTAGTGGATGAGATAAACAAGTAAACACATGATTTCACCATCATCCTGTTATCCTAACAGTAAAGCAGACACAGGCATTCATGACACTGCAGGGTCAGGGATGGTTTCTGGGAGAAATCATCCTGAGAAGGATTCTGAGGGATGAGCAGGAATTAATTGGAGATGAAGGGCATTTCACACAGATCTGAACAAAACACAGATGAGGAAAACAATGTGCATGGTTTGCGGAAGTACCTGCACTTTGGTATCACTCTGCACGAAGCACAGAGGAAGTGTCTGAGAACTGGTTATGAAGCCCTTGAACGCCTTGAGAATGTAGAAAGTTGGGGTAAAATAACCAAGAGCTGGCAATTGAAGAGAGATTCTCTTCTGAGGATGTTGAGGTGTCCCGAGTCCTTCAGACACCCTTCGAAGGGACATGAGGTGCTTGCTCCTCACTTCAAACCCAAAGGGCAATGCTACATTGAAACCCTCTAGAGAACTTGCATGACAGTGGAACTTGAATGTTTAGTCCACTGGTTTCTGACTCAGGCCTGAAAAACCCAAAGGATGAGAGGCTTTGGCTGGCCAGCTGCCATGAGAGCAGAGCCAAGTGGTGTGAGTTCACTGGCTCTGTCCCTATGTGGCTGCAAGTCCAGAGTTTGCCAGGGTTAGGGGGGCTCATGAGAGTTTTCCTGGGGTCAGTTGTGAGGAGAGAGAGAGAGAGAGAGAGAGAGAGAGAGAGAGAGAGAGAACTAAATTGGGTTTGTCAGTTTCAGATTCTGTCCAGAGTGCTTCCTGGAGAGGTGACGTCAGCCCAGCAGAGAAGCTGACGATGGCTGAGAGATTCCCCAGCAATGCTGGGGGAGGAGGCAGGTTCTCTGGAGAACCCATAAAAATGCCCCATGAAAAAGAGTCAAGCCAGAACAGCAAGGATACCGGCCCATCCTAGTAGTCATCAGATAAGACCTCTTTTGCAACTTTCTTTATGGCCTTTTTAGCACAGTGGCTGTGTGCTCTCATTTAGCACCAAGGCCTGGGCAAGGGATGGCTCACTACAAAGTGAAGGTGAAAACAAACATCAAATCCCAAACAACAGACCCTTTATCCCCAAATAAAAACCCCTGGGCTCTATCTCCATGAGGTTCCATTAGTTCTTTCTCAGGGAATCGGTGCTCTGAGCCTGGGAAGGAGCTTCATGGACTCCTGGGAAAAGAATGAGAAAGGCCCATAGCCATAGCCTGCAGAGAGCCAGGTGGGGCCCCATAGTTTGAGTGGTGATTTTGAGGTCAGAAAGGTTTGGCTTCAGATCTGAACTCTGCTGCTTCCTGCCTGAGAAGTGCTTGGCAAGCTACTTTAATCTCTCTGAACCTTAGTTCCCCCTACTGTAGGGATAATACTAGATAACTTATATTGAGAGCTGACTGTAGCCAGGTGTTATGCTGCAATATAAGTATTACCATTGCTCTCGTTTCAAAAGGAGGATCTGAGGCACAGGGAAGGTCAATAACTGTCCTAGTCACTAGTTACTCTGACTTGGTTACTAGACAGGGACTGGGCCTGGAGCAGGTCTGCCTCAGGCCGGCCTGTAGTGTGTGGATTCTCAACTTTGTACAGGAAGGATTTCACAATACGAGTCCAGGTGATTTTGAGGGTATGCTTATTAAAGTTGGAGACAGTGAAATAAGGGATGGACTTAGGGTAGAAGGAGCAACAGGAGAACGCCTAGGCGGTGCTGCCTTGGCTCCCTAGAAATGATAGAGGAGAGAAGTGAGCCATGTGGGGCTGAGGTTAGCTCACTGGGCAGTCAGAGAAAAAGAGGGCCTTCTAGATAGGATTGGGTTAGCCCCAGACAAGGTGCCTGCTGCTCCCCTGGTTGTAAGTCTCATGGGGACCCTTAGAGTTTAGGAAGAAGTAAAAAGTTCATGCCTGAGAAGGGGCATGGGTGTGCTCTAGCGCATGCCCACCCCAGGCCTTTGTCATGAGGGTTTTTATCTTTCTTCTGTGGGTGAGAATCTTATGGAGGGCTTCAATAGAATATTCATTAGGTGTGTTTTTAACATGTTGATGCATCAAAATGAGCATATAGGGGAGTTTGGGATTATTATTTGGTCTGCTTTACTGTTTTACTTTTATCTTGGGTCTTTTTGGCTCTAATTAGATTTTTTGTTATTTATTCCCCTGGCTTCATCTGCCCTTAGGTTTGGCTGGCACACATGGCATTAACTGGATCTCTGACCTTTATCTCCCTGAGCAGGGTGATTTAAGCTATACAGTCTCTGGTTAGGGAGGAGAGGTATAAACTATTTGCTCTCAAGTGTCCTTAGTTAGGGAAGATAACGTTTTGTGATTCACTAGCTGGCTTTAAGTTGTTCAAATTGTTTGGCCTTGTTTAATTATTTTGTCTCAGTTTCCCTATTCTACTTGCCCAGGAATTTTCTTAGTTCTTACTATCCTGCCTCATCCAGTCTGTGCTTTGGAAGACTATAGCCCCCATCACTTAGGGTGGCAGTGAAATGGATACCAGCAGGTAATCGAGAGAGGGAGGTTATGACCCATACCAAAAGCTGTCCCCACCCCCACCAGTGGCCAGTCCCTTCTTTTGACCAATGGCGGTGTTTGAGGGAAGCAAGGAGCTATGAATCTGTTAGCACTGGACATCAGAAGAGCTTCCTCTTGATTATCTGTAATGAATCAAAGGTGTCACTGACTTATGGCATGCAGTTTAGATTCCAATGCTGAAAAACTACGCATTGTGAAGCTGCTCACAGTCACATTCTCTCCTGTATGGATAAGAAGTTATTAATTTCTTTATGCTGTCTGGTACTCACACACTGGATGTAGCTACTTCGGCCATATAGAAAGCATCTTTGAGAGGCAGGTATTTCCTTCTTCTGATATAAGCTGACACTCTATTTTGTCTTTAAAAATTATTTTCCTGGTGAGTAGCTCTTAAGAGTATGATGTGAAATGAAGCCAGGCAGCAGCGAGACTGGCAGCCCAGATATCTGGGGAGAATTAACTTGTCAAAATACAATCCAATTATTAGACACACTCCTTTGTTTCCCTCTTTTGTCTTTGAGTCATTACAAATTTAGACCAAATCAGGAAACATGAAAGGGAGCTGACGGGTGATATAAAGCCAAGTTGGGAAAGAAAAAGTCTATCTTATTCATTGATAAACATTTGAAACTCTATTTTTTTTTTACTAAATAGCTAAAATAAAAGTCACTTTTATTTTGGGTGTATGTTCTGTGTAAGAACATGTGTAAGAATAAAACAAAATAATACAAATACATAGAAAGCCTATGACACTCAACTATAGTGTAGTGTTTGTTCTTTGGGTGGTTTTGACAACACACAAAGGGAGGGATATTTCCTGAATTTAAAAAACTGTAACTGCCCAGCTGGCATGGCTCAGTGATTGAGCATTGACCTATGCAACAGGAGGTCATGGTTTGATTCCTGGTCAGGGCACATGCCTGGGTTGCAGGCTCTTTACCCTGTATGGGGTATGCAGGAGGCAGCTGATCAATGATTCTGTCTCAACCATGTTTTTAACTCTCTTTCTCCTTTCCTCTCTATAAAATGTCAATAAAAATATATGTTAAAAAAATTCAATTACAACAGGATGGCCCACATGACCTACACAAGGAATATTCCTGGAGCAACCTGCACAGGTGAAAAAGGAGACTGCCTTACATAAGGCCACCCTATTCAAACCGGGAGTCACAGATGAT
>NW_006289416.1:93267-101256 GCF_000327345.1 Myotis davidii
TCTTTCCATTTTTTTTTTTTTGGAATTCTCATTAAGATCCTTGAAGGTCTCACTAAGTTCCTTGGAGGTTCATAGAAGATTCTTGAGTAACCTTATAACTATGGTTTTGAACTCTATGTCCTCCATTAGTTTGCTTTCCTCCATTTCTTTCATTTGTGACATGTTTCTTTGTCTCCGTATCTTTGGCTGACTGCGAGGACCTGTTGTGTCTACAGTGGAAGAGCTGCTTTGCTGGAGACACCCTTATGGGGCAGGACTTGCTTCAGTGGGGCTTTGGTGCTCACTGAGTCTGCTTCTTGAGTGTGTCCCTTATGGATGTGAGGAGTTGAAATCTGGTAGCTGACCAGGGTATTCTCCTCTTTGTTTGGGATTTGGAAGTTTTGGAGCTCTCTGACCCAGCTGCAGTTTGTTGGGTTAGGCTGCAAAAGCGCAGGTGATTCCTTTGTGTCACTGGCACAGCTTGGGTGGGGATGTAAATTGAGTGGGGTGGGGTCTCAGAGAATCACCAGGGCAGAGCAAAGAGCAATGATTGTCATCAGCGTCTCCTCAACTCCTCTCATCTCTGTGACTCCAACTCCATGTCGTTGCGTCCCAGAGTGCCGCGCCCCCACAGCAACAATGATCCCTGCAAACAGCTCTGCGAGAAAGCCACCCTCGCTTTCCGACCAGCTACAAGACAGTCCAGTTTCTCCCCGTAGGAGTCTGGGACCTCAGAATCTCTGCCTTAAATGAGCTCAGTGCATTTGAGAGCTTGTATCCCCTTCCGATTGAAAAAAAACTGCGCACCCAGGTGCAGCCGCCTCCCGCGTGCCTTTATACCTCTGTACCTCCTACTCAGTCTCAATGTGCTTCTTTCTTTCCTTCTAGTTGTTGAACTTCCACTCGGCCAGCTTTCCCGTGGTTCTGGATGATAGCTGTTTTGTCTTATAGTTGTAGTTTCAATGTTATTGTGGGAGGCAGCACGCACAGGTTTATACCTTATGCCGCCATCTTGGTTCTCCTCATCATTGATGTTTCTATCTCTCTCTCTCCCTCCCTCTTCCTTCCTCTCTGAAATCAATAAAAATATACTTAAAAAATTATAACCAAGAATGTTCATATGATTATATTTTCAAATAAACAATTAGATGATTCAGTTTGATTTCTGTGAGCTTAAGAAATTTCCACCAGCTTTTAGATGTTCATTCTTGTAAGTCAAACATCATTTATTCTTTACATATTCCTATCAATATATTCTGCTAAAATTTTTATTGAGGTATAATTGACATATAAAGCAACTCTTTAACTCTTGCTGCACATGTACATTGGTCACGCTCGAACCCTGCCTCCAGCCCCCTGACAGAGTCTCAGTGCTCAGCCAAACCAAGCTGCCCCTCTCCATAGTGTGCACTTCCCAGCTCTAAGCTGGAGTCCAGCTCACTGACTGGGCCCCTGGTAAACGCATTTGGCCAGAGGGACCTGTGCTCAGCAATGTCACCACAGAAGGTGAATGGCTGTGATTTCCCAAGCTAGAAGCCACGCAGTTCACTAAATTCCCCAGAGAAAATCACATTTACTCAACCACATGTCTTTCATCTGACAAAATATATATCACCAATTTCATCTAATTACTTAAATATTTATCACTTGTTGAATTTGAATAATTTAAAACCAGCCCTAACAAAATGATACCATCCTCCAATAAGTTTATTATTAGTATTATATAAACAGAAGGAAAAAAATGGAATATGCTGCAATCATGAAGAACATCGTAACCACATAATTTTAGAAACTGTGTCTGGGGTGTTTTGTTTTTTTGATTTTCAAACCCTTTGTCCAAAATTCAAGTCCCTGCTCTACTTCCTGGAGGCATGGACATGTACTTCCTCAGCCCTGCTTCCCTGGAGTGAGAAAACTGGTCAGCATCCAAACAAAAAATAAAATAATAAGGATTTTAGACCAAAAAATAATATGCACCATGCTGATTGTGTTAAAGATGTCAACTGTGAAGGTGCTAACAGGAGGCAACAGCACTGGAGAGTCCCTCCTCCTTGCAAGTTGCCTGCAGAAGCCATGTGTCCCAGCCTTGGCTTCTCAGTTGCCCTAAAAACAAACAACAAAGATTCGTCTGCATTGCAAAGCTGACAAGCAAGTGAGCTCCAGCAAAGAAGGCTTCCTTCTGTGATCCAGTTTTTGCTTGCTCTTCCTTTCAAACCATAGAATAGGAAGCAAAATGTTTCACACATACCTCCCAGGAGGAGCATTCTCCTTCCTTCCCGCCCGAGCACGGGCCCCTGAGCAGGACCTTATCTTATCACCACCTGTTTGGACAAAATGTGTTCCGCTTCTCCGTGGCAGGATCTTTCCCCACATGCCGCAGATGAGTACCCAAGACTTCTCTGTGCACCTAGGTTCTTCCAGAGGAGACCGAGGAATGAGCCTTGTACAGATTTGGGAGAACCGTCCCCTTTTGCCCAGTGGGAGACTGATGACCTGTTTATAACTGGCATCCGTGAGGAGCATTTTTCATTATGGAACAAGCAGCTGACATTGCGCTACTGGTGTTTGCACAGGGAAATAAGAAGGTAACAAAGGAAGAGACTATCACATCAGATGGACGATACAATTCTGCTCTCACTTTTATCTCTTGGCAAAAATGTACTGCTGAAAGCCCTCTCCGTGCTGTTTTAGAAACTCTGAATAATGGCATATCTGGGAACGTTGGTATCATTTTCTGTGGTTGAATCCAGTCTGTATTATCTTTCAATCTATTCACGCTGACTTTGTGTCCCACTTCACTCCTGCAAAGTGTTCCAAAACTTGTATTTATTTCTCTCATTTCTAAAACACAGTTTGAATGTCTTTGTAGGAGCTTTAGTATTTAGACTCTGGTTGAAGCAAAATGAAACTGCATCATGCTGGCTAGAGTTCAGCATTTAACATTTTAGAAAAAGTCTTTAGAAAGAGCACAGCTGAAATAGACAGGAATCTACATTCATATGGCCACCAAAGGACCAGAGCAAGCTGGAGGGTCAGGAGGGCCCCATGTGCTGCCTGGGCCTCAGAAGAAATACTGATGATCCACAGGAACAGGGGCCCCAGAGAGAAAAGCTTTCTGGGAGCTACTGTTCCAGAGTTTTTCACCGGTGGATAAAGGGACTAGAGAAGCTGCTCACCAACAGGGCCATTGCTACAACGAACCCAGCTTCAGGAGGCTGCTTACAGTGGTCTCTGCTGCTCCTTGTGGCCTGGTGCACATGCTGTGTGGTGGGAGGGAGCGTGGAGATGGCTCCAGCCCAGCCCCGGCCTGCAGTGCTGGAACAGAGCAAGCAAAAGATGTCTAGGGTCTTAGAAAGGAAAATGGTGCTTATGTGGTCCACGCTAATGAAATGCCAGGATGCCTGGCACACGTAACAGAGCAATGGAACAGTGAAGGGCCCTCCGGCCAGGTGCCCCAGCTGTTGCAGGCTGCCTGTTTGCCTGCTGCCTGCCCACCACTGGGCAGGAGGTGAGCTCGCAGCTCTGAGTAGGCTAATGAGGAGTGGGCCTCCCTGGTGCTGTGCTGTCGCACAGGCCTGTGGCTGCCACGCTGAGGAAGGGCACAGAGGCCACAGGCTGATGACACAGGTAACATTCAGCTCCCACACACATCTGCAGGGAGCAGGTGAGGCAGGAGCAAACATCGCCCACCAACAGAACGAAACACAAGGGCTGCTGGGGGAAGATGCCCGGCTCCCCAGTGGGGATGACACAGGACAGGCAAGGACATTTTTACTGATGTGCTCAAGAAGAGATTTGACAATTCTTCGCAAGTAACTAAATATTAAAGAAAGTGGATTTAAATATCAATTATTTTAAAAGGTAAAATTAGCTGACCTCTTAGGGAGGAATTGAGATGAGATAGGAAGATGCCCACTTATTTAGAGAATGTGCTGGAAAATATTTCAAAGAACTGTTGTGTTTTTGTTTCCAGTAATAACAGCTCCAACAAAAGCAATGTAGACCATGAATAGAAATAATCATTGTATGTAGTAATCCAGCCGCAGGAGAAATGTTGAAAGCTCATAGTCCCATTTCTTTTCTTCTTTTGGTGCAATTTAGATTTTCCTATAAAAGAGAAATAACAGGGATTGTGGTAAAAACTGTTTTTCTCTCCTCTTTTTACAAACATTTAATCCATAATTAGAATTTTTGATCCATGCTAATGAAGTGATACAGATGCAGGGATATTTGAAAATCACAGCTAATTCATAAATATTATCTTGCCAAGAATTTCAGCCTCTCCCCCACTAGAACTTTCTAGATAGAGCACTGGAAGTAAGCAAACCCATTTTGGGTTTGGATGGGTTAGCTTTTCGGTGCCTAATCTCCGCTGAACTGATGCAGAGGCAAATTCAGCAGGGTCATGGCTGGAGGCAGGCTAGCTGGGGATTGTTCTGGGTGTTGAAGTGTTTGCTGGGCCTAACTAGAAGCTGAGGCCTAGCGCCAGTTGCTGGGAAACGTGGGAGTGTGGAGCTGTAGGCAAGTCTAGAGAGGTCGGCAACATTCTAATTAAACACCTATTTCTAAAGGAGGTTGTAATCAAAGGGGAAGTAGGGCAGTGGCCTTAGAGTTCTGACATAAGGCTCAGTGTACACGGGTGTATTGACCATGTTTTCTAATCTATTCTTAATACTCTGCCATTTGGGGCCTTGATCCTGGAGGGTGGTGCTGCCTTTTCCTGGGCTGGCCCATTCCTAGAGATAGCAAACAATGCCCCGGCAAGCACACCTTTGCGTTATAAACTATGCAATCCAGAGTCTATATCCTCAGCTATCTCTTTCATCAAACTCTCACCAGTACAATACACCAAGGCAGTGTTCCCTCTTCCCTAAATCACTCAGGGTTAAGTACAAAACAACTAAGGACCACCCTATAGCTCAGGACCCACCAACATTATTTACACTATTCAAAGCTAAATTCACTCCATGTACCTACCTTGCCTTGCCCCCTTTGCCTGAGAAAACCCTAATAAGGGCTTTGGGCCATGCTCTTTTTCCTCCTCTCCTGTTTCCTGATGGATCCTGGTGCTTCCCCGTTGCCCTGCATGGCTTGGTGTGAGTCTTGATTCTAGGGACCTGTGAGTATAAATATCTTTCTTCATGCCAACCATTTCCATGTCTGCTGTCTTATTATACCTGGTTAAAACAAATTCTAGTACAGGTTTAACACAACAGGGTTACTGACCCTGTGAGACTGATGGTGGCCCATGACTTTCCCTTTCCTGAGCAATGTCTGTGGAGAGGGTTAGGTTTGCAGACCCCTGAGCTGCAGCTCCAGGCTTTGGGGGGGGGGGATATTCATGTAATTCTGCTTCAGAGGGTCTGATATCAGAACTGATGAACACAGGACTTGGGAAATCCAGCCATGGGCAGCACAACTGGTAGAGCCAGGGTAAGAAGAGAGCTCTCACTCTAAAATGTACTTACTTTTTGATGCAACAATTCCAATTCTGGAAATTTGTTATCAGAAAATAACAAGATATGCAAAAATATCCTTGGAAATCTTTTTATATTGTACATTATTTATAAACAAAAGAAATCATCCTAAATAGGAAGATTTAAGTATATAATGATACAGTCATAGGATGCATCACTTAGCAGTCATCCGGCATAGTGTTTCATGGCATGTAAGATATCATTAATTTTAAAAATCAGTTAATAAAGCAGCATTATGATATAAATAAAATAGACATTGACATGTACGCAGAGATTAAAAACTGGGGTTATCTCTGGGTCATGCCATTACATTTGTTGTATGTGTGTGTTTATTTTTCTGCATTTCCCAAATTCTACACAGTGAACATGTATTAATAATTTAACTTAGCGATTCTCTGGCATACAGGCTGGGTTGATCCTAGAGCAGGATAGAGAAACCCTGAGAGGCCAAGAGATTCCTGTAGAGAGAATATGGATAAGGAGGGCTTTGTAAATAGTCAGGGTTCAATCAGCCCCAGGCAGTTTGGCCTCAGCACAAAGCTTTGCAGAAGTTTATTTCCAAGCGCCAACTGCTAGTGTATCTGAGTTTCTGATACTGGGCACCCTGGCTCTGAGATGCGGCCTGGTGTCTCCAGGTGACAGGAGGCTCCCCAGACACAGGGGTGTTATTAGACCTGGGCAAGGACGCTGATGCTGCGGTGATGCTCCAGTTGGTGTAGAGAACTCATAATTAGCAACAGCAGGAACCCGAAAGAGAAAGGAGGAGAAATAACCTGCCAGCAAAAGTGAAGAATAATTTCCTCATGAGATCATCAATCCCTTAATAACCAAGGGATGATAGTAATTACATTAAATACACATAAGAAGAATGAATGCAAAGACTATGATCACAATACAATAATGTGCCAAAAGGATAAACACAAGAGCATACAGTAGTTCATCCCTCTACAAGGAAAGGAAATCAATATTGACCAATTCATTGCAAGATCACTGTTTTTATTAGGAAGCCATTATTTCTCAAAGTAAGGATGAGGGTAGCAGCACCTGTCACTTTTCAATCCCTCAGGATACTCAGCGGAAAAACAAAATCTGGAAAACTCACGTGCATTTGAAATAAACGCTCAGAAAATACTTGTTGCATATAATTAAGATCTGGTAGTATTTTATAATTATAAAAAATTATAATTAAAATGCGCATCCCCCAAATTTTAAGCCTGCAATATTCACAAGGCAGCCTCTTTCTAACAGATAACCTGTGACAATTTCATAATAGAGGGTTCAGAAACCTCATTAGACCACACGCGTGGTGCAGCTGAAGCACTCAACGGTTTCCGAGGGTTTGTCAAAATCTAATTAGGCAAACCACAGGCATCTGCAAATGTGGAGCTTTTGCTCCAGACGGGTGGAATCTCAGGGTGCCCCAGAGCTTTCACGGGGTCGATTTGCTCTCAGTGTCAGTGACTCGAACACTCACCTAGGATGGTCTTTTTGCTCTTGCAGGAGAAAGTATTGCCCAATGCATGTATTCACTGATGTATAACTCCCAAGTTTGGTGATATCCCTATGTGCGCTACCAAATGTCCATGGGGGTTGGGACACCCAAAGTCCATTTTTGATCTACAAAATGGGTTCATGATCCTGGGCGCTTGCAAGATATGTCTATAGAATTGGCTGCAGGTCCCAAGTAACCAATACATCTGGTCCCCATGGAGCTAAATCTCACTGCTCCACCCCATGCATGCTCCTCCGTGGAAGCAGCGAGTTGGCCACTCTGACAGCATCAGTAGTGAGCCCTTCAATGGATGTTAAATCTGCAAGCTGGTGAAGAAAATGGTAATGGGAGAAGGCAGATGAGATCTGGACAGTATCTCTGAAAGAAAAATGTCCTGTCAAGGAAACCATTGCAATGTGCTATAGTGGAAAAAACACATGCTTTGGAATGTGGCAGATCTGAGCCTGGGCTCTGGATATACCATCTATACCTTTGTGATCTTTAACATGCTATTTAGGATCTCTAACCATTAGCTTCTCTTCCGCTGCACTTCTGTGTCCTGGTGCTCTGGATCTGTGGTCAGTAGGGGTGCCACTGTCCCTCAGGAGTCCTGCTTCAACCCAAACTTCTTTCTCTTCAGCTTCTCTCTGCTAACCATGGGTCTTCATCTTTCATCCTGCAGAGCACAGCACAGCACAGCACACACAAGAGGATGTGAGCGTCACAGTCACAAAGCGTGTAAACATGAAACTTTACTTCTCTATAACTGAACCTAGTTCTTGAGCTCCTATTTCTGCTGATGGCAGAGGACTTGTTATTGCCAATTGAATTATAAACTATGTTACTAAGTAGTTCTTGCTCTATTTTGGGTAAATAGTTCAGGATGTTTTCCTTTCCTTTCTCATTATCTCTCCCCATGGGTAATCCAGGAATCAACTAGGCATCCGTGGAAGGGAGCATTTATCTCTCTTTATCTGGCTCAGTTCAATAGTGTCTCTACTGCTGATTTTCATTGAATTCAACCATGTTCATCTCCTGCTG
>NW_006289416.1:101271-112978 GCF_000327345.1 Myotis davidii
CTCCTGCATGTCCCATGTTCCTGCAGTGCTTTGTGCTTTATCTGTCACCCGGTGTCCTCTTAGGCCTGTCTGTAACCACAAGGCCTCTTCAAGGCCCCCTGCCCATCAGTCCTTCCCTGGCTTTCTTGGGGGCTTGGAATGCTTTTCGATGGGCATCCCCTAATAGCTTTTGACAAAGAACCTCTCCCCTAAAATCTCAATGGCTTACAATAATATAGGTTCATTCCCACATTACACATCCATCCGCTGTGGCTTTGCTCAATGACCTGTTATTGTAGGGAATCCAGGTAGAAGCAGCAGCTTCTATGGGAACAAATATTTGGAACAAATAATACAATCTACTGTGCTCACTCACCACTCAGGAGTTGGGAGAGACTTGGCACAGAGAAGAGGTAGATGTTCAGTTTCTCTCTGCTAAAAACACCCTGCTCCCATTTCTACAAGCCGCCTCCATTTCTTGGTAGGCTGATAAACAGGTGGTCCTTTACTTCCAGACCAGCTGCCCAGCTGATTTCTCAGGCTCTACCTCTGTGCCCCACCCCACCGTAGAGGGTTGGCCATTCTCTTTTCCCCTGGAGCTTCGGCCAGGGGTTTCAGAGAGTAGGGACCTTCCTTGGTCACTCATGAACATATGTGCTCTGGTCACGATTCCTCTAGAACTTTTCTCCCCATCAACTCCTTGAACTTTTTCTTCTTTTGGGTGAGAACACTGGGAAGATGTCACCATGGGTTTTGTCCCACTCATCCCAGCCTTTGGGGTTCACAAACCCTTCTCTCCCTCTAAAAACCTAACTCTTGCAATAGAAATCATCAGCTTTCAGCATCTTGATTGTCAGTTTAAAAAAACAACACTATATTCAAACATTCAGTTGACAACTTTGTTCTTGGTGTGTCTGCCCTTCCCTGAAGCAGTGGGGATCACTGATGTAATGGGTCTATACAACTGAAGGTGATGTGGGGGAAACAGTTCAGATTTTTTTCAGAATATTATCCTGCCACACTTTTGAACAGGCTTTATTAAAAAACAACAGAAAAGAATGAAATTAAGAGAATAACGTATACCAGACTCCAACTTCCTCTGCCCTCACTGCCCAGTCATAGTCTCCCTGCCACTCCTCACCACCTAAAGTGTCCCACACATCCGCTCACCTCATCACAACATCAGAATGCTCCTGGCACCAGAGATGCAGACTTTTGTATTTTCCTTTTAGTCCTGTGTTTACTTCTCCAGTGCACATTTTCTTCCCTGGGATGGGATAGGCCCCTTTCAGGGTAAATGACAGCAAGACCATCAATTCTGTTAGTTGGAAACCCTGCAACCTCCCCTCCCTACCTCCTCACCCCGTTGTTCGGCCCCTGTGGTGCTAACAACACACTCACACTAATCTGATAGAAGGACTGGCTTCAAAGTCTGGGTTGTTAAGTCTTAAATAAGTAGCAACACATAAGAGACATCCACAGCCCAGTCGACTTTGGCTGCAAAAAGGCTCAGACTAATTTCTTTTTAGTCTTTCCCCATCAGCATTTCAATAACCCTCAGAATCTAGCCTCACCTAGAGGTGATTTGTTATTATTTTAAAAAGCTTCATAGCCACCGCTGGACCAAGTCCACCTACTGTCACCCCAGTCATTTATCTTCCCGCATCTGCTGTACTCATCCAAAAGGTCTTGTTTTCTTAAAAATTATGTTGTTGGTGTGGTGCTGTTGTGACTGTTTTCAGTGTACTGTGTAAGTGCCCTCGCCTATGAACACTGAAATTTGTAAAGGCCCCTAACTATTCTTCATAAAACCATGGTAGAGAACATTTTTTTTTCTCTCTTCTGAGAAAAAAAAAGCAACTAAGAAATAATTAGTGGAAAATTAGCCAAGCAAGTGACCTCTGGGGCTGAGCATAATTTTTCTGTCCTCACGGGTTCCCAATAGCAATTGAATAAGAATTATTCTAATTATCATTCTGGAGAGGCCATAGCCCTTGGACGAGGAACCAGAAGATGACATCTGATGCCTGGACTGCTACTGATGCCCTGCGTGCCACTTCCCTGGAAGCTAACAATAGATGAGATTGTTTTGACCCCCACCCAAGGGTTTCATGAGGAATAACCAATCACCTTTATAATGGGGTGATGACATTGGCATGCTCAGCCACAAGTGGTTGATCCTCAACTACCAGTTCCTCTTCCTTTATACCCATTTTACAGAGTCATGTGAGCCTCCAGTTCTTAATCATAAATGAGATGTAACTCATCTATAATTCTTTACAGATTCATGTCAGAGTACTTCTATTCTACTCAAATTTAATATTATTGTTTTACTGAAAATCCAATGAAAGCTTTTGGAAGGGACAAAAAATAGTCATTCATTGTTAGCTTATTTTATTACATCTTAGAGAGACTTCTTTTTGGAACACCAATAACTGATTTTGAATATGTCTGCTCTACTGGACCATATAGAGGAAATTAATGTCAAGTATGACAGCCAAACCCTGGGCCATTTCCGTTTTTAATATTCTCCAAGTGTAATCATTTTTCAAGATTCTATTCATAAAGAAGATTTTAGAGTGCTGATGTCCATGTAATTCTTATAGACTAGTGGTCTTTAAAGTGTCACTCAGCAGTCTCTCATCTGTTCTGTAGCTTTCTTGTGACACAGGTTGAGGTATCTTTCTTGTCACCTAGCTAGGCCACACGGAGCTGATTCGCAGATAATATAAGGTTTAATGAAGGGCCAGACCTTAACTAGAACTCAGCTCTTTGAATTATAGTCCAATTACTTTATCACACATGCTGAAAAGCGCATCAGATTTTGTGTCAGATTGGCTTTAGACCTGGATTCACACATGTGACTGCTTATTTCACTGGGTAGTTGTGCACTAAGTGAGCACATGAGTGTAATAACGTCACACAAATGTGGACTCATGTTCACTTGTGAATCTAGAGAGCCTGGTCACATGGAGGGCCTAGAAAACTTCCTTCCACATGGGAGATGCTGTCATAGTTTTAATGTGGTGTTTCTACTTCAGTGGTTCCCAGCTGGGAGGGGCGAATTCTGGAGGCAGTTCTGATTGTCACAAATGGAGGGGACTAAGTGCTACTGGCATCTAGTGAGTAGAGGCTGGCATGCCACTGAATATCCTGCAGTTCACAGGACAGCCCCACAACAAAGAATTTTCCAGCCTCTAAGTCAATAGCCAACATTGAGAACTCTTGCTCTAGAGTAGGGCTTTTTAACCTGACAATCATAGACTCACAGATAAGCTGTAAGGATCCCAGAACCCACCCTGGTCTACTTGGGACAAGTGTGCCTATTTCTGGAAAGGGTTCATGACTTTTCAGTTATTGGTTTTCATAGAGGTCTGTAATTTCAGCATGGCCACCATCCTTGTCCTACCTGTGCCTTAACACCCAGTGAAACTGCTGCTTTCACAAAGTTTTGAGTCTTCAAATATTTTGGGGGGAGCAGAAATGACATATCACATAAATAAACAAACAAACCATAATGTTGTTTTGACCTCAACTAAGTAATGAAAGAGACAAAGAAAGATGCACTAGAAGATCTAGTAGATGATGGGCCACCATTGCTGGGACCAGGCAGAACGGGGGTAGTGCTGGGAGGAGAACATCATTTTCTTCTGTGTGCTTCACAATTCCCCGAGAAGTTTACTTATGTTGCCTCACTTGAGATTATTCTATGCCCACTGCATAGCTTATTCACCTCAGATCCAGGTCTGAGTCTCTTCCTAGAAGAATTTGGAAACTCTAGTGGAATCTAATTGTCACATTCAGACATCCTGGCTAAGTGACCACCAGGCACATGTTCTCATAGTGTGAAAAATTCAACACCTTGTTAGAGCAATGATTCATGACTGTATTATAACCATTGACGTGATCCTGATGAAGCTATGAACTCTCTTCTCAGAAAATTGCTCATGTGCCTCAAACACACCTGATATTGACTTTTCAAAATGACAAGGGTTCCTATTCCCTTTGATACACAAATGGTGACATCTTGATTGGAGCACAGACACAATTCTCTGTCCCTGGACCATGTAATATTTATTTCATAAGATCTTGAATCAACGTTAGTCCTCCTCTAGCTTAACTTTCTAAATTACTCTCCTCAATTTTTTGGCAGTCATGGGAAATAAGATAGAGGAGATAGTTGAGACCGACTTTCAGACAGAATACTTTATTTTAATGGCTATGAACTGCTAAATTGTAATACATTTTTCTTCTCTAATCTCTATGCATTGAACATGTCCAAAATACAAATAGTTATTGCTGGTGTTATTGCCCAGTTCATATTGTTTCCAGTGGAGCATGAATTCTGTGGGAGAAAATAACCTGTTCGTCTTTCTCTATATCTTGACCATTACTCAAAAAAGTCCTGGAGGTAGATTATAATCCTTACCTTCTATTTCCTTCTGGATTATTTTGCTCTAAATCCAAACCTCATTTCCAGAATATAAACGAAGTTTACTGCAAATCAGACAGTTATAAAACTTTTTAAAAAGACAGTCTTAATGTGAAGATAATTCTTTAAGAAAAAACAAAAAAGCTAACCATACCCTCATATGGAAAATGGGTAAAATCGAGAAGCACTAATGCGTTATAGAATTTATCACCTGTGACTCACATGGTCCAATTCTATCATAGCTGAAAGTAATCACATTGTTTTATCACCACTCTGCTGCCTGTATGGTCTCAGCCCAGCTCCTAATTCAAGTGCCTGTGTTACAAAAGCTATTGTGAGTGGCCTTTGGCTCAGGAGGGAGCAGTCAGGAAGCTGAGCTCTCTCCCTTTCTCTGAGTGAGCACTTCAGGGTAGGGCTTTGGCTCATTAGTTGTAACAGAGTATGGCTCAAGCCACACAGTTCCCTTGTAAGTGTAAACTGAAGAAACTTGTTTCTCCAGAGGTTTCAATACAGCATCTATCTTCGGAGCCAAACTCATTCACAGACTCGGAAAGGAAAGCAAGTCATCTTCCATTAGTATGAGTTGGTAATCCAGGTAAAAGTAAGGACTCCCCACAGCATGAGAAATAGGGCCACAGCCTGAAGTGTATCATTAGTTGTCTTTTACAGCCTAACTTCTTCAGATTGATTAATTTGAATTGTGCTGGAGACTCAGACAAAGACAGTTAAAGGAGCACACAGAGACCTGACATTCTGAAAGTAATATTTCCAAAATATCAGAGCATTTGCAGTAAACATTCTGGAAGCAGGGAAACCAGTCTGATCATGAGCCATGTGGAACAGAATAAGATTAGTCATGTTTTAACTAGAGGCCCGGTGCACAAAATTCGTGCATGGGTAGGGTCCCTAGGCCTAGTCAGTGATCAGGACCAATCTGTGGGGCAACCATCAGGGCTATCAGGGGATTGGGGGGCGCTGGCACCTGCCTTGGCTGGTCTGGGGCCTGCGGGCTGGGGGCAGCTCCTGCATTGAGCATCTGCCCCCTGGCAGTCAGTGCGCATCATAGCAACTGGTCATGCCAGTGGTTCCGCCATTTGGTCGATTTGCATATTAGGCTTTTATTATATAGAATATAAAATAAATATGAAGTATTGCCTTTCTGAGATGAGAGTTAGTGTACATATGATTAAGTGTACATGTACTGCAAGCAGACCAGTGGGGTTTGAATTCTGGGTCTTTCACCTTTGGATGTGTGATCTAGAGCAAATTACTCCTCTCTGACTAGTGTTCTCATCTGTGCACTGGGATGTACTCAGTATCTGTGTTATTCTAATTGTTGAAATTTAAATGAAATAATATATAAAGTATTAGAACCTATGAACACTGCTTGAAACAATCAATCAACAAATATTTACTGTGTGCCAATTATGGGCAAGGTGCTGTTCTTGGCACTTGGGCAACAGCAATGGATCAAAGAGACAAAAATTACAAACACATACACATCCTGAAAATTCACAGAGGTCATATTTCACAGCAAACACTCAATAACTAGTGCTGTGAAAAGTCTAATTGACTGTTTTCATCACAAATGGAACATGCATTCCAGAAAGCCCAAATCCTGTTTATCCAGGCACATTGCTCAGAGAATACGGCCACTTGAGGAGAATTTTCCTGGTTTTCTAATGAACCCCTCTCTGTCTTGATATTTTTAATATTGCTTAAAATATGGCCTCCCCTGTAGCCAAGGAGCTGAGATTGTGCACAGAGCTTCTTAGCCATCTCTCTCAGCACAGAGCCCAGCTCCTCAGGGCAGGGAGGCCCTGCCAGCATGGCGATCTGCTCTGATTACTGTCGTTGTAGCAGGTACAAGTTTTTGGCTTCAGTGTGACACTTGAGCCCATCTGTCTTGATAGCCACAGCCCCTGTTGACCTTTAGCGTGTCCTCACCCGCTACTTAGCGTGTGGAAGCTGTGAATAGAGGCATTGTTGGCACTTCTGTTTGTCTGACTTGGAGCATGCTGGCTGGTGTAGGCTCAGCCCATTGTCTGTCTCCAACAAATCACAGAGGTAAGAGGTGTTAGTTAAAGAGACCCGACACCTGGGACATTGCCATCCCCGTCCCCTGGGTAATGGACTGAGCAAAGTTGCTGACCTCTCTTTCACTACCGTTAATCTTTTCCACATTTAAGATTGCATGTACAACTCTGCAAATTAGCAGAGGCTTATAAACTCAGGATTTGAAAAAAATTGAGCTGATCTAAGATGAATTGATGGACAAGTAAGGGCTTAACTAAAAATTTAGAACACATTCCACAGCCCTGGAGGAATATTTCTGCCTACCATCAGGTAAAGAACTGTTAAACAAAGATGATAGATAGATAGATAGATAGATAGATAGATAGATAAAAAGATGTAGATGTATCTATATCTTGTATAAAAGATAGTTTTAATCCACCTGTGAAGTATAGCAATATTACAGTATAGTATATATTACATCACATTATATCTGTATCTATACACATATACATTATACATATATCTATACATATAGGGTGTCCCCAAAATGTATAAACACAGTATTTAGTAAAATACATTTCATTTTTAAAATTGAGCCATCAGCTGTTAAAGTGTGTATACATTTTTTGGGATACCCTGTATACATGTATATACATCTGTGTGAGTTACTGAAATGATGCACAACTTTGCTACATGAGCACCATCTGTACTAATATGAGCTTTTTAAAAATAAAATCTATGTGGCTAGCTTTTGAGGATGATGTATTCATGGTAACTTGGAAATGAGATAGAAATAAATAAAATTATAGATTTGTAGAGCTGAGATGCAAATCAAATAATTATCAGGAGAGCCGAGTGGTAGCGGGTCTGGTGAGGTTTCACACACCTGAAGAGAATGTCAGGATGCAGCATTTACAAGCTAAGCAGCAGCCCCAGCCAGAGTGATTCCCCCCAAGAAGCCCGGATAATTCAGGCCAAGATGAGAAGAGCGGCCCAGGATGTCAAAAAAAGAAAAAGAAAAGAGAAGGTCTCCAGGAAGCATCAGTATGAGATTAGGAATTGTTGGTCACCTGTATTTTCAGTCCTTGCATTATCACTGAAACACCACAAAGAAATAGGACAAGTGACTTCTTTTGTAATTTTTAAATTACAGATTTAAAAATCTTTGTATTATTCCTTCACCTTTTCCTGAGTTAAGCTGGGGATGTTCAAAGGATGTTTGGCTCAACATGTTAAAGAAAGAGCCCCAGTACGTTCACAACAAACATTTTGAAGTTCTGCGTTCTGACTGGGAACCACAGGTGAGGTCAGTGGTTCTGGGCTGGTTTTAGAGGTATGTGAAGTATGCACACTTCACAGGGAAACGTTTTATCCTGTGCAAGACTTTTTGTTGGGTTTGTGTTGACACAAAGAGATATAAATAAAAACATGCTTCAACCCATTGGAATGACCTCATGATTTACTGCTTCCAAACTTGAGGAAATCTACGCTCCTAAACTCCAAGAGTTTGTTTATGTCACAGATGGTGCTGCCAGGGAAGAGGTTCTGTTAAGGATGAAACTCAGCAAAGGCCTTAAAACTCGGACTTTGTCCTGTAACAATCATCTCTTGGCTAAATCTCTTCCTCCAGGCTGATGCTCTTAAAGATGCCCCTAAGGTTCTTCTGCCTCGGTATTCATTAGAGTTCCAGGGCGGAATCCTGGCTGCGACGGCCTCGGGCAATGTTTCCTCACTGAGGTCCTCAAGAAAGCCTCAGGTTCAGAGCAGGACAGCGTTTCTGAATGTATAGATTGGATGGTGTAGTAAAAAGTACAGCATCCAATGAGTCCAGGGAAGCTGGAGATTTTTAAGAAGATTTCTATGGAAGACAGACGCAGTATCCAGACTCATGCACATGATCCGCTATGCTGGATGAAGTAACTTATGTAAATACCTTCAGGAAAGGGGCACAGTTGCCGCCAGTGTGCAATGGAGGCATTATGACACCACCAAAGGGCGCTGAAAGGTCCCCAGGGAACACTGAGGGCGCATTCAAGTAGTCACCGGTGATTGGGTAGAATTTCCTAAAAATGAACTGCAAACGTTTTACAGGAAAATAGTGCTGGCTGTCCTAGCCAATTCAGAAATTCCACTGCCGTTCTTTGATTTTTTTTTTTTTTTAAATCCAACACTTAAAATTGGCACTCTGGGGAGATGTATTTCATTCCTATGTTAGCGGTTTAAAGAAACTGCAGGATTTGTTTACAGAGATGAATTCATTCCCAAGGTGACTAGATAGAAGCCAGCCATGATTTACACCATAATTTTTTTTTTATTTGGTGTTACAACATCTGGATAAACCAGAAATTTTATCATTTAAGTTCTAGACTAGATAAGTGCTACTTTAAAGGGTGCATTAAGTGATATAGTACTTTGAAACTAGCTTTTAGATTCTCAAAATTCATATCCTCTTGCTTAGTGCAATTTGGTTCCTGAAAATAAAATTTAAACTTGTTTACAACGGTTTAGTTTTGTAATAAAGTGGCTAATTTATCTGCAGCTGCTGTAGCAAGCTATTATAAAACTTGAATTTTCACAAATGGTGAACTTTAATCTGTTTTTCATCTAGTTTATTTGCCTTGCCATACATAACATTTTTAACCAGGAAGGCTTAGAGAAAAACATGGTGTTTAAACTGTGCTCTAAACAGTGGAAATACTAAAGAAATTTATGAACAGGATAAAGTCAATGGCTCTTACGTGGGGCTTTGACATACAGGTTGCTTTATAATCATTTTTTTGTGCATTACAATTTGGTGAAAAATCTTGAGTACCCTTTCAAAATATTTACATGAGAATGTCATTTTATTGCTCTAAGGCAGCCCTAAGAATTTTTTTTTAATTTAGTGTGACTAAAGCTTTATTTGTTTGCAACATTTTTAAGCTCCTTTTTAAATTCCTACATGAGTTAAGGATATTGTGAAAATGACAAAGCTTTAACACCTGACCTAAACTTCTAATAAGGTGGAAAAGTATTAAATATATGCTAACTCCTAGCAATCTGTTTTTTAAAAAAGTAAACTTCACATAAGAGCTTCCTCTAGCCCTGGCTGGTGTTTGTCAGTGGTTAGAGTGCCAACTGTCAGGTTCAAATCCAGGTCAAGGGTACTTACCTGGGTTGTAGGTTAATTCCCTACCCCATGTGGGGAGGCAACCAGTCCATGTGTCTCTCTCACATGGATCTTCGTCCCCCCACCCCAAACCCCCCCCTCTTCCACTCTCTGAAAAGCAATTGAAAAAATATCCCTAGGAGAAGATTAACAACAAAAAATATTTTTTTTAAAAATGAAATTTTTTTAAAAATGAAATTTCAGCCTCAGAGTGGATTTCATTAGAAAACAAACTATACTAGGTTATTAGTTTATTCTCTCTTTTTTTAAAAAAAAATATTTTTTATTGACTTTTTACAGAGAGGAAGAGAGAGGGATAGAGAGTCAGAAACATGGATCAGCTGCCTCCCGCACACCCCCCACTGGGGATGTGCCCGCAACCAAGGTACATGCCCTTGACCGGAATCGAACCCAGGACCCCCTAGTCCGTAGGCTCTATCCATCGAGCCAAACTAGCTAGGGCTGTTAGTTTATTCTCTTACTAAACATGACAGGAAGTCTTCTGTATAGTTTTTGTTTTTAAATTGTTTCAGTATTTTAGCTGAAAACACCACTAAATGTGCATAGATGTGCTATATATAAACTTCATCTTTTAATACTGTTTATATTTAACCTATTGTTTAAAAATAAAAGTTAAAGAATTTTAACTAAATGCTTAAAAATAAAGTTTTGCCATTGCTTGAGGGGGACATGATCAGTTTGTTTCAGGTTCAGAAATTATGCCCATGTTCCAAAATTACGTTAGAAAATATTCAACATTGGCCCTGGCTGGTGTGGCTCAGCTGATTGAAGCATCGTCCCATACACTGAAAGGTTGCAAGTTCGATCCCCTGTCAGAGCATGTGCTTAGGTTTCAGGCTCAATCTCCAGTCAGGTCTCATTCGGGAGGCAACTGATCAGTGCTTCTCTCTCCCCTACCCTTCCTCTCTCTCTATAATAAAATTTAAAAACTCTTAACAAAGGAAAATATTCAACTTTGTTTGCAGTTAAAATATATCTTCTCATTGTCTTAGTTTGCTGAATGGGTAAAATAAAATAAAATAAAATAAAAAAATAAAACATTATGTCATTTAGATTTGGTTTATACAGAGACCAAACAACTCATGTGACTTCTTTTGGTTCCATTACAAAATGCCAAAAATCCACAAAGTCTATTATAATGAAAAAAGTCAAGTTGTAAAATGGACTTACTTGGTCTTCATTTGCAGTATCATTGGTTAATCGTAAAAAGGGAGGAAATGATGTAATCCACACACTGGGTCAGAAACCCCCAAAGAGCTGAGTTGAACATTTGCAAGATTCAAGACTCCATAGTTAGAAACTGTGTAAGAGTTAGAAGAAATTGTAGAATTATCTTTGTAAAAGCAGAAAAGTGCTTTTGAAGTTTGACTTGCCCCTCCTCTGAATATTGTTCTTATGAAAAGAAAAGTAGATGTTATAACCTTAGTTATAACTTTAATTATAACTCAACTTGAAATGCTACTACAATTACCTGTATGGGTAATCTGTTTGGAATAGATATTCAGAAAGGGCTCAAATTTTTTCTGCTTTTATTTCTAGTTGCTAAGATAAGTGTTAAAAATTATAATTTTTCATATTAATTGGTTTCAAAGTCTTCTTAAATAAAGGTGACTCAGCAGCGGAGTTAAAATACTATAGTCTCACCTGGCCAGTGTGTCTCAGTAGTTAGAGCATCAGGTACTGAAGGGTCTCAGGTTCTATTCCTGGTCAAGGGTACATACTGCAGTTGTAGATTCTATGGCCAGCTTTGGTTGGGGCATGTGAGAGAGGCAGCCAATTCATGTTTCTCTCTCTCTCTCTCTCTCTCTCTCTCTCTCTCTCCCTTTTCCTCTTCTCTCCCTTTCAATCTCTCTAAAAATCAATGGGGGAAAAAATCAATAGGTTGAGGATTAACAACAACAACAAAAATTATCATCTTAAAGGAAAAGTAAACATAATACTTCCTCCAAGAAAATGGCATTTTTCTAAGTATAGAGACATTAATGTTGTTTGCCTTTTATGTATTCTTCTCTTTGTTCTTAATGTAACATGATAGAATTATTAAAATGAAGGTTAAAAAGAGCCAGGAAAGACAATTGAACTATAGTTGTGCCAGACAATTGAGGGAAATT
>NW_006289416.1:113011-133067 GCF_000327345.1 Myotis davidii
TCATTTTTGCAAGACATATGGAGTGTAATAAAATATTTCTTTTACATATTTTTGGCTCTCTGTTTTCGTTCCAATTGCCTAACTTGACTTATAACCACCCACAATCACTTATTTACGGCTCACCATGGATTTGTAGACCTGGGAGTCTTTAAACATCAGTTAGTCCTGCTTTCTCACTTTACCTGAGAAGTGAGAGATTGGGAAAGCAGAATCACTTACCTGAAACCACACAGGAAAAAACCACCTGACTCAGTCCAATGTTTTCCCAAACCCACCCAATAGGCACACTTACACTAACTCTTCTAGCTTCCAAATGTGCGTTGTCCAATATACCAGAGGGGAGAGATCGGATGTACCTGGTCTTCCCATTGTACCTCTTTTCTCAAATGCTCAGCACTATCTGTCCTATCTGTCCCTATTTGGCATTAGGAAAATGAAAACGACAAGGTATACCTCTGTGAATTAGTACTTGTAAATGACATAGGTACTGGAAGGTCTATCACAATAACCCGAAAAGGTCTTCACCCCTGTGGCCATCTTTTACTCAGCACCAGAAGTAGAAACAAACAAATTTCTGGCTTAAAAAATTGTGTGAAAAACAGGTGAGTGAAGGGTAGTCGCCTGTGGCTGCGGGTAGAGGGAGGGATGTTCTACAGGCAGGAGGAATCTTTGGAGGGGATGAAAATATTCTGTATCTTAGTTGTGGTGGTGGTTTCTCAGATGTATATAATTGTCAAAAGTCATAGAATTGTACATTTTACATGGATTCAGTTTTTATACATAAATATTTTCTCCATAAAACTGAGTTTAAGAAAACTATGTCAGGAATCCTATGATAAAAATGTCTAAAATATTATTTCTCTTGATATCTAATGAATAAAAAAGACTCTATTCTTGTTTTATAAGATTATCATAAAGTACTTTTAAGAAAGCGAAACTACCTACCTATTTAATATGGGAAATCAAAGATTTCTGAGTATCAACACAATTTGAAATATAAGATTATGTAAAAAAAGGTAAATTTCTTCTCTTCCTCACCCAGGAAAGGCCTGGAAACTAAACTCCTTGGATGTGAGAAGGAAGAAGCCCTATCTTTTTACCTCTTTGCTGACCGGGGTGTCCACCTCAGTTTACAGGCAAAGAAGAAATACCTTTTAAAAGCTGACTACTTTCTTTACTTACTTCCCATTTGACCTAATATCTAAAAATATACAGCTATGCAATAGGCTCCCTTTCTCCATCACAGCAGATAATAAATCTACAATTCTGGTCAACTCTCTTAAGTCTGCCAATTAACTTCTATCTTTAAGCAGGCCATTTCACATTGCCTCTGCCAGAGTCTCCAGGGAGAATGTCTAAATGCAGTGCCCTATTTTCATGCAACTTAATGCTCTTAAACCTGATACTATCTCTTGGATCTTGAATGAGGGCTGGTGTAGGAGGCACAGAGTCAGAGCAGCTGAAAAGGCCTAAATACTTCTGTAATGCCATGGGAAGTAGATGGTGCTATCTCTGCCCTGTGAGACAAATGAAAGAATTAGAGGTTTAGTGCATTAACTGGGAGAAATGTTGCACAGCATATTGTTAAGTAAGACCAATTAGGCCCGTTGCCAATGAAGTTGAATCTTTAAATAACAGGGAAGAATGCCTCTGGGAAAGAGACTGTCTACATGCAGAAATAGCCCTGGGATGGGCAAGGAAGAGGGTCTCGCTCACCTGACACATTCCTGTGAGAGTCCCCACACCTCATGCTCTGGCTTCCTCAGCTCTTCTGTTGGCCAGAGAGGCCTTCCCTTCTGTCCTGCCTCAGTTTTTTGTTTTTTTCGTTTCCTATAGAGGCTTCCCTATTTGTAAATGTGACTCACAAGAATTCAGGATGATAAGTAATTAATGATCAGAAATTAGGAAAACAAGCTAGATATTTCTCTCTCTGAAGCCCTTCCCCTAAGGTTATTGACTCTTTGCAGAGTGGTTTTATTTTCTCCTTTGATCTGGTATCTGCGCGATGAAGCCTGGAGGACACAGCATGGCTTTGGAGTCAAAAGACCTGGTTATGAGAAAAAGTACCACCATACTAGTGGGATGACCGAGGAAAAGAGGATATCTGCTTTGCTTTTAATAATAAGATTGTGTGTTCTTAACCCACATTGTATAAAAACAGAATTTTAAAGTATAGGTTTGGTTTTTAAGAAACCATTAATTCCAAATTACACAATAACAGCTGTTTATAATTCAGTGACATCTGAGTTGACAACAACTTAGAGTCAGAAGCTAAAATATAGAAGTGGAAAGAGGGATGATGTCGTAGGAGGAACATCAGACATGTAACTGGAGGAAAAGAAAAGAAGTGGGAAACAATGCACATCCCCGCAAAGGGAAAGCGACTATGCGTGAGGCGTGTGTAGAAAAAGACCTGGTTTAAGTAAACGAGGAAACTGCACATGAAAAATAAAAGTGTGTGGTTGACCCAGGGCCACAGTGAAGCCCGGAGTGCTGGGCCAGTGGCACTATGTGTAACATTCATGAGTGGGGAACAAATTGGCTGAATGTTTGGGATTTGAACAGTTTGCTTTACAATTGAAAAACCAAACCAAACCATAGTCAGTGATTGTAGTCAATAGGTCCCGGTGGACACGAAACACATGAACAATGGAGAGATGCGGTGGGAAGACTGAGAAAGCAGCGGCGCAGGCTAATGAGCGTGGTTTTCCTCGGCGAGCCTGTGTGCTCAGGGAGGCAGTTTCATAGTCACTGCCTATACTATAGTCACATGTTCTGCCGCAAGGACTACAGTAGTTAACATTTGTGGAATGCTTACTATGTGCCCAGCGCTGGACTAAGTGCTTTCTATGCAAACCTCCTGAGCATCCAAAGATAGAGACAGGGTTTGCTTCCCATTTCAGGAAGGAAGACCTGAATGGGCAATGGTCAGGTAATGTGCACAAGTCACACAACAGGCAGGCGTTACGGGTGTGAGTCCGTGCCTCTCACTCCAGAGGCTGGGCTCTTTATTTCTCTCCAGCTTTTCACATCCAAACTGGGAATGGCAAGGCCAGTCTCCTCTTACTCACATGGAGGGTGCTAGGAGAAGTCTATAAAAGGAGATATGTGGAAATGCAATGTAAAACATAAACTATCTGACCAACATGCATCACAGGCTGACTAGTGCTAATTATATGCCAACTGACAACAAGTTCAAACCTTTTTGGAGATTCGAACACATTATCATTTCAAAACATTAATTAAAATATTTCCATAGATTTGTATGGGCCTAAGGTAGCTTATTTAAATCAAACAAATAATTAACATTGATAAACTGTGAACAGTTACCAGTGTGAATAGATCTCAAAGATATACTGTTGAGCACACACACACCTACACCTACACATACACACCAAAAAAAAAAAAAAATGAGTTGTGAAATGAAATTTAAAAAATGAGTTGAGGGTGTTTTAAAAAATGTATACATATTTTAACAGCTGATAGCTCAATTTTGAAAATAAAATGTATTTTAATAAACATTGTCTTTGTAATTATTCAAAGTGTGCATATACATTTGGGGGGGGACACCCTATATTATTTTTTAACCATTTGTTCAAATTTTTAAAATTTTGAAATACATAGTGGTATTATGTATTACATATAAATAAATACTCATTTAATAAAATTATAAAATCATGGATCATATTGAAAATCATATACCACCAGCCACTCTAACAGATAAGTCCTGATATTTAATGGCTTTAATGTAATAAATGCTTATTTATTCTCATTTACATCACAGTCTAATATAGATGTTCTTGGTTTTACATGGCCACTCAAGGAACCTGGCTATTTCCATTGTGTGGACCTTGGGCCCTCTCTCTTCAGGTGGCAGATGTCATACAAGGCATATCTACAAGTCCCTACTTGGGCACAGAAGTAACATAGTTCCACCCACATTCGGCCAGCATTCGGTCACATGTCCACACCTAAATGCACAAATGTCTGGGAACTGTAGTTTCACGTTGGGTCTGAGAAGAAAGAACTGATTTTGGTGAATGGCCATGGGGAGGGGGTTGAGAGTACACAGTAACTTCTGGATAGTTGCTATGTGAAGTCAGGAAAAGAGGAAAACTAAAGTAAATATGTAAAATTTGATATTTTTATGGCTGGGTGAAAACTACGTTATTATATCACCATTCATACTTTTCTTCATGTTTAAATGTTTTACAGTTTTAAAAAGAAAAATGTGGTGCAAATGGGAAACTTTTCTTAATGCTCCATATTAAACTGCCTGTCTTTAACCAAAACAGAATTGACAAACTAAGATCCGCAAGCTAAGTTTTTACATTTTTCAAGAATTGCAAAAACAAACAAATAAATAAATAAACAAGAAGGAGAAGAATATATAACAGAGGCTGTGTATGGTCCACAAAGCCTAAATTATTTACTATCTGGTCTACAACAAATAAATAAATAATAAATAAATAAATAAATAAATAAGAGGTCAACCACTGTGCTAGAACAAAAGAAAATATGATTTATGTTGGAAAAACATAAGTTAAAACTCACATATGCCAGGCACTGTGCTCACACATGAATTTTTTTAAATAACAAAAAATTTATAACAGTGCTATCGCGTGGGTAAATAGGACTTTGAAGTACAGAGAGCTGAAGTAATTTGCACAAAGCCACACAGCTATTAAATGAAATCTTGTGGAATTGAACCCCTGGCAGTCTGATCCCAGAGTGTAATATTCTTCACTCCCATACCATTCTTCCTAGTTTACATTTTGACCTTTCATATATATAAGTATTTTCTCTATCTTAATAATGAACTGATGAAATTACAGTTTATACTTAAAGTCACATGTTTGCATTGTATTTGACATTTAAACATACATATGCATACAAACATATATAGAAGGCATCTTTAGGATAATAAAGAGAGCATTACAAAATACTTGTTATTAAAGTAGTGTCAGTTTACTGGTTTGGGAACCGCTGCCGTGGAGTGGGAAAGAGAACTGAGGTTGTCACTCCAGGAAATGCTAATAATTACAAGATGGGAAAAGGAGGAGAGTGTAGTAACAAGGAAATCAAGGGAGCAGAGATTTACAAGGCACAAGGTATCCTAGTTGGTTCCCTAGAAACAGCCTGAGATGGAGCTTCTTTGGAAGGCTTATTGAGAAAATCCTCTTAAGAAAAACCTATAAAAATGTGAGGGGCAAAGGAATGAGCAGGGGAAGAGGATAAGTGAAGATGAGGGTTTAGTTGGCCTCTGGCTTTAGTCTGACCCATGGGGCACTCTGGAGCATAACCAGCCCCACAACATGGAGGCAAGTGTCACCTGTGAGCTCCCATCAGCTGAAGGTTGTTCTCTGGGGAGAGGCTGTGCTGTGAGCCCTTAGCAGTCAATTCTTGAAGCACCTAGAAGATGGATATACGCCCAATGAAGGGGGTTTGGAGGGCATGAAGAACATTACTGTGACTTCTGCTGCAGTCCCAATACCTGGGAAGGTCTAGACTGCAGTGTGTTCACTGGGTTAATCAAACACAAGCCTACCCCAAGCCTTGGCAAGAATGAGCAAGCTCTCCAGCAGTTGGGAGGGTGTCAGATTGAACTGGGTTGAAGGATGGAGGTGGGGACAGCAAGTTTCAATCACTCTTTTGAAAAACTTGGATTGAAAAGAGAATCTGAAAAATCAGCTAGAGGCAGATGTGAAGATAAATCTATTAAGTTATAAATGCCTCCCAAGACTCTTCTGAGCCTGTTCTCTACCTCTGAGTCTCCATGTCTTATCCCAGCTCTGGCCACATGTGGCTGGATCTGAAATGAGTTGGTGTCTAATCTATATAAGCCTGGCAATAGCCTGGCAAAAGAGTCTGGCTAATGGCAAAGTGATGATTGGTCAAACCGATCGGATCTTTCATTTGAGGGAAATTGAATGTGAGGCTCACGTTGTAGACGCGGAGAGGGGGCAGCTGAGTCATGAGCTGGCACCAGAGTTGCTCCTGGGCCATCAGCACCGCGCTGTGTGGAATCATTAGAGCTCCTGCCGCTCACCAATGAGCCATAACCTTGCAGTTCTGCGGGCAGGGGCACCGCTGAGGCCCGTTCCTCTGTCTGTGGCAGCTTATACTAAATCCTCATTAACTAAGATATCCAAGTGATGCTGTTTTCTGACAATCTCAAGAGCCCACCCCAAGGCAGGTGGTATGGTGGTCGGGTGTGTGTGTGGGGGGGGGACAAAGAAGGGCCTTGCTTTGTTGTGTGTCTGATCTAAGATGTCATCAGCTGTAAGAAAGAAGAAAAAATGTTCAGTGGAATTATAAAGGGCCTTCCTTATAAGAAACACCCTGATTTTAGAGATGTTAAATGTGAAAAAATGTAAGTCGTAAGATTGATGAAATACAGTATATTCAGAAAGTGAGAGTGTGAGGTGTTTCTAGATTGAGTGGAGGAAACTATTGGGCAGACAGAAAAATGAAGATACCTCAGGAGGGAGAGTGGGATGATAATGGAGCTAGGTTTGGGCAGAACGGGAGGGACCAGCTCAAGGACACAGAGGAAAGCTTCATCCTCATGAACTGGACGGTGGGCCATGCCCAAGCACATACAAATACATATGTCGGCGAGAGAAGCGATGGTGAGAAAGCTCAGGCCTTGGGCCTCACTTTCCTTAGTTATTAGGTGGCAATTTTGTGTTTCATTTGGAATTATTTCAGGACGTTTTTTATGAGTTCCTTTATAAGCTCAGGCTTTTGTTTCTGGGTGTTAACTGCATTTTACCAATGATTTTAAGAGCTGGCTGAGAGTATAAGGGTGCAGAATTTAGTGTTTAATAAAAGGACAAATAAGCTCCAATACAAGAGGGCTACTTCTGGGATCACGCTACACTTAAGCAGATCTGCAGACAACTCTTTTCTTATGAGGTTGCCAAGTGATGCCATCGCAGATTAGGATGTTAGTGAACATACTGCAAGCTTGGAAGTACAATCCAGAGAAGCCTGCGTGCGTGTAAGGTGTTCATCACCAAAGGCCCATGTTTATCTACAAAGGCCTGCAAGCTCAGGTGAAGCCATCACTGGACTTACAGATGAGACAGTGGGGCCAGCAGGTGACATTCTACCCAGAGTCACGCAGGTGTGTGGAAGCAGGACGTCAGAGCTCCTCCGCCTGCAATGGGGAGGTACCTCCTCACCACTCTTACTCACTTGGCAGTTTTATAAATTCTCTCTCCAGATTAAATGTTTTCATTTGTTTTGGAGCAAGTTTAGTGTGTTCACGGTTTGCTTTTCACAAAGACAACCATTTCACTAACATTCAACTCCAGACGAAGAGATTCTTGAGCTTGGGATTTGGCACTCAGTGCCATGATGCTGCATGGTTTCCATATGTCCTCCATGGACATAAGCTCATCAAGGGCAAAGGTTGTTCTGTGCAGTTTTTAACTGTGTTCTGTGTAAGGTCTTCACTCAGGCCCCACCTGTGCTTATACCTGAGTGCTGCTTTCTACAAGGCTGAGCACTCAGATGTCCTACCATCTTAGGTGTGGCCAGCCTTCCCAGGCAGCTTTGGGGGACCTCAGAATTAGAAAGGATGAGCTTCCCTCCGTGTTCTCCACCGGCTGTACCCACTGCTCAGGTTACTCGATCGGGTGCTGTTACATGGACCTCTCTGCCTTTGTTCATGCTAATCTCTCAGGCTGGAAGCATTTCCACCTATCAACCTTTTCCAGTGCATCTCCAGCCACAGAACTGCGGTCAGTGTCAGGAGTGGGCAAACTTTTTGACTCGAGGGCCACAATGGGTTCTTAAACTGGACCGGAGGGCCGGAACAAAAGCATGGATGGAGTGTTTGTGTGAACTAATATAAATTCAAAGTAAACATCATTACATAAAAGGGTACAGTCTTTTTTTCACCCCTTTGGTGAAAGTGCCATTCTTGAACCAGAGACTAAGCTGAAAATGACCAGGACATGGGTGCGGGGGCATCAGCAGTGATGGCTCAGTGTAGGGTGGGCCTTGTTAAACTACACTATGCCTAGTGTCCAGTGGACCACAGGGAGACATATGACCATTATTCTACACAGACAGTAGGAATTCGGTTACATTTACTTTTCTAAAATTAATGCAGCTGGGTTGAGAGTTTTAGTAAATGTTAAGTATGTGTAATTAATGGCAAATATTTTGCTCAGAGACTCTCAACAGATCATTTGCAATTAATCAGTTGATTCTGAAGGTTAATCAAATAAAATAGCCACATTTTCCTAGTCTATATCCTCAAAGCACAAACACGTGCACACACTCATGGGCATGCTTTCATGGGTATACTCTGGCATATCACACATGAAGTCCTGAAGGGAATAATGCTTGCCAACTTTGCCACTTCAAATGTTTCTTGAAATTGTAGTTATTTCCACCTTCTCCATTCCCTCTTACCAAACTCCCCGTGTTCTCCTCTTATCAAACATCAAATCCTATATAATAAAAGGCTAATATGCAAATTGACTAAACAGCAGAGCAACTGGTCACTATGATGCATTCTGACCACGAGGGGGCAGACGCTCAGTGCAGGAGCTGTCCCCTGGTGGTCAGTGCGCTCCAACAGGGGGAACGCAGCTCAGCCAGAAGTCAGGCTCATGGCTGACGAGCACAGCAACAGTGGTGGTGGTGGTGGCGGGAGTCTCTCCCACCTCTGCGGCAGTGGGACATCCCCCCCAAGGGCTCCCGGACTGCAAGAGGGCGCAGGCCTGGCTGAAGGACCCGCTCCTAAGTGCACAAATTTTGTGCATCAAGCCTCTAGTATAAATATATTTGAAAATGCAGTTTTATGTTACTCATAACTTGCACATCCCATCAGTATGTGTCAGGCCTCAGCGCAGAGATGTCTTTGGTCCTAACACACAGTGTTCTTGTCTAGGCTAAAAGCAGGCTGTGTGGAGGTGGAGAGGATGAAAAGCACCATTGAATCTGTTTGGATGATTAAAACAATAGGATCCATCTTAAGCCAGCAGTTCTTGCTGACCCATGGGCATGACCATAAACTCACAGGCCTAAAATTATTTTACAAATATGTTAGACTCAAAAAGAAAAATGACTAAATTAGTCTTTTTACTTTAATAAAAGTTAAAGGCCCCTTTTAAAAGTAGCACCATACATTTTAGGAAATGTTGTGTCCTTCCCTATTGTAAGGCAACTGTAAAATAAAACAAAGTGGTGGCAAAAGCTTAAGGAGAGCCTCAGAGCTCTGGCCGTGGGGGTTGGCAGATCTGGGAAGAGCTGGCTCACAGCAGCAGAATAATAAACCCCACTCTCCCTCTCTGCTTTCACCTTCAGCCTGGTCCCTGAAGGAACTGAAGTCATGTGCTGCTTACAAACTGAGTGCTCTCAGACATCCAATCATATTTAAGGTTTCTGAAAAACTCCTTAGAGTTTGTGGTTGGTTTTAAAAAGTGGACTTTTAAACTAAGCAGGAAAATAATTTTCTTTGGAGCTTTGAAAGCTTTGAAATAAAATATAAATACTTGGGCTTTGAACTAAATATCTGTGACGAAAATGACAACTACAAAGCTCTCCATCCTTATCTGATTGTTCTGGAAAATTTTGGAAGCATTGTCAACAATTTTTACCTTATATAATAGCCTTTCAGTATAATTTCACCTCTTTTATTATTGAAGCCAAAATAAAAATTAAAATAGCAATAAAATAAGATAAAAATATGAATAATAAAATGTCAATAAGTACTGTACATACTGATCAATAATTACTTTAAATGTAAATAGATTAAATGCTCTAAAAGACATCAGGTGGCCAAATGAGTAAGAAAAAAAGGCCCATATGTATCTATCTATCTATCTATCTATCTATCTATCTATCTATCTATCATCTATCTATCTATATATAAAAAAACCCTAATATGCAAATAGACTGAATTGCAGAACAACCAAACTGAACAACCAGTCACTATGACATGCGCTGACCACCAGGGGGTGCAAACGAGACATGGTGGGCATCAGCAGCAGGTGTCAGAGCATGGAACATGGCGGGATGGTGGAGCAGGTGAGCGAGGGCGCCAGACCAAGGTGGGGTGCTGGTGGCTGTCATTGGGGTGAACCGCTGGTGGTTACTGAAAATTCTTTGCTCCCAAGCACTGCAGTCCCACCAGGCACCTGCTGCTGCGGGTGCCCGGCGCTGGCCCCAATCACTCGGCACTGTCAGTGGGTGGGAGCGGTGGCTGCCTGCCCCGATTGCCCCTCAGGGCTTCTCCACCTCCCCCTGCTCCTGAGGTGCGATTGGGGCCAGCAGTTGCCTCTCGCACCCGCTGCCAGTGCCGACCCCACTTGCACCCGCTGCTGGTGCCGGCCCCAATCACTCCACATGGTCCACTGGTGTGAGTGGGGCTGGCGCTGTCAGCACGTGGGAGCCTCAGCAGGAGCGGGGCATGGAGGATGGGCTGAGACCCGCCTCTGTGCCCACCACAGCCTTGCAGATTCATGCACTGGGCCCCTAGTTCTTTCTATAAGAGATCCACTTCAGGTTGAAAGTGAGATGTTAGAGAGGTGGAGTTAGATTAGCTGGGGGTGGTTACCAAAGAGCGAGGGCCTTATCGGCTATCATCAATACCATTTTTTTTCTCATAGTGAATTGGGATACTTCAGAGTACAGAGAGCAGAAATGATGTCATCTGATTTGATCTTTAAAACTTTGATCATAGTGCTGAATATAAATATGGGTGTGTGTGTGTGTGTGCAATTTTGGAAACACAGTGACCAACTAAAAGGAAGGGTATTGCAATAACCCAGGTGAGAAATAATGGTGTCCGGACCAGTGTAGTAGAGGAGGAGGTGGCGAGAAGTGGGACGATGCGAGATGGAATTGGGAGTTTCCTAGAAGTTCTTCCTGTTGGGAACTGGTGTACTCCCTTTGGGACTTCCTTCGGTCTTCACAGAAAGAACCAGGGACGGTACTCAATGCAGAAACACACAGGCCGGCTGGAGAGGAATAGGGAGAAGGAGCTCTCAGGTTCTATTAAAGAGTGCATTTCAATATTTATAAGGCCAGCAAATGAATCCATTTTTCAACCCTGAGTCCTGCACGCTGATCAAGACAGAGTGGCTGCTGCACCCCGCCTCTCAGCCTCCTCCTCATGCACTTGTGCAGGTCCAAGTTACAGCGGCCCTTCCTGAGAGGGGCTGCCTATCCTCCCATCCAAGTGCCATGGCCACTCATTTCACCAGACACTGTCACATTACATCCCCTCAGACTATGTATTTTTTATCTTCTAATTCTAAGCAATCTTTGTGAAGGCTCCTGTCTGAGGATTCCCTCAGCATTTTTTCGTGTACCGTAAATCACTGCATCTCTACGCTGCCTGACGGTTTCTAATAAGAACTTCCCCGAGGCCTCAAGAGAACTCTCCCAGGGAGAAGTCAGCGTCTGCTCATCTTCTGTCTTCCCCGAGTCTCAGGGACTCCAGGTTTGCTGTAAGGGGGGCATGTCTTGTTCTTTCTGTATCAGCCCAAAATGATAGGATGAAAGGGCTTGGAAATGCCACAAGCACAATTCTGGTAGTTGCATCCCTGCGAGTTTACAAGGTGAAGAGACAAACCTTTTTCAGCCTGTGGGCTCAGGTGGGGAGTGTTTCTGCAGAGGGCATGCGGATGTGTGAACCCCCTCTTTGTAATATAAAAAAATGTGCTCTGTATGGAATCTGGGTGATGTTGTATTTCCCCGGGGAACTGTTTCTAGGGATAGATGCTCTGTTTTTCTTTATTCTTCTCTGCTCTCTCCTTCTCTCCTCCTTCACCCTTTGCCACTTCCCTCACTCTTCCTTCTTCTTTCTCCTTCTTCTTTTCACCAGATATTTCCCGAATGCCTCCAAGGTACCAGCCACCCTGCCAAGCTCGTTAGATGCAATAGTGAATAAAACATCAAAATAAAAACATTCGTGCAGTGAAAAACCTTGTCAAGAGGACAAAAAGACAAGCTATAGGCCTGAAGAAAACATTTGGAAACCACTTACGGTTTTGGGACTCAGAATGCATAAAGAACACTCAAATTTTCCCAGTGAAAAAGCAAGCAGTCCAGTTAGAAAATGGGCAAAAGATATAAACGGACATTTCACCAAAGAAACTGTCCAGATGGCATCTTCAACACCACTGACTATTAGGGAAATGCAAGTTAAAGCTATGATGAGATGTCCCTATATCTACTCAGACATGTAAAATAAAGAGTGACAACCCCAAATGCTGGTGACGGTGCAGAGAAACTGCTTCTCTCGTGTATTGCTGGTGGGAATGTAAACTGGTACTGCCCCTCTGAAGAAGAATTTGGCAATTTCTTATTTTATTTTATTTTGTTTTGTATCTTTATTGTTGAAAGTATTACATAGGTTCCCCTTTCCCGCATTAACCTCTTCCACCTGCTCTCGTCCCCCCACTTTCAGCCCCCCACCAGGCCCTCACCACCCATTGTCTGTGTCCATGGGTTTTGCATTTGTGCATACAAGTTCATTGGTTGATCTCTTCCTACCCACCCTCCCCTGCCTTCTCTCTCTAAGGCTCAACAGTCTGTTCATGCTTCTGTGTTTCTGGGTCTATTTTTGGTCATCAGTTTATTTGGTTCATTAGATTCCACATATGAATGAGATCATGTGATACTTGTCTTTCTCTGACTGACTTATTTCTCTCAGCATAATGCTCTCCAGGTCCCTCCCTGCTGTTGTAATTGGTAAGAGTTCTTTCTTTTTTATTGCCACATAGTATTCCATTGTGTAGATGTACCACAGTTATTTTTTATCCACTCATCTGCTGATGTGCACTTAGGCTGTTTCAAGTCTTAGCTATTGTAAATTGTGCTACTGTGAACATAGGGGTGCATATATTGGCAATTTCTTTAAAAACTAAACATATTTAGCATAAGAACCAGAAATCTAATTTCTGATCATTTATACCAGCAAAATGAAAATGTATGTCCACACACACACACAGAAAATATTTCATGAATATTCCCAGTATCTTTATCTGCAATAAAGGCTACAGATTTGGAAATAACCCACATTTTCTTCAATAAGTGACTGGCGAAACAAACTGTGGTACAGCCATACCCATGGCACACTACTCAGTGATAAAAAGGAACAACTTGCAAACACAATTTGGATAGAACTTGGGGGAGTTATGCCGAGTGGAAAAAAAGCCAGTCTCAAAAGGCTACATGCTGTTATTCCATGTATATAACATTCTTGAGATGTCACAGAGATGGGAATAGAGAACTGATCTAAGTTGCAAACAAGGCTGGGGGTGGTGACTATCAAAATAGAGTATGAGGGCCCTGACTGGTGTGGCTTAGTTGGGGCATCATCCCATACATCAGAAGGTGGCAGGTGCGATTCCTGGTCAGGACACCTACCCAGGTTGTGGGTTCCATCCCTGCTTGGGACGTATGAGGGAAGCAGTTGATGAATGTTTCTCTCTCTCTCTCTCCCTTTCTCTTTCTAAAATCAATTAAATTTTTTAATAGAGTCTGAGGCATCTTTGTGGTGATGAAATTGTTCTATATCTCAATTTTTGTAGTCTTTGCATGAATCTGCATATGATAAAATCACATAGAACTTTGTACACACACTCACATAAATGCACGCAAAATTGGAGAACTCTGAATAAGGTCTGTGAGTTGTATCGATGTTAATTTCCTGGTTTTGATATCATCCTATAATTATGTTGCTATTGCTATTGCCATTGGAAGAATGGTGTCAAGTGTACACAGGACCTCTCTGTACTATTTTCACAACTTCTTGTAAATCTAGAATTATTTAAAAACAAAACGTTAAAAAAATACTAAGCAAAAATAATGAAATAAAGTAACTCACTCCCCAATACTCTGCTCTCAATATGACTTAGTTTTTTATTTAATCATCTTTTGTTTGTATGTGTGTGTAAAAATGATTATATTTGCAAAAGGGGCTTATAATGTTCATAGTATATTGCTATCAATTTTTAAATTTAAAATATGTCATAAATAGGTTTCCATGTTTTAAATTGTTTTCTGTAATATTCTTTAATGTCTTATTGGTATTAAATAAATGAAAATAGCCCATTCATTTGCCAACTTCCTTAAATAGCAGAAGCTTCTTTCTTTAAAACTGGGATTATGGAGAAATAAAGGTGGGGCTGCTCCTTGTAGAGTTCAGAGCAGGAGGCTCAGTGACGTTTCCTGGGGCCTCCCTAGTCATTCACTGTGCTATCAGGATCCCTTTAAATACAGTTCCTCATGTTATGACCCAACCATAAATTTATTTTCGTTGCTACTTCATAACTCTAATGTTGCTACTGTTATGAATCGTAATGTAAATATCTGATATGCAGGATGGTCTTAGGCGACCCCTGTGAAAGGGTCGTTTGACCACCAAAGGGGTCGCGACCCACAGATTGAGAACCTCTGGTTTATACAGTCATATATTTTCATCTATAGAAATTAGTTATTGGCATACCGCTCCTAGCAAGGGTGAATTTTTCTTACTGACATTGAAAATATGTCAAGACCACCAAAATCTTTCTGGTAGTAATTAACCTAAGCATGCCCTATATGGTTTGTGCTAGTATAGATAATATGTAAATATTGCACAATGTCTTTAAAAGTTTAAGCACTTAATAATAATAGTCAACTCTGTTATATAGATTCAGCTACATATCGTACTAAAAATTATATGTATACTGCCACTTCTTAAGAAAACAATTAATGTTCCATATCCAGTAACACATACTTCTGCCAAAATTGAATAAAAATCAATGTTACCTCAGTGAGACATGGCTTTGGCAATTCACCCCATTTGTAGAAGTCTCGGTGCCAAATTTGTTGCTAATCAGGTTTTCTGTCTCAATTGACAGTCCTGGTAGAGTGCCATGCTTTTATTTTCTTGAGATATTTAATATTATGATTCAGAACTTCAGAGAAAGTGGATTATCCTTTTGCCAGTGTACAATGTAAAAAGGTAACCAGATTATTGATGTCCCCCATTTTCTGGGAAAACAATCCTATATAATAAAAGGCTAATATGCAAATTGTCCCCTCTACTAGCAGTTTGACCAGGGGGTGGGACTGGCTGGCCAACTGCCCTTGGCCCCTCCCCCAAGCCAGTCGGGCCCCACCCATGCACAAATTCATACACCAGGCCTCTAATTATTGATATAAATCTTAAAACTTGTTCCCAGCCCGACTGGCATGGCTCAGTGGTTGAGTGTTGACCTTTGAACCAGGAGGTCACGGTTTCTTTCCCAGTCAGGGCACAAGCTCAGGTTGTGGGCTCAGTCCCCAGGGTGGGGCATGCTGGAGGCAGCTGATCAATAGTTCTCATCTGTGAGAACTATCTCTCTCTATCTCTCTCTCTCTCTCTCCCTCTCCTTTTCTCTCTGAAATCTATAAAAATATATGTAAAAAAAAATAACCCATTCCCAAAGGACTCTAACAATTAGGCAAAGTTTAGGGTAATCACAGCAATCATCACCCTCCCTACTCGAATTTATTGGAACCATTAGTCACTGTGAAAAGCTCAAGTACCTTGCCACCTGCACTAAAATGCAGTTCCATGGGGGTCCCAGAGTTCCAGGATGGACACAAAGGCATTTCAACTTCATTAGTGTTTCTTGTGAATTTCCATGAATCGTGTTCCATTTCAAAGACTATCACAAATGTTTTCTGAGAAGCAGCCATAATGCAATGAACAAAACTGAAGCTGTGATGCAGCATCTTTCTGTGAGATCTCGATTGGTGAAAGCAGTGAACTCAGAAAGGAGACTGAGCAAAGAGATAGCATACACGTGGCTGGGCTTGGATGGAATTGCAGTTGCTTCTCCTGTGCACATCATGCTTTTTTTTCTGTGAAAATGCTGGAAAAAGACACTGTACCCTTCTGTATGAAGCTTATTCATGGGGTGTTGGAAGTCTACCTTTAATGCATAGGGATCTTCATTTTCCCATAAGGCAGACAGTAATGGAGCCATTTTCCATTTGAGAGATATGGGTTCCTAGGGTATAGTTTCATTCATAAGCAAGATTCATGCTGGGTAATCTGGTTTACACAAACCAAGCTTGGATTTGCTTGTTGGGGGCCAGGCCATATCGTATGAATGTGATTCAGATTGTTGCCTCCTTCTTCTGAGCTCCCCATGATCTACAATACATGGTTATCAATTTACAACCAGCACATCATGTATTCTGAGCAGTTCACACTGGCTGCAACACAAAGCACATACTTATTAATGACATAAATCAAGAGTTTCTGAGCCTGAATAAAGCTTAATCTGTAATCCATACCAGGAAAAAAAAAGAGAGAATTGGGAAGCAGGGCTGGCTATCCCTATGTTAAACACTAATAACTCCCTTCCCTGAACACTGGCCATAGAGTGTGGATTCTGTTTCCATGGCAAGAAAGGGCACAGAGAAAAGTCTACCTGCTTTAAATCAGGACCTCAGGGAACTCTAGATGTTGCAACTTTTTTTTTCTTAATTATGATATGTTTTCATAATGGATAGGAGGCTTGGAAAAAAGAGTTGTGAAGAGCATAAAAGATAACACAGGAGCCTTTTCTACAACTAAATCCTTTTTGTCTACCAGATATTTTCTGGTGATAGCTCTCTGCAAGAGACAGGCATGACCCAGGTGAGACAATTTGGCTTGAAAATGGCTGCTTCCTGGGCAGTCAATGGGTTATTTAAACGTTAAATGACTTGTAAGGCCCAAGTGAATCAACTAGGATTTGGATGCCAAATGTTCACCCAAGGGAGGTGATACATGTTCACTGGGCATCTGAAAAACACCTAGGTTCTTGGAGGTGGTGGGGGATTCATGAAAAGAGGAAAGCCATTGCCCATGTTACTGCCTGTAGACCCTGTGCTGGGTGAGTTTTGAGAGAGCTGCAGTCCCGGGCTGATGAGTCCCAGGCCCCAGAAGACCTCCCAGAGAATCTGCCAGCAGCCCCCTGTGTGGGTCACGGGGCCCAGGCCTGCTTCCTTCACACCTGAGCACTGGAAGGCAACTCTCAGGGATGATCTTTACCTGCAGTAGGAGCACATTCTATCTTCCCATCAGACCCAGAATCCCATCATGCCTGGGAGGCCTACCCCACCTACTTTGCACATTAAGTTAGGAACATGAAAAAAAAATAGGTATCCTCCAGGCACTGCTTGACAGCTGACGAGTAAATTGTCTTTATTTATAAGAGAAGATCAGGGGACACGTCATTGTGACTGGCATAGAACAACTGCAAGGTCAGAAGAATAAGCTGCTTGAATAAAAGCGTCCCAGTTCCAGGAACGTAATTCCCAAGATGGTGATCTGTCAAGGATTGGAGAGGATAAGCGTGTTAAGTGCAGAGTGTGTGTGTGCCTGTGCACGTCCTCCTCCTAAACCACTTGCTTAAGGAACTCCCTGGGAGACTATTTAGCATTTCTCAATGTAGTCAAATGCTGAATCCACAGTTTCCCCACCTCCCTCTCTCACCTTTAGAACACGCTGGGAAGTAACTCACGCTTTGCTTATTGGAAGAAGCAGTAAAATGTTTACTGAATGTCATCATATTCAGGTCTTTCTCTTCCCACATGTATTTGTTCATAAGATGCAACAAGCCATTTAATCAGGATCATACTCTTCTAGTTTATGTGCTATATTTATAGATTTACATTTCTTCCTTTCACTTTCCTTCATTTACAATGCAATGCCCAAATCAAACAGGGGACGGGGTAGTCTTGCTCACTTCATACAAAGCAGATTGTTGTCTCCCATCCAGTTACTAGTAAACACATCAGATCAGCATCAGCTAAAAGAACAAGCTTCAAGCTGGTCACTCTTGCACTGGGAAAACAGAGGGCAGTGGGAGCGCTTCCACCCACTCCCACCACATCTTCAGTCAGGTCTGTGCCCACCCACTCGTCCTTCCCTGTCACTACCATTGAGCAGCCCAGGATCCTGTCAAAAGCCAGGCCTTCCTCTTGTTCCCGTCTTGTCTTCTCATAGGCACCTCACCAGGTTGTTCCTTCTGTTCCTTTGATGACACACAAAAAATTTTTCCTCAAATTTTTTTCCCTCCATCTAAAAAAAAAAATATATTTGAGACAGGATAGAAAGAAGTTAGGGAAATCTTCCAACAAGTGGAATGAGGATGTAGGAACAAACATCACAGACCCATAAGGCTAAATCCTCGCACCAGAGCCCCCACCTCCATGCATGATCCAAGGGAAACACGTTATGGCGGTGGTCACAGAAGGAAACAACAAGAACTGGCTAAAACCAGGTCAATCCAAAATGGAGGAAAATTTGACCTTAAAAAAAGGCCCCAAAGCTCATTGTACCATCATTATAATGAAAACTGACATCACAAGTAAAAGGGAGGCTGAGGGGACGCGCACCATGACACTTTCGGAATGAACAATCTTGGGAACGAGACCCCCTTCCAACCAGAAGGCAGAGACAGAAGTGGGCGCCACAAAGTTCAGGAACAACCCACCTTGGGAAGCACATCATATCCCAAGAGCTGACTGACTGTTGTGCACAACTCACTGGCATTTGCCTGCGTCCACTCGGACGTGAACTTCACTTCTTTCACAGCAGCAGGCTGCAAGACTTGCAACCAGGGAGCAGCGGCAGCTTGCCCAGGCTCACCCCCTGATCCCATCTCCAGCAACCCAAGTCCCGGCTTCTACTTCTCCACCTAAATAAAACTTGTTTTCTCCCTCACTCAGATTTGTTCATGAATTCTATCCTGCACAAAGTCTTATTAGTTTGCGAACATGGTGGAAAAACCCAGCTGAGCCCTGGACAATGTGGTTCAGTTAATTAGAGCATCGTCCCATGTACTGAAGGATCACCAGTTCAATTCCTGGTTAGGGCACATACCAAGGTTGTGGCTTTTTCCTGTCAGGGTGCTCAGGGTGCATGTGGGAGGCAAGTGATCCATGTTTCTCTCTCACATCAATCTCTCTCTCTCTCTCTCTCTCTCTCTCTCTCTCTCTCTCTCTCTCGTTAATAAAAAACATATCCGCCAGTGAGGATTAAAAAAACAAAGCAAACAAGAGAAAGAACAAAACCAGCTGGTTGAGCCTCCTGCGACATATTCACCTCACTCCAGGTTCATCTCCATGCTCCCGTCAGGGCAAAACACCTCAAAGGAGTGACTGCTACACTGTCCTACTTCCTCCCTCCTATTCTCTCTTAAATCTCATTCATTTGAACTTTGGTCCCTAGCCCTACACCAAAAATGACTCTTGCAAAGGTCGCCAATGACCCAAGCGTTGTTTACTTGGCCTGTCAGTAGCGTCTGGCACAGTTTCCCTCCTTCTGGAAATTATTCGCTTGACTTTCTAGATAACACACTCTGCTGGTTTCCCTTCAAATTCTCTGATGGCTTTTTTTTCTTCCTTTTATCAGTTTTCTTTGCTGGATCTTTTCCATCTTGCTGACCTCCGGATTAAAGGGCCCAGGACTCCAATCTCATCTATGCTCATGACTTTAAATACTGTTACAATAACAGTCCTTTATTTTCTGGATGCCGATGCTTTGACATTTGGGGCCTTGCTGGCCCTGGAGGGACTTGCCTGCCAGAGCCAGATAATTCCTAGAGATAGTAAAAACTTGCCTGCCTGTGAGCATGTCTTTCAGATGCAAACCAACCGCTCCAGAGCCACCAAGCATCTGCCCTCATCATCCCTAATCTGCCTGTTGCCAGATATATAGCTAGGCCCCAGAGTTTGTGGAAATTAGTCCAATCAGCCAGTCCTTCAACAAGCCTGTTTACCCTGCCTTGCCTATTCCTTCCCATGGAAACCACAGGGAAGGCTCTTGCCCATGATTTCCTTCTCTGTCAGTCGGCCTGCCCATCTCACCGTGGCACTTCCCTGTGTGGCCCTATACTCTCTTGTTTCTAGGGAACTGAGAGTATAATAAATGTTTTTCTTCATGATAGCCATTTCCATGTCCCTAATTAAAACAAGTTCCAGTTACCCTTAAAACATCTATAATCAACACTCACACACACACACACACACACACACACACACACACTCCACACTTAGCTCT
>NW_006289416.1:133107-141005 GCF_000327345.1 Myotis davidii
CAAGGATTTACATAATAATAAATGGGGAAGTTGCTTCAGCGACCACTGTGTCTGTACTAACAGTGGGTGCACAGCTCTGACCTTTGCTAGGGCTTCAAGGGTCACCAGCCTTCCGGGTTCCTTGTCCACACCTCTCTTCTAGTGAAGACAATTTTATCTGACTAGAAGCCTGGTGCACAAAATTTGTGCAGGGGGAGACTTGGGGGAGGGATGTACCTCAGCCTGGCCTGCACCCTCTCCAATCTGGTTTGGGGGAGGGATGTCCCTTAGCCTGGCCTGCACCCTCTCCAATCTGGGACATCCCTCTCACAATCCGAGATGGCTGGCTCCTAACTGCTCCCCTCCCAGCCTGATTGGCACCTAACTGCTCCCCTGCAGGCCTGATCACCCACAATTGCCCTCCCTTGCCAGCAAGATTGCCCACAACTGCCATCCCCTGCTGGCCTGATCACCCCCAATTGCCCTCCCTGAAAGCCCAATTGCCCACAACTGCCCTCCCCTGCTGGCCTGATCGGCCTCCTCTTTGCCGTGTGGAGTCTGGGATCCTCAGGCCTCACCATGTGGAGCGGCCGCTGGGCTCTGCCTCCGCTGGGCGCATGGCCACCTTGGGGTGGCCATCTTGTGGCAGCCATCTTGTGATGACATCATGCACGAGGGCGTGAGGACCACCTAGGCTTTTATTAGTATAGATTAATAAATTAATGTATACCTTACATTTTTACAAATAGGGAAATATCACACTTTATTTCAATCTTCTTAGACCTGAGGAAAGATGAAAATATGTTGCCTCAATATAAGTGTAGCCATTAAGATCAAGGTGAGATTGCTTCAAGTCTCTGTAAAAGTTCAAAAACTTTCCACAGGTTTCCAGGGTTGTTTAAGGGACCTGATTCTTATGATCACCTAGGAGTCTGGCTTTCATGGAAATGAGAAATTTATGGGTTGCCTTGCCATCTTATACCCTTGACTCTCCTGCAACATGGAAGTTGACACTTGACTCATTTTCCACTTTCAAGAATAATTTTGAGTGTGGCACAATTTACTGGATAATTGTGTCTCACAAAGAAGGGAATTACAATTCAGAAACACAACAATTTCAAACTGAATGCCACGACTCATTAGTCACTCAACACTGGGGACTTTTCAATGGCCAGTGCACTCCATACAGTCCTTAGTATCACACTGTTTCTTTCCCTGCCTCTCCCACCTCATTCTTCCTAGATTGCTACTCTACTCTCTCCTCCTTAAAAATTCTTCTCATTCTTTCGAGAAGCAGAAAATATGGGCCTTCCATGTCACAAGATTTTCCTCCTAAGAGAATAGTTGTGGGTTTGTTTGTTTGTTTCTATTCTGAATTACTTTATGAGAAATTTTAGATATATAAAAACTAAAAAGAATAGGACAGTTACCAGCCACATATCATACAGTCTAGATATAATAGTTGCTAATATTTTGTCATATTTGCTCAATTGACTTTTTTGTGAAACCTTTATAAAGTAATGTGCAGATATTATAGCACTTTGTATCTTTAGCATGATCTGCAAAAAATAAGGACAGTCTTTTATATAACCACAATGCGTCATCCACCTCTAATATATTAACAATATTTCTTAATAGCACCAAATGGCTAGTTCATTTTCCAATTTCTCCACTTGCTCCCAAACAGGTGTGTTTTGAAGTAGCAATTTTATTTATTTATTTACTCAGTTAAACCTGTATCTTTAAAACAGCATGTTATTGCTATGAAACATTTTAATATGGTTGTATGCTTTTCCTAAACATTACTCTTTCTATGAAGTGGACATAAATACCAGTAGCCAAATGCTCTTTATTAAATTACCTGTTGTAGTGAACCCATACCATTTAAGTGGGGTCTCCGTTTTACACAGCTGGTTAATGGAAGAAGATGTATGAGCTCATTTGTTAAGTTGGGGTCTCTAAACAAAAACAAATGAGAGGAAAAGCAACGGAGACAATGAGTAATGGGAACAGTTTCCAGACCACAGACACTGGGGCTTTAGTAGGAAATACGTACAGCCAGAGGAGACTTTCTGGGGTCCCCATGTCTGTTACCTAGCAACAAGCCCATTACACAAGCACACTGAAGTCCAGTTAGCAGGGCTCAGGGAGAGCAGGTAGGTAAGAGGACCAAATTTCTTCTTTAATACTATATTAATAACTCAGGTCTACAGCAGCCTTTGGCAGGGTTGATTACCTGAAGAAATTGTGTCTGTAAATGCTTTCCCCGGGTTAAACTCCTAAAGAAAGAAGATGGCTATAGCTTAATTTACTGTGCACATGTCATTACTTATTTGTCCATATATCTATCAGATCAGAGTTAAAAATAATATATGAAAAAGAAAATCATCCAAATTCAAATTTAGTTTTGCCTCATAGTCTAAGGCTCTAAGACCCATCCAAATTCATCCCTAATGGCAAGTGAAGTGTGTGTCATGGATTTACTGTTATTATTTTTATTATTTTTTGCTTTTAAGTAAATTACTGCATTTTTCAGGTTTGCCCCTTCTCCTATTGGGGTGTTGCTGGGAGCTGACAGGGGAGCTTCTCTGCCATCTGTTTTGCCAAAAATTTATCAGATTAAATGTTTCCTCAAAGTATAGTGTTTTAATAATGTAATTATGTCAATAGTCAATAACAATACCATCCTTTTAAAAAATGCTCAAAATAATGCTTCTCATTTATCAGTAAGTTCGAGCTAAGTTTCGCACTCACCAAAGTTAGAACAGCAACCCAATCTTATGATCCCCGTTCTAGCATTCTACCAATTAAGCTGTGTTTTTAAATTTTCTGTATGTGTGCTTTTAAGTTTTTAAATTGTGGTAAAATTCACATAAAAAAATTACCATTTTAAACTGTACAATACAATAGTGTTAAGTACATTCATAATATTGTGCACCCAATGTTTAAAACTTCTTCATATTCCCAAACTGAAACTCTGTACCCATTAAATAACAACTCCCCATTCCCTCCTCCCTCTAGCCCTGGGAACCACCATTCTGCTTTCTGACTCTATGAATTTGACTTTGGTATCTCATATAAGTGTAATTACACAGTATTTATCCACCGTACTGCTTTCTGTAATGGCTATTCCATTTCACATTTCCACCAGCAGTGCACAAGAGTTGCAATTTCTCCATATGCTTGCCAGCACTTGTTATTTTTTGTTTGTTCATTTTTTTTGTTTTTGTTTTTAGAGTAGCCACTCTAATGTGTGTAAGGTGACATCTCATGGTGGTTTTGATTTGTATTTACTTAATGATTAGTGATGTTGAACATCTTTCATGTGCTTATTGGCTATATGTATATCTTCTTCGTAGAAATGTCTATTCAAGTTCTTTTGCCTATTTTTAAATCACTTTGTTTTTGTTGTTGGATTGTAGGAAACATTAATGTATCATAAATATGATTCACAAATATTTCTCCTATTCCGTGGATTACCCTTTCACTCTTGTGTTTTTAAGTTTTTAAATTGTGGCAAAATACACATAAAAATTTACCATTTTAAACTGTACAATACAATAGTGTTAAGTACATTCAGTCTAGAGAAAAATTCAGATGTATTATGTTAGTAAATCAAGGAAAATGGCAAGCATCTGAACATAGAAATGATTGGAAAGTGGTGGGAGAGGCAAAGTTTACAGAGTAAAAGGAAAATTGACAAAAGGGGGGAAGTAGGAGGTAGGGGGGAGGGAGGAAAACCCAAACATGTTTTCCATCTGCTTTGCTGCTCTGCATTTGACCTCTCTGCTTGGAAGCCAAAAAAAGGAAGAGGAAAAAACACAGATAATTGAACAGCTCTAATACCACCATAGGTGGCCGTCCCAGGCCCCTCAAGGGAACTTCTGAGTCACTCCTGTAGCACTTCAAGTCTTCTGAAAATCACTGCTTACTAATTACACTCTGACTGTTGTGTCTCATCACATTCCACACAAATTGACAGTGTCAAAATCAGCGTGTGTTTTAGACTCTAGGTTTATTAAGTGGTTGCTTGAAGTTTTCTTAGGCAATGGGAGGTAGCCAAGGCTAGCATTTCGGCTTATCTCACAACTACATTATTTTCTATATTTTGCTACCTCTTTCTCCTTTTCCCCTCTCAGGGCTGGAAGATGACAAAAATGAGCTTTATACCCATACTCTGAAAATTCTTTACCCCAAAATAGAGAATTATAGCAAAGCAAAATTGCTTTCTTGTTTTCAAATTTGCAGGCATCCTACCATCGAGGGAAGTCCATTTTATCAGCCTGACACCAAAGGGCCACAGAAGCACATCACCAACTGCGCGGGTGGTGGCACAGGATGAAAGCTGAGGGCCCTATCTGGTATTCCTGCAGTCCCTCAGCCCTCAGAGACACACACACCGCTTGGCCTGCTTCTCATCTGGTCTCCGGAGGGTGGGAGAGTAACAGCCAGGACCACAAAGAGTGCACAGCCCCTGCGAATCTGTGCGAGTCTGTCAGTCCCTTATTCAGCCCAGGGACAGGGATAAACTTTGTGGAAATTGCCCTGAGATATTAAATGTCCACAAAGAGCAGGTGGGAGATCTGCTTCTCAGAGGTCTTGTTCCAAAGGCCCCCTCCACTCCCAGCGGCTGGGGTCCGCCCCGCCTCCCGAGGAAGCAGGAGAGGATGAGTGGGTGTTGCTTCTGTTCCAGGCTGAGGTTTTGGCTCAGACTCTAAGAAAGAGGGAAGCTGCCTGGGTGGAGAAGTCCTGTTCATAGTTCCACTGCTGGGGAGGGCTGCTCTTGTCATGCACGGGAACTCTCTCCTCATCTGTAAAATGGGTGAGGAGGCTGGCCTCTGATGAACGTTGGAGGTGCAATGTGTGTGGGTAGGGCTTTCAAATAAAAAACAAAAGATGTGATTTGAGCATAAATCATTGTTATTATTTCTCCCCCACACAGCCAGTGCTCTATTGTTCCTCTTCAGAAACTGTTGCTGCTGAGCCCACAATGCCCACACCACCAAGCTCTGGCTTCTGTGTTGTTCAGTGGGTGGCTGCCCTTACAGCGCAGGACAGCCTTGTTAGCTGGTCTGACACTTTTGCTCATTAATTAAATGAAAACTTTAAAATACACACCAAGATGGTGATTTCCCATAAACACTTGAAACTTTCTGCTTTAAATGAAAGCAATGGTCCTCTTTCACCTTCTGTCCCAACACAATGCATGCACACCAGTCATTTCACCTGGCTTTAAGGAACCCAAGCTGGGGGGAGCCGAGGTGCTGCTGGGCAGGGACACAGCGGGGCCGGAGTTTCTGAGGCTGGAAGGCTGCCAGGTACTCGGGACCACAGACCTCGGGGATTGACGAGGGGATGGGAGGCTCTTTACTGCTCTTTCTCTTACATGGCCTCCATAAATATTTCCTTTTTATTATTCTTTTTGCTGTTTTCAGATTTAGTTTATGGATGCAGTTAAGGCTGTGTCTGGATGTCAAGGGAATTACTATCCTTGTTAAGATTCTGGACACTTGGGGAGATTTTCTTGGGCTTTTTCTCCCCTGAAGTAAGCGCATTGAGTGGAGGCGAGAGGTTTATTTTTTTTCCCGGGTGCCCTGGTGTGCATTTGTTGGGAGTGACTTTTAAGCACCAAAGAGAGCATTCCTTCAAAGGTGTAATGTGCTTTAATGTTGGCTGAGAAAGGTGATCATCCCCGTCTGTAGTTATGGGGGAAAGCACCCTGCTTTTTAAGATTGATGAAGGAGCAACAAAGGCAAAGCCGACAGAGGCCCACCGCGTGGGGTGCACCCACTCTCAGAGCACATCAGCTGCTGAGCCCTGCCCCTGTTCCCATCTGTCCCAGGGCGGTAGGTCTCTGCTTGGCAGAGTGATTAGCCGTGGGTTACTCACTGTGAGATTACTCACTGTGAGATTACTCACTGTGAGATTACTCACTGTGGGGCTCTCAGTCAGTGTGTGTGGGGTCAGGTGTGGGGATCAAAATCTGGATTCCTGAGAGAAACTGATCCAGTCGTTTGGACTGTTAGTCCCTTTGAAGAGGTGCTTTGGAGGGAAGAGGTCCTTACTGAGAATCAAGGTCCCAAAGGCTGCTCTCTGTGCCCTTGATAACAATATTTCATAGAGTCATGTGAACAGGGCCAGGATGTGTGTGTGTGTGTGTGTGTGTGTAACTTCTCAGCCAAAACGCTTTCCTGCACTTCTAAACCATATATCTAACGGCTTATGGCTCATCTCTACTTGGATGTCCATAAGCACCTTTAGCACAACATCTACAAAAACCATCCTGTATTGTTTCCCTCCAAATCCATTCTTTCTTTTTTCTTATTTAAGAAAACCATCTGCTAGCCTTCTCAAACCAGATGCATTGATGTTCACCTTACCTCCTTCATTTTTCTCTGTCCCAGTTCAGTTCCATTAAATTGCCAAGTCATTCTTAGACTCACATACAATTTTTTTTTTCTCCAAATCCTTCTGTTCTGCTTTATTCCAGTTGCCATCTCCTTGCCTTAGGCTGCCATTCTCTGTTAATCTGGCCCAGCCAACCCATTCTCCTGGTGCAATGAAGACTGGCATTTAAACATCATACCACCTTCACTGGTTCCATATCCCCCCTCCCCCGCCCCTCCCGGCCGTATAAGGGCCAGGCTGTGTAACATAACTCAGAAGGCCCTTTGTGGTCTGATTCCTCTCACTATCCCCTGGCACCTCCAATAGCCTGGCCATATTGAATTACTTGCAGTTCCTAAAACCGTACCTGCTCTTACTGGGCCTCTGCATGTTTTTCCTCCTGCCCAGAGCAATCTTCCCCTCTTCACACCTAATTCTAATTTCGCCTTCCATTCTTTGCTTGGATGTTACTCCTTTTGAGAAGCTCTTTCTGCTCAAAGATTGGGCCAAATAACCTTCCATATACTGCTCAGACAGTGCTCACACAGAACTCCTGAACCAGAGATAAAGCCAATCAGAAGTAATGGAGAGAGGGCAAGACCTCCTACAGTGAAGACTTTTCTGAACACTTCTCACCACAGCTGATCCCCCACCCTGAAGGGACCCGAGAAGTCTTTGTTCGCAAGTGAGTACCTACTTTTCACCACGCACCAGCATCGAAGTGCTGTGCTCTGCTGTATGGCCTGCTGAGCCATGCGTCCCGTAGACAAGGCGACGAGCTCTGCAGTTTGTTCTTTTTTTATTATTATTTTCAGCTATCATTGTTTCAAGCACCTACTCAGCATTTACGTATTTGTTCTAGATTTTAAAAAGAGTATTTTTACACCCAGTTCAATGGTTTTTGACTATATGATGGTTCCCTTTCTTCAATTCTACTTTAGTTAAAACTTTACATTTGTGTCTCTCCAAGGCAGTACAGACCCATGGTTTTGTACACTATGCAAAACTATGGTTCACTTTACCCAACTGAAAACTAGTTTGCTGATGCAGTTGGAGCAGTAGCAGCAACAACAAGTGATAGGCAACATAATTGAGCACTTGCTGTATGCTAGGCACTTCCTGAGCTTACATTTTTTATTTTACTTAATTATCACCAGAATCCTACGGAGGAGGTAGTATTAACATGTTCATTCCAAAGATAATGTGACCAAATGTAGAGAAGTGAAGTTTATTTCATAATTAAAATTTGGAAGAGTCAGGATACATATCCAGGCAGACACACTTTAAAATTAAGCCTTTGAATCAGTAACTATGCATTCTAGGGTTGAAATTGAATTAAAATGTGATATTGTGAATGTTTTCTCCTTGTAGTTTTTTCCAGTGAGAACCAAATAGTCCCATTGGATTTATATCATTAATAATACATAGGAGTGACTGAACTTTATTTTTTAATCAGTTTGACATGTTTATTAATATGTTTTATGTAGCCATTCGGCCTATACCAATCTTTAGCTCCTGTTCCTTCTCTACAG
>NW_006289416.1:142423-153310 GCF_000327345.1 Myotis davidii
TCCAGCAGCTCACTTTTTGCCATCACATGGCTGAACCTGTTAGTCACCAATAAAAGGTTCTTTCTCAGGAAGCCAAACAGAGGTGGTAAAATTTTCCAAACTTTGGATGTATGCCTGAAGGGGAGCTAATAAGTTCCATTCAAACTGAAGCCAAGAGCTCTCTCCCCGTACCATGAGGTACTGCCTGAATCTCCTCTCTCCCTAACTGCAAGTGGATGTTAGGGATTCCTTCCTTTCAGGGAAATGTTCGCTTTCCTCTGAGGATCTGCCACTGGAGAGGCAGTAGTGTCTTGTGAACAAAGACCCTTTTAGGATGGGGGCGGTCAGCATGGTAGGAAGGAGAGCCCTCACTTGTAGGAGATCCCTCACTCTTTCTAGCCATGGCCCTTTGATTTCTCTTTAGAGTGCTGTGCAGACATTATAAATATAGGCTACTGAGTGTGAAGATTAGGAGAACTTTAGAGAACTTCACCTCTGTTTACTACACACATGTTGGCAGAGAGAAGCGTTAGCTCAAAATGTTAAACGTAAGTTGGGGCCTGAAGCAGTGCCCAGAGACACCTGCCTGGAACACTGAGGATCAGGGTACAGAGAAGATGAGCAGAGTGACTCCATGAGAAGGAGAGGTACAGATTATATCAGTCTTCTGGCTGCCATTGTCCACATCAGAGTTATACTCCTGTGAGTGCATAGAGGCTTTGAGAAGGCCACTCCGAGATGGAGCTGCTCCACAAAGGCTTCTACGCAGGGGCTGATGAGGAGTCCTGCTGCCTGTCCATATCTTCTCATGAGCTGACAGACTTATCAGAGATCCCCGCCTCCTATATCAATTCCTTCCTTCACCAATTTCAGGATGTTCACCAGTGGGCCTGACTCAAATAGGAATTAATAGGCTGATTGCTGGTGCTTTAAATGCCAAAGTGCTGAACCAACATTTCTACCAGGGAAAGATGGCTCTCAGATAAGGCCTTTGAGTTTCCATTAGCATATGTGTTTACTGTGTCCAGATAAGTCAACACATTTATTGGGCACCTACCCTGTGCCCCAAACTGGACTAAATTAACTCTGTTTGGATGCAGCAATGCATACGTTTGCCTTTATCCGAGTGAGAACAGAATGACAGAGCGGAGAGAAGGCAGTCATCTTGACAAGTGTGAGTTCTGAAAATTTCTTCCAATATATACACTTGTCTCACTCATTGGTAAAGTTTCTTCCTTCAGTGTATTTTTAGTAAAAAATATTACTTCTGCCTCCTCCATAGATTAGCCAGATGAGCCTAATAGAACAATACAAATGGGTAGTATGAAGCCTGGGATGAGACGATGTGAAAAGTGGGCAGCCCCTAAACATGTAACTGGAAGAAATTTACTTTTTATTTCTTTTTTTAAAAATATTTTATTGGTTTTTTACAGAGAGGAAGGGAGTAGAGAGCCAGAAATATCGACGAGAGAGAAACATCGATCAGCTGCCCCCCGCACACTCCCCACTGGGGATGTGCCCGCAACCAAGGTACATGCCCTTGACCGGAATCGAACCTGGGACCCCTGAGTCCGCAGGTTGACACTCTATCCACTGAGCCAAACTGATCAGGGCTTATTTATTTCTTAATTGACAACACACATAGTTTTTAATATGTATATGGTCTCTGTTAAACACTAAGCATTTACTGATTAGCCCATAACAGCCCTCTGAAGTGGTATTATTTTTATCCCCATTTGATGGATAAGAAAATGGGGATACAGAGAGGTTCAGCAACTGCCCAAGGTTATACATATGTAAATTTTATTTGTCCAACAACATGGGGAAAGTTGACTTACCAACATTTCCAAATTGGAATATTTTGTACAAAAATATCCAGATTTTGGAGGGATTGAGCAAAAAATAAAAATAAAAAAGGAGAGAAAGAACTCATGGACAGGACATGGACAACAGTGTGGTGATTGTGGCAGGTAAGAGAGAGGGAAGAGATGGAAGAGAGTATAGGGGGATAAATGGTGATGGAAAAATAAAATAAAATAAAATCCAGATTTGTGGTGTTTATTTCAAAATTAGAAGATATGATGACACTGGGCCCTATGACAAGCAGAATTGAGCCATAAAATGTCAACATTTATTAGAAATATGCTTAAAATATCATATCTGTTTTGTAGATTCTGCAAAGTCCTCACTGCTGTCTATAGGCACTCTGAAAAACAATGTTTCTGAAAGATTCACTCTGAGATAAAAATAAGACAGTGTTCTAATCTTCTGGTGAGATTAGGCAATATTACCATTCAATAAATTCTGAGACAAAGGACCAAACACAGTTCCAGACCAAAGGTATTGAGATTGCAAGATTCTCAAGTCTTATTCATGAAAGAATAGAAATGCATGAAAAAAATGTACTCATTCCATCTCTAAGAAATTATTTCTAAGAACCCTGATGATCAGGATAACGATATAATCTACTATTTAAACCAGAACATTTATAAGTATAAAGATGATTGTTCCATTTCTCAGTTTATTGTACCTCATCTCCAAATCCACTCTCCATTGCTTGCTCCACTGTAATAATGATAAACTCTATGAATATTTCTCCTTAGCCAGCTGGAATGTGTGATGTTTTGTCAGTATAGAACACTGGAGAGACATTGGAGGAGGTGAGGTTTCCCTTCCTGCTTCTGGTATATTCCTCTCCAGGATATTACACACGTGGTTTCTCCAGCACCTGGCTCTGGTAGCACATGGTGGCCAGCAATGCCAAGCAGCCAGCAGCTTCCCCCAGAAGCCTCTTGAACAGTTTTGCAGCCCAGTGCCACCAGGGAGATACCTCTTTGTGCATGGCTTCCCTGGAAGCCCCTGATGACTTTGTCGCAAAGTTCTGAGACACAACACCTCCTAGTGGAAAGCTTTCCTCAGTGCTCTAGAAGGCAGAATTATAGTGAGTTCCACCTGTGTGGCACTAAGATGATTGATTTCCCCAGTGAACCACAACCATATCCTCTCCTAGGAAGCCTGGAACTCATGCCTGCAGGTGTGGGAGTATGTTGCTTCCATGGGTGCTATATCCTAGCCTTGGGGACAAGGCTGTACCTTATATCTGCAATCTATAATTCATTAGAATTCTCTTTAACTCTCATAAGTCAATTCCCATAGCCTAATCTCCTGTGACAAATTCTTTATATTAAACTTCCCCTATACAAATTACTGGGTTTCCTGTCTTCTGATTGGACCCTGACTGATACACAATTGGTACCTAGAGTGAGTGGTCCCAGGAAATAGACTTGCAGAAGATGCATTTGGGGATTGGTTAGGTGTTGCCTTTAGTTTGAGCCCAATGCTGGGCTCATTAACAATAGGAGCTGGGATACTAGTGAGCCACGGCACAAGTAACATCACAGTTAATCAAGTTGCTGCCTGTGGTGAGTTGTGATGAAGCACATGCCTTGACAGCCCAAGGGACTGGTACACTTGGCCATTCTAATACTCACTTAAGGTCTGTGGTGTGGGATGGATCCTTCTGAGTGCACTTGAGTGCGGACAGAAAGAAAATGACAAGCTCAGGGCCTTTTGCTCTCAGTTCAAGTCATGCATGGTCTGAGCTTCCATGACAGCCCTAAAAGATTTCTGATTTCTTGTTGTCATAGGGCTCACATTGCTGAAAACTAAATACAAAATTTAATTGTATTTGTTGATTTTGACAGTTGGATTCACAATCTCACCAAGTTTCTCATGTAAAAGCTAGGGCATTGAGTGGGGAAAAACAGGTTCCTGAAACTTAGAATTGGAACATCTGGTTGGATGGATTGTCACCTGAAGCTGGCATCAAAGTCTCACCTACCGGTAGAAGTGTCTTGTTCTCCCAAATCTGGGGAGACCAGCCGTGTTTGCTTGAAAACCCTGTGATGACCTCTCCCCAGTGGGGCAGATGTCTTGAAGTGGTCTGTCCGTTCTCCTCAACACCATCCAGAATCACCCCATGTTGTCACTAACCCATAACTTGGCTCACATCTCAGTTTTCTGCAGGGGTACAGGCACACACTATGCCCTAGGGAGAAATGGACTGTAAGCCAAAAGGATTGCAAACCAGGGGAACACATGTGTGGGTGGATTCTATGGGTAATAGACTAGGGAGGGGGGAATGTAATAGTGGATAGGACCAAATTCCTTAGTATCAATGCAATTACTAGTTTTGGAATTTCATGTGTCGGCTCCTGCCATTGGAGGTGGCTCTAACAATAAAGTTGCTGGGTTAACCGAAACTCTGACTCAACAGTAGCCTACATACAGTGAAGTTGAGGTGCCAGAGTATCCCTGGCATGATGTAGAGGAGACAATCTGAAGACTTAGGAAGAAAGGAATTTGAAACTGAGTTTATCATGTGTGACCTATGTATCCACTAGCCCCACAACTACCACGGAGGTCTGGAAGACCGTCCCTTGACTAAGGCATTGAAAAATCTAATAATGAGGGGAGCACCTGCATCCCTGAAAATCTCTGGAGTTGCTCTCTTTTGTAGGCCAGGTATGGCCTTAAGAAATTGGTCATTCGAAAGGGCTCCCTGATTTCAGTGGAGCTGATGGGATCCTGGAGTTGCAGAGGGCAAGGTGGGCTCATACTGTGTGTGATTGTGCTAGAACAGCAGGTGTACACCGGCGACACTGGGAGGTATAGTCACCCTTCTGAGGATTATTAATGAACCGTTTAGTGCGGATTTAGACAGCAATATTTGAAGTGTTTGTGTCTGAAATGTAGACCTTTGATTAGGGTCTTTGAAAGGGTAACTAACCACCCCTGGAGTGTGGATTTCTAATTTGGAGGATACTTCAACTGTTAACTGCACCTAGGGCATAGATTAAAATTAAATTGTATACACTTATGGGCCACATTGAAAGTGCTGGAGTATTTTAAAGTAAATTATAAGCGATATAATCAACAGTGTTTCTCACGTGATAATAATCGGCTCCAGCCGAGTGCCAGCCACTTGTTAGATGGGGCACGCATGCTCCAGTTCACCACAGTCCCTACTTCTCCCTGATTTCCCTGTGATAATGTGAGCTCCCATTTGTCATCATGTTTGCACTGTCATTTTTTCATAGATGTGTTAAAAGGAAATTGGAATATTTATTGTACTCTGTCTCTATCAAAAGAAAGAAAATGAAAAATAGACCTGGGAGGGTTGTCTATGTCAAGAAAAATAGGAGAGAGTATAGTTATTATTTGTGAAGACGATGTCTATGTAATTAATGTGCAAAGTGAAGTGAATCCATTCGGAAAGAAAGCTTTTCCAAAGATGGCTGTGGCATGGCCTCCCATCTCTTGTGCTTTTCTGAAATGTGACTGGCCAACCCTCAACAGCAGGTGAGATTCACAGATGAGGAAATACAGATGGAATGTTTTGTTCTGAGGTTATCTGCAGCACGGCCAGGTCCCAGGTCCAGTCCTTCTGACTCCCAGTACAGTGCTCATGGAAAACTAAAAGTCAGTTGAATAATAGGGAGTCCTAGACATTGGCTCTGTTTCTAAAGTGTGGTTCCTGGTGGGTGAATGCAAGTTTGGAGAGAGAGAGAGAGAGAGAGAGAGAGAGAGAGAGAGAGAGAGAGAGAATTGTAGATAAAGGCCAGGAGGTCAGATGTAAGAATGTAGAGAGTAGGGAACAATATACTTGGATCTGGGCTAACAGTGATGTACTTGACCAATAAACTGTGGAAATTACAGGCTAGGACTTCTGGAGCTAGGTCCCCTCTGTGTCAAATCAACCCATGGAAACACAAGCAGTAATAATAAACTGTTGTTTTAAACCTTTAAGTGTGGGCATAGTTGTTATGTAGCAATTGATAACCCAAATAGATACTTTATGAAGTAATCTTGTTTTCTACTTATTGCTTTTCTGCCTGGATCCTGTAGGCATTTAAGTTGAGACCTTGTTTTTGTTTAGTTTTGTCCTTGTTGGAGACTGATGTCAAACCTATATTAACTAGCATTTATCCATCATGAATATTCATGGTGCATAACACATATTCAGCTGGCTTCTATTGAACAAATGTTTTTGCTGGTTTGCTTTTTCCCCTGGGGGAAAAAGAACTGGAGCCCTTCCTAATAATTTTCTACCTCAGAGAAAGGTTCCTGTTCTTGGGCCCTATAGATGCCCCTCACACAGGGATGCAATTTACACTTAAGAATAGTAGTGAATTTGTTTTTCACCTGAGCAAATAGGTTTGCTACCCTTCTCCAAGAGATTTTAAAGAGAAGTAAATGATGCTGTTTCATGTAAGGTACAGTGGCTTCGCCATGGCCATACTGTAGTGGAAAAAATCTAACCCCTGCCACTGTGACCTTGGGTAAGCCACCATGAATCATCTTGCTGCTGGAGCCTTTGCCAGCCCTGCATCCTCTCTGATCTCTCCTGGCTTCGTTCTTTACTCTGCATATTCTTGCATTTGATCTTGTCTTCACCTCCAATCTGCCCTTTTAATTTGACCATCAATTCAATCTCTCTCTCTCTCTCTCTCTCTCTCTCTCTCTCTCTCTCTCTCTCTCTCTTTCTCTTTCTCCCCAAGACTGTCCTCACCCACTAGACATCTCCCCGAGACCTCAGGTGTCTCCAGAAGCCCCTGTTGCTCCTCCTAGCTTTCCATGAGCACTGTACTGGGCGTCAGAAGAACTGGAGCTGTGACCTCGTTATGCTTCAATAAGCTGCTTGCCTCCAAGCAAATGCTTTACTATTGTTTCCTCACCTGGAAAAGATGAAGGAGTGAGCTTCTTCTAGCCCAGGGGTGGGCAAGCTTTTTGACTCGAGGGCCACAATGGGTTCTTAAACTGGACCGGAGGGCCGGAACAAAAGCATGGATGGAGTGTTTGTGTGAACTAATATAAATTCAAGGTAAACATCATTACATAAAAGGGTACGGTCTCTTTTTTTTTTTTTAGTTTTATTCATTTCAAATGGGCCGGATCCGGGCCGTAGTTTGCCCACGGCTGTTCTAGCTCCACGTTCTTACTCTCATATTCTAAGTCCTGGTCAGCTTTTGGCCTTCCTCATCAAGCAAAGCGTTTCTCTTTCTAACACTTGCAGGCTCTTTGAGCACTTCCTTAAGTATAGGGGTGGGGCGCAACCACTAATATATTTTATCCCTCTTTCCTTAATATATTATTTTGCACTTTGCCCTTAACTGTTTTAGAAATCCCAGCGAATATCTGCAAAGATTAAATCCAAGCTTATTGTGGTTTTCGCATTTCAGAAAAGCAATTGCATCATCCATCATTTAGCCCAGCTACACAATAATCAGATCGAGATCACATAATAACCTTTTTCATAACACAACAAAACAGTGGAGTTCAAATAACGCCTTTACCGAGACCCTAATCTATTGTTCCAAACAATTAAACAGCATTCCTATCAGAGAGGCCATCTTTTTCCTGCCCAGGCCAGTGGGCCCTACTTTGGGAAAGATACACACAGACAGGAAACCACTCCTCTTCCTCTTCCTCCACCTGGCCTCAATGCCAGGACCTGGCTCCGGAAAAGGCCTAGGGTGGTCCTAACTGCGCTGGCCCCTCCACTCCGAGGGCCCGAGGGGGAGCCCAAAGCTGGGGTGTCATCTGAGGTCTGGCCTGTGCACAGAATCCAACCACTAAAACGAGGCCTCCCACTGGGGCGTTTATCTCATTCTATTTCCTGAGACACAGCCCGGCCAACACAGCTCACAAATGCTATCAGCATTCTGCTCCTTCCCCTGCAGATATGCTTGGGAACAACTTCGGAATAGAAAGACTTTAAACAATGAACGGCGTTTGAGGTAGAATTAGGGCTAAGTCCTGAGCAAACAGCTGGTTGAAATATATCTTTATCTGTGACTGTCTCTAATTTAAATAACCCATAAAATGTTTGTTCAAAACACTGGCCATATCTGGCTGTGCTGCCTTGATGAATTCCCACTTCCCTCCTCCCCCCCACTTTCAACTTCTGGGAGAAAATGACATCTTTTCCTGAAAGTGAATAACTTTTCCCTCCTCTCAGGACGCACTCCCACGGGAGTCAGCACTTGATCAGTTTTCCGAGGGCGGTCGCTGCGTCCTGCTCAAAGTGGCCCCTGCAGCCGTCCCTGGGCTGGACTGGCATTCAGGCCAGCACTTTTGGGGTGGTACCGTGTGAGGAATGCTGCTTTCCCCTAGTCAGGAGTACTTGGCATTCAGCTGCCTGTCTGCCCAGGCCTTTCTGATCTTCAGTTCAGTTCTCATTGAGTCCTTTGCAGACTATGCCACCAGGGAACAAATTACATGGAGAGTCATCAGTGTGAAATGTGCATGTCATGAACAAGGTGAGTGAGGGGTCAGGTGGATAGCTGTAGAAGGAGGAGCAGAGAGGAGGGCAGCCCTGAGCACTGTTGCACAGACAAGGGCTGGAGGAGCAGCCCAGGGCAGGTGTGCACTTGAACCTCGGGTTTACATCTGCAGTGGGAGCCACACACACACTCCCCCCAGGAAGGTGATGGTTCTTTGATGGTGGGATTCCTGTTGGTCCCCTCCCCTTTTGGTCTCCCCCACCCTCAGTATCAGGAGATTCTCAGAGCTCTCTCACCGACATCTCCCAGATAAAGGGACAAGCTGTGCCTGTGTTTGTGTCAGCATGTGTGTACCTGTTGTCCTCATGCCTCCCTTTAGACACCTAGCTCAATGCGTCACTAGAAGGGTGTTGTCCACCTGCCTGGGCCTAGTGGAATCCACTCACAATGACTGTCTCTAAACTCCACCCCAGGGACAAAAGGAGAAAAAGTGCCCGTGAGCCCTTGCAGCCAGGGGTGATGCAGGCAGCCCTTTTCACTGACTCTAGTTTCCATGTCTTCCTTGTGGCTGGTGTGTGAAGAGGCCTGACCGGGACACCGTGCTGGCCTGCTCACCCTGGGAGGGGAGAGAAGCGCCAACCTTTCCAGGGGTTTCTTTCACCAGATGTGAAGGACCCAGCTGTGTTCCCGCTTCTTCTTTTTCCACCCCCAGAGTCCAAAGTATTTTAAGGAAATGGGTTTTGCTGGGTGGCACAGAATAGTAAGTGCATAAATAAAAGGGACCTAAGATCGGGTGTTATAAATATGCCAAGCTTCCTTTCATGCCATGATTTATGGGCCTTCCCGCCTGCCTGTCAGGGTAACTCTGCTAGTCCTGATGAGTAAGCTGTACAGGGCACCTTTTTGCTTTCCCAATAGGAATAGATGCTTGACTCTACACAAATGGCTGTAATTATCAAGCAGCCGGCTCACCATATAGCAGTGCAGCACGAATACGCAAATTCCATTCAGAGCTCCCTGGAAATCATCACATTGCTAATTATAAATGTGGCCGCCAAGACCCCGGCTTCCTTCTATTCTTCTCACATCCTGCAGATGGCCAAACTTAGGACCTGATCATCAGAGTCCCCTGGAACGGCAGCTGGAGGTTTGACAAGGCAGTTTTTGGGCTTTGGGTTGTGGCAGAACCGGTGAGAGTCTCCGCCTTGATCACAGGGTGGGTTCTGTCTACGTAGTCAGGAGCCACGCCTGGCATGGAGCCCTCACTGGGGCACTCCAGGGGGACACACATGCCGCCTTCTTGATCACTGGGCAACCCTGGCTCAGCTATAGTTTTGTCCGAAGGACCTGCCCTGCTTTAAGGGTGGCTTTCCAGAATTGGGAGGGTGGCATGGAAGGTGTATTATTTCATCAGCTCCGAGATAGGATTTGGATCTAGCATGTAGATTTGCTCTACACAGTCTTTTTTAAAAGTAAAGTTTGGGACCACCTTTCAAGAAATACAGTATTTGCCTCCATCCAGTGCCCACGGTGCCGACTAGGCCTCTCTCCTCCTCCCTGGATACAGAGCAATGTCGTTGTGTCCTCCTAGCCCTGAGGTTCCTAGGTAGTGAGTGGTTGTGGATTTTCTCTTCATTATTATTTTTAATATGGCTGGGAGTCTGCTGGGCTGTGTGCATCCAACAGAGAATCAACGTGAGAAAATGTGTACTACTATGTGTACCAGTCTAGGCTTCTGAGAACAGTGGGAAGATCTCGGACTCAGAGTCTACGTCCTGGATTGGCAGTGCCTCTGTCCCTCCCTGGCTGTGTGACTTTGAGCAGTTCACTTAATCACGCTGGACTCCAGCTCTTTATTTCTGTAAAATGAAAGACGTACTAGGAGCTTTTCTAATCACCGATATCAAACATTAAGTCATTTAACAGCTGTTGGTGGTTCCCTTGTGCCAGGCCACCTGCAGGTTGTTGAAGACCACTGCCCTCAAAAGGCTCTCCCTGCAACTGGGGACCAGACAAGCCCACCCACAGGACTGCAGACACAGAGGCCAGGTCTCCACGTAGGGAAGGACTTGCTGCCCAGTAGCACAGAGCCCGGAGTCCAAGGTCACGCCCTTCCTGGGCAGCCACATCCCATGATGCAGAGATGCCAGGGGATAAAGGCCCAACACAGGACAACGGAGTGCCATGTTTGTTTCAGAGCCTGTAGTGGGGCTGAGGCTTTGTAGGGCCTGAGTTGCACTTGACTTCTCCTTGTTCCTGATCCTGCTTTGCCTTTCCCCTCACAGGTGCCCATCTCTAATCCACATCTTGCCCTCCAAACTCCATCTCAGCATCAACTTCCAGGGACCAGACTGCAGTAGACCCAGGAGGTGGTTCTGGCCATGGAGAGGAGTGAGTGGTGGGAGGAGCGCAGGGCAAGGCTCGGAGTCCGTTCTTGTGCTTCCTCCCTTGCTGCCATTGCTGCGGAAGGGTTGCTCCCCGAACACCTCCTGTCTTAGTTTGCTTTCCCTCCAAAGCAGAGCCTGAGATAAGGCCTGGGGGTCATGGGGTTGTGAGGTGGCACCAGGAAGCGGAAGTAAGAAGTGAGGAACGTGAGGAGGAGGAGGAGGAGGAGGAGAAGGAG